>NW_028240702.1:115000-432638 GCF_964263255.1 Lissotriton vulgaris | reverse complement strand
TGCGAGACAGCTGCAGTGGTGGCTCACGGACCGCGATTGGGTCAACGGCAGATCCCTCTCCCTTCCCCAACCGGAGCACGTAGTTGTGACGGACGCGTCCCTCCAGGGCTGGGGAGGCCACTTGGGAGAGGCGGAGATCAGAGGACTCTGGTCTCCGGTGGAGTCCCGGCTCCATATCAATCTGTTGGAGCTGCGGGCGAGTCGTCTGGCACTGAAGCCCGTCTGTCCGAGGGAGTGCAGTGCAAGTGTTCACGGACCACACCACCGCCATGTGGTACTGCAACAAACAGGGCGGAGTGGGGTCGTGGACCCTTTGCCAGGAGGCTCTGCGTCTCTGGCAATGGCTGGAACATCAGGGCGTGACTCTGGTGGTTCAACACCTGGCAGGTTCTCTGAACGCCAGGGCGGACAAACTCAGCCGTCGGTGCTCGATGGATCACGAATGGCGTCTGAACTCGGACGTGGCGCAAGGCCTCTTTCTGCGATGGGGAGAGCCTTGGTTAGATCTATTCGCCACCGAAGAGAACGCGCAATGTCATCAGTTCTGCGCGTTGGAATTTCCAAGGCGGCACTCGCTCAGAGACGCTTTTCGTCGCGAGTGGAGCTGCGGTCTGTTGTACGCCTTTCCGCCTATACCACTTCTGCCCAGAGTGCTGAAGAAGATCAAGCGTGACCGGGCACAAGTCATCCTTGTGGCTCCGGACTGGGCACGAAGGTACTGGTATCCCGAGCTACTCAGTATGTCAGTCGATCCCCCGGTTCGTCTGCCTCTTCAGGAGGAACTTCTGTCGCAGCAGCAGGGGACGGTCCTCCACCCGAACCTGTCCAGTCTCCACCTCCATGCTTGGAGATTGAGCGGCGACAGTTGAGGCCATTTGACTTGCCTCCTGAAGTTTGCAACATCATTCTGGCAGTCAGGCGTCCCTACACAAAGTCGGTATACGCCTGCAGGTGGAACAGATTTGTGGCATGGTGCACAGCAAAGGCTGTGGATCCCCTCAATGCCCCTCTCTCTGAGGTTCTCCTCTTTCTTCTCTCTCTTGCCCAGCAGGGCTATGCTCTGGGCACTGTCAAGGGCTATCTTTCAGCTCTTTCAGCCTTTCTGAGGCTGCCTGACCAACCTTATTTGTTCAAGTCCCCTATCGGTAATCGATTCCTGAAGGGCATCACTCATACCTTTCCTCCTGTTCCCTTCGTGATGCCTCAGTGGAACTTGAACCTGGTTCTAACGTTTCTGATGTGCGCTCCCTTTGAGCCACTTCACAACTGTCCTCTTCGCCTTCTTTCTTTGAAGACTGCCTTCCTGGTAGCCATCACCTCTGCCAGGAGAGTGAGTGAGCTCCAGGCTCTGTCTTGTAAGCCTCCTTGCCTTTCAGTCCATCCGGACAAGGTTGTATTACGGACAAGGCCCTCCTTCCTTTCCAAGGTAGTCACGGCCTTCCACATTGGGCAATCTATCACGTTGCCCACCTTCTTTCCGCCTCCGCATCCCTCGAAAGAGGAGGAGAGGCTCCACCGTCTGGACCCAAAACGTGCGCTCTCATTTTATCTGAATCGCACACAACCGTTCCGGGTGGATGATCAACTCTTTGTTGGGTACGCGGGCGCTAAGAAAGGGAAAGCGGTGCACAAGCGGACCATCTCCAGGTGGATTATCTTGTGCATCCAGGCGTGTTACTCCTTGGCTAAGAAGGAACCCCCTGTTGGGCTGAGGGCTCATTCCACTCGAGCCAAGGCCACTAAAACTGCCTTGGGCCGAGGTGTGCCCTTGCAGGACATTTGCCAGGCAGCTATGTGGGCCTCGCTGCACACGTTTGCAAGACACCATTGCCTGGACACTCAAGTCCGGAGGGACGGCTACTTTGGCCGTTCCGTCCTCCAGGATTTTCTGGTGTGATTATTGGTTCGCAGACCCACCACCACGGGGATGGTATTGCTGGGGTATCTATTCTAAGGTAAGGAATCGATCACTAACGTGTCTCTTTCAGATGCACAAGTTATTACTTGTGTAACAATATATCTGTAAGAGACTTTAGTTAGTGATAGATTCCTTACCGACCCACCCATCCTCCCCGTTCTGCGAACCGATATCTAGGGTTAAGGTCATCCCCTTTCAGGGCCCTAGTTTCTTGGCACCAGTGTTGGTTTTTGTCATGGCTCTGCGCTTCTGGCGCGGAAAAGCTGTGGCTAAGAACTGACGTCAGCACGCGGAGGCGGCGTCTAAGTACTCCGACGACGTCATCACGGCGCCGATGACGGACGCGGAGCCGCAGACGACGCCTACCGACGCGCAAGGGTACTGCTACACAAAAGTTTCCGGATCCAGTCTGACGCCTGGGGATATTCTAAGGTAAGGAATCTATCACGAACTAATGTCTCTTACAGATATATTGTTACACAAGTAGTAACTTGTGCATTAGTCTCGTAATATCACTGTTAAACTGTATTAAGAAAATGGCATCTCAACCCTATTATAATTTACCACAGTTAATTTGTGACATGGTGTCTATAGGTAGAACAGCACATGTAGGTCACGGAGCAGAACTACAATTGTTTGAACAATTGAATGATAATTAGCTTATCAGCCAGGATGATTTTTGCCTGAAAACTCTCAAACCGCTGAAGAGGAGACATTTGAGGCAGCATTTTTGTCTAATTCACTTTAGAACCTCGGCTTTGGGAAACCACACTCTACCCATTGGTTGTTCTAAACTACAACCACTTTCACAAGTGACATTTTAAGCTGCAGAGGGTACATTTTGAAGTAATCTACAACATACCATTGGTATGTTTACATTCACAGAACACATTCCCTGTTTGTTCTGCCTCCATGATGCATTTTTTATAAGATGGTGGGAGTCCAGGGAGTATGTATTGTAAAGATGTGAAAGAAACAGGTTAGTATTAGATTCCTTACCTTAGAATATCCCCAGGCATCAGTCTGGATCCGGAGATTTTTGCGTAGCAGTAACCCTGCGCGTCGGTAGGCGTCATCTGCGGCTCCGCGTCCGGTGTCGTTGGTGCCGGGATGACGCCGCCGGAGTACTTAGACGCCGCACTCGCGCGCTGACGTCCGTTCTTCTTTTTTCTGCGCCAGCAAGCGCAGATCTTTAAAAAGTGGTACCTGTGGTCAATTTTTGACTAAACTTTTTCGATCTGTTTTTCGAGCCGAACGACTACATTGGTGCCTGTAGGGATGCCCAGGTTCAATACCTGTGCCGACTGCAACCGACTGATGTCGGTTACCGACCCCCATCGCAGGTGCCTGCATTGCCTGGGGCCCGACCACGATGACCAGTCGTGCCCCGACTGCCGGGCCTTGACGTCGTCGGCCCGCGCCGCTCGAGTTCCAAGTCCGGAAGGAGGTCGAGGGACCAGTCATGGGGCCTGAGTCATCACATCTTGGCGAGTCGACGCCACTCGTCGGGCTCCAAGTCCTCAGGTAAGAGGCACAAGAAGTCGATGAGGTGACACTTCTCTTCTGACTCCCCCCTGACGCTCGCGCGACGCGGCCTTGGGTGCGGGCGACACCACCCACGCAGCGCCGTCTGAGCCGCAGGCGTCGCGGCCTGCTCCATACCCGCCGGTTCCTGGGCAGAACGCGACGCCGGAGGAGATCGATGCCTTCCTCATGGCCATGAGGTTGCTCGCTCACTCCGTCTGGTTCCGCGGCGCCTTTGGGCCCCGCGTTCCCGATTGGGAGCCCAGCGGGCCGGGTGCTTCGGCGCCGTTGGCCACTTCGGTCCCGACGCCGCACGGCCCAAATGGCTCCCGTTCCGGATCCATGTCGACCTTACGACCCCGCCGGCGTCGACCCCTAGGGTGTCGCCCCCAGCGCCGTCCCTGGACAACGACGTCCCCGATCCGGTTCCAACGTCGAGAGAAGACCATTTCTTCTATGATCCGGCACCATCATTTGACCCAGAGTACCCAGGAGATGGGAGACGAGGCGGATTGGGAGGGGTCTGAGGACCCTCTGGCACCGGAGTGCCAGTCTTTTCAGGACTGGGCAGGTGAGCTAGGGGAGGCCAGTGGTTTGGACACTTCGCCCAACACTGGATTTGTCTCCCCTCCTACCGTAGCTACGGAGGAGGGGGCTGCCTATAGTGTGGTGTTGATGCCGGCGGCCAAGACCTTGGCTCTTGAGCTCCCAGTCGCGGCCGTGAGGACTAACCTCCTCACTGAGGTCCTTAAACCGCAGTCAACCTCTTTCGTAGCCTCTGCGGTTGTTTAATGAGGCCTTGACTGACGTTCTTTTGGGCACTTGGTCCAGGCCCGCTGCAGGTCCCCCTGTAGATAAGAACGTGGCCAGATGCCACCGCCCGGCACCGGGCGACCCTTGCTTCCTGTCCACCCACCCCACCCCGGAGAGCCTGGTTCTCCAGGCCTCTAACTCCCAGACTGCATTCCCGACAGCCCCGCCTGATCGGGAATCCAAAAGGTACGAACAGTATGGTAAAAAGATGTTCTCCTCACTGAGTTTGGGGTTGCGGTCAGTTAACACCGCATCTCTTTTGGGCCGTTATACCCACTCTCTGTGGGACACGGTCGCGGACGTACTACCACAATATCCAGAGGAGGACCGGACTAAACCCGCCCAAGCCCCTGCGGCACGGTATTCCATCTGATGTGGGCTGGATACAATGGACTCGCTAGGCAGGGCGAATGCAACGACGGTGACGGTTCGCCGCCACGCCTGGCTGAGGTCCGCTAACTTTTCGGCTGATGTCCATAATACCCTTATGGACATGCCGTTTGATGGCCGTTGCCTTTTTGGCGACAAGGCACAGAGTGTGTTTGAGCGCTTTAAGAACTCCAGGGCTACGGCCAAGTCCTTGGGCCTGTCAGCCCGCGCCAGCAAACTGCTGCCTTTTGCTCCTTTTGTGGCCAAGGAAGGGGCGGCCCCACACGTCCTGCCAGTCAGAGACCGCAGACTAACATCCAGCGCGGTGGCGGATGTGGAAACCTGCCGTGGCGGTACCCGGGGACAACAGCAAGGCCAGTCCACATCCACCTCTGCAGCATCCACCTCAAAGCCCTCCTAGTCTGAGCTTTCAGGCCCATTTGATGCCAGTGGGGGGCAGGGTTTGCCATTACCTCCTCCACTGGCGCACCATCACATCGGACAGGTGGGTGCTGCAAATCCCCAAAGGGGCTACTCCCTCCCCTGCGAGGCTACCCCTCCAGCCATGCCACTGCAGTACCACCGCGTGTCGGGGGATTACTTGCAACTCCTGCAAGAGGAAGTATCGGCCATCTTGGCCAAGGGGGCCATCGAGCGCGTTCCTGGGCCAGAAGTAGCGTGTGGTTGTTACTCTCACTACTTTCTGGTTCCCAAGAAGGGCAAAGGGGGCCTGTGCCCTATCTTGGATCTGCAGAACGTCAACGGCTTCCTCCGGAAGGAGAAGTTAAAGATGCTGACTCTGGCTCAGGTCTTAGCTGCCCTGGACCTGGGAGACTGGATGGTAGCGTTGGACTTGCAGGACGCTTATTTTCACATCTGACTTGCCGGCACACCGGCATTACCTGCTGTTCACGGTAGGCCACGAGCACTCTCAGTTTACCGTGCTCCCCTTCGGCCTTACCAGCGCCCCACGGGTGTTCACGAAAGTGATGGCGGTGGTCGCAACTCATCTGCGCAGGTTAGGGGTTTCAGTCTTCCCCTACCTCGACGACTGGTTGTTGAAGGCAGGCTCGACCCAGACAGTAGTCAGCCACCTCCAGACTACGGCCGACCTCCTGCACCTGCTGGGGTTCTCAATCAATGTGCCGAAGTCACACCTGTGTCCCTCTCAGAAGCTCCTCTTCATCAGAGCGGTTCTAGACTCTGGCAGTTTCGGGTTTATCCTCCCGAACAGCGGGTTTGGGATATTCAGGCTCTGATTCCTATCTTTCAGCCTTTATCCCGAGTCTCGGTCAGGTTGATGCTGCCGCTTCTGGGGCTGATGGCCTCCTGCATCCTTCTGGTGCATCACGCCATGTGGCGGATGCGGGCTCTGCAGTGCGACCTGAAGTTTCAGTGGGCCCAGCATTAGTGTAACTTGTCCGACCACTTCTTGATCTCAGAGGGCACTGCAAGACAGTTGCAGTGGTGGCACACAGACCGCGATTGGGTCAGCTGCAGATCCCTCTCCATACCCCAAACTGAGCACGTAGTTGTGACCGATGCGTCCCTCCTGGGCTGGAGGGGCCACATGGGAGAGGCGGAGATCAGAGGCCTCTAGTCTCTGGCGGAGTCCCAGCTCCACATCAACCTTCTGGAGCTGCGGGCGATCCGGCTTGCACTTAAAGCATTCCTCCCCTCTGTCCAGCGGAGTGTAGTGCAGGTGTTCATGGACAACACCACCGCCATGTGGTACTCCAACAAACAGGGCGGGGTGGGGTCGTAGACCCTATGCCAGAAGGCTCTGCGTCTCTGGCAGTGGCTGCCGCATGAGGAAGTGACCCTAGTGGCTCAACACCTGGCAGGTTCACTGAACGCCAGGGCGGACGAACTCAAGTGTCTGTGCATGATGGATCACGAATGGCGTCTGAACTAGGACGGTGCGCAAGGCCTCTTTCAGCAGTGGGGAGAGTCTTGGTTAGATCTATTCGCCACAGAAGAGAACGTACAATGTCATCAGTTCTGCGCGTTGGAATTTCCAAGGCGGCACTCGCTGGGAGACACTTTTCGTCGTGAGTGGAGTTGCGGTCTGTTGTACACCTTTCCGCCTATACCACTTCTGCCCAGAGTGCTGAAGAAGATCAGATGCGACCAGGCCCAAGTCATCCTTGTGGCTCCGAACTGGGCACGAAGATACTGGTATCCCGAGCTACTCAGCATGTCAGTCGATCCCCTGATTAGTCTGCCTCTTCAGGAGGGCCTTCTGTCTCAGCAGGAGGGTACTGTCCTCCACCCGAACCTGTCCAGTCTCCACCTCCATGCCTGGAGATTGAGCGGCGACAGTTGAGGCCATTTGACTTGCCTCCTGAAGTCTGCGATGTAATTCTGGCAGCCAGGCGTCCCTCCACAAAATCTGTATACGCCTGCAGGTGGAACAAATTTGTGGCATGGTGCACAGCAAAGGCTGTGGATCCACTCTCTGCCCCGCTCTGAGGGTCTCCTCTTTCTTCTTTCTCTTGCCCAGTAATAGGTTCTTGAAGGGCATCACTCATATGTTCCCCCCTTTTCCTTTCGTGATGCCACAGTGGGACTTGAAACTGGTTCTGACTTATCTGATATGCGTTCCCTTCGAGCCACTTCATAACTGTCCTCTTCGTCTTCTTACTCTCAAGACTGCATTCCTGGTTTCCAACACCTCTGCCAGGAGAGTGAGTGAGCTCCAGGCCCTTTCTTCACAACCTCCTTTCCTTTCTGTCCATCCGCGACCCTCTTTCCCGCCCAAGGTAGTCACAGCCTTCCACATCGGGCAGTCCTTGCCAACCTTCTTTCCACCTCCGCATCCCTCGAAAGAGGAAGAGAGGCTCCACCGTCTGGACCTAAAACGCCACTCGGGCCACGGCGGATACTACTGCCCTTGGTCGGGGAGTCCCCTTGCAGGACATCTGTCAGGCAGGTACGTGGGCCTCGCTGCACACGTTTGCTAGACACTACTGCCTAGACAGCCAAGTCCGGAGAGATGGCTTTTTCGGCTGTTCCGTTCTCCAGGACTTTCTGGTGTGATTATTGGTTCGCAGACCCACCACCGGGGTCTGTATTGCTGGGGTATATATTCTAAGGTAAGGAATCTAATACTAACTTGTTTCTTTCAGATGCACAAGTTACTTACCTTCGGTAACAATATATCTGTAAGAAACAATAGTTAGTATTAGATACCTTACCGCCCCACCCATCCTCCCCGTTCTGCGAACCGATATCTAGGGTTAACGTCATCCCTTCTCAGGGCCCTAGTTTCATGGCACCAGTGTTGGTTTTTATCATGGCTCTGCCTTTCTGGAGCTGAAAAGCTGTGTATAAGAACTGGCGTCAGCGCGCGAGGGCGGCGTCTAAGTACTCTGGCGACGTCATCCTGGTGCCGACGACTGACGCGGAGCCTCAGACGACGCCTATCGACGCGTAGGAGTACTGCTACGGAAAAATTTCCGGATGCAGACTGACGCCTGGGGATATTCTAAGGTAAGGAATCTAATACTAACTACTGTTTCTTACAGATATATCATTACCGAATGTAAGTAACTTGTGCAATAAGTACTCTGTACCTTACATTAAAATAATTTGACACCTTGAAGATCTGTGACTTTGTAAAGTAACTCTGCCATAGTCCTTGTTCTGGTCTATCTCTTGGTGACTTGAAATATCCTTTATATCTCCTACCAACCTTCAATGATCATAAATGCCAAATACAGCATCATTGTTCCGCTGTCCTTACATTTGATCCAAAGGAGTTGTGACAAAGGTGCAAGTAGAAAGTCATGGGAGAATGTTTGGTCACTTGAAAATTTGTCTTTCTCCCTATGTCCCCTGAAGTGGATCGTAGACCCAAAGTTTGCTCAACATGTGCTTCATTGTTTGCCTCTTAGGCCCTTGATGATGTAAAGAAGGGTTATATCAAGGCTGAGGAGAAATCGTACCAGTTGCAGAAGCTTTCCGAGCAGAGAAAGATGGTAATGGTAAGATCTTCTCATACATCATGCCACATCTGCCCATTCATACGATGCCTGATGCCTCATGACCCATGTCATGCTTGACCTCCCGCAAGAAGTACTGCAACACTTTCAGCTCCTAAGCACCTGCATGCCACTTCCAACAGCCTGCCCGTTAAACCTCACAAACCCCCATGCGTACAGTTCCGAACTGTCTAACCCAATTCCATAAGCCTACATATCCATATTAGACTGCCTTCCACAAATGCCATTCCCATCTGTACATTATTCCACCCACAGCTTTTGAAATGGAAGATTTAAATATATATTTTTGTCTGTAATGTGATTTCTCGTGGCATCCAGTATTTTTAAATGCCCAAATGTAATGTAAAAAATACATGTTATTGATTTAAGTACATACTTGACCACAAAATTTAAAATTCAATGTTTACCGCTGTTTAGTAGCTTCATTCAAATTAGATCAAATATTGCTCATTCTATATCAGATGTAAAGAAAATTAAAACCAAAGCGTTTTATACACATCTGTTCAAACTGGCCTTTCAAAGGGCACCAGTGTACATTTTCACTAGGTGTCCTGGTCTTGTATGCGGCAGCAGACTGGAAACTAAGTGTTGTATGTTCCAAAACTAAGATGAGAAAATAGTAAACCTAAAATGCTTTCTCTAATAATGCGCTCTACTTGCGATTTCTCAGGAATGACTCTGCCTCTCCTGCCACCCTTCAGCACTGAGCACACACTGGTGCTCTGCTTTTCACTCTTAGGTTCTAAAGAGATTGTTCATAATCTTAAATCCCTGAAACAAAGTTCCTCCCGTTTTGCTCTAGTTTATCCTAAGACTGTGTCCCATTGGCCTCTTGGAGCATCATGCAACTAATCAAACCAGGTGCAAAGTCTGCTGTTAGCTCATCTCCATATAGCAGTATTTGGCTCCATTCAACAGATCCCCGTGCTTGAACCCACTAGTGGAAAGCAAGCAGTCTTCATAATGTTGAAAATGCTGGTACAGTTTTGCCAGACACTCTGCACACTTTTTGCAGAAATGCAATCTTTGAAGCAGTCAAGTCAGATTTTTGACAGTCGGCACTAGAGAAATGTAGGTCATGGGTTGCTGCCTTCCTTCATGTACAGAAGATACCCCTAAATCTTATTTTATCTTAATTGCTATATTTCTTTGAGTATAGTGAACATTGTATCCTCCAAATCAAAGTAGACTTGGCTGTGACCTCAAAGTTCAGTACTTGTCTGCCCTGATCACCGATCAACCTCTTTATTTGCTGGGTTCCTGTAATATTTTCAGTGAGTCCATTCTGCCCATATTTAAAATCCTGCAGGCCCAGTTTAGAGTGTGAAATGGTGACATCTTTAACTTATTTTGGTGCCCCTGCCATTTCATAACAGCAATCAATTATTTGAGGGTATGTACCAGTACAGATTGACAACCCAGGAGGGACTTCTGGATGGTTTCTGATCCACTAATTGCATTGGTTGCCTTACTTAAAACTGAAAACCAGTTGACAAAGTTTGTTGGGTACCTTGTTATTTGGGTGATGGTCTTGTGGGTCCAGGGGTTTCTTAAGATTTTGTAGCAGGAAACTGCATACAGCAAGGTTGTAAAAGCGTGTGATTTTGGTTGCCATCTTGGCACCTTAGATTGTACCATTGAATGTATGTTTGTAAACCCTGTACTAAAAAACCCTTATAAGGACTAAGTTGTTAGGTGTAAGTGACCCATAGAGTACTTTGTTGCTACTATTTATTTTTGCCACTAGAAAAAACTGTGATTGATCCCTGTTCCCAAAAGCGTATCCCACTGGAATTGCATTTACCATAGAATTACTGTGATTGAAAGTCTAGTGCCTCGTTTGTATACCATAACAAGTTCAAACGTTTCTGTGTGCAGATTGGTTATTGTTGCCTGGTCCACATTGGTCTGCACAATTTTGATGCCTAATGAGATCTGGGATTGGCTGGTCTGTGGCCTGTTCATGTTTACAAGCCAGACAGATCCACCAGTATGCAGGCTCAGACCATTTATATCCTCAAAAAAGGTGGGTGGAAAAGCCCCCACTCAGCTGGCAGTTGCCTTCGCAGCATGTTCTGAATAGGCTGATGTAGATGAAAGGTTCAAAAACTCCAACCGTCATTTGTAGTAACATTCCAAGTTTTTACACAACACATGGATGACTATACATCGATGGAAATCAGATTTTGGCTAATTCTCTTATTTAAGATGTTGAATGGCATGCAAGTAGGGCACTAACACGTTCTGTTGTATAGGTACTCTCTTGTTGCAAATGGTCATTATGAATGTAGTAATCTCTATTTCAAGCCACTACATTATAGCCTAATCCCACTTGAGAGAAGCCCAGGCAGACGGGAAGGGGTGCAGAGCGATTTAGAATGGGACTGCAATCCTTGAGTGTTCTTCAGTAGTTTCCTGGATAGATTATAAAGCATACTTTGCTGTATGTTAGCCCATAGAAAGCGCAGCTCATCTGGCCCCTGTTGGGGCATGACGTCAGAGAAGTCGAAACAAACAAGTCTTGCCCAGAGAACGTTGTTTGCCTATACTGCCCCCTGAGATGCTGCTGCTCATACTTGCCTTATTTGGATTTAGATCTTGGCGGGCGGGTTACTCCGTCACAACGGTGACTGATATCCTGTCCGACCAAATATAAGTCCCATTATATCTTACAGGATTCATATTTCGGCGGATGGGATATCCATTGCCATTGTGGCGGACTAATGTGTATTGCAAGAACTAAAACTGGCCCTTCGTTTTTAGGGCTCGCTGCGAAAAGCGAGCGAAAGCGCGCTCTCTCTGAGAGCACTATAGCTGTCGGCTCAGCCGACAACGGGGGGAGACAAGAGCTGGCCACGCGTGCAGCATTGGCTATGGCAGAGTCGGATTCCAACGCGCGCTTTGGGATTGGGTCGCGCGCGTCAGAATCCGACTCTGCCATGCGCAGTAGGTTTCAGTATCGTTAGTTTCGATTTGAAGGCTGGCGGCAGCAGGGCTGTGGAGAGGGGCAGGAGGCGGGCTTACGGATGACGTCAGTGGATGCTCGCCGTCTCCGGGTCAGTGGCAACCACCAGCAGCTTTGCCGGAATCACCCCCGATCGTGGCATGGCTGGGAAAATTCGATTGTGGAGCCACAGTCCGCGGTTAGCACAGAAGGAAGCAGCCATTCCAACCACCCGTGACGCACCATATGTGCGCCACCTGCCCTACCAGCCAGCTAATGCTGGAGCAAACGCAGTGACGTATGGCACAGTCTGATAAGAAAAGGCTGTTCTCACTCTTAAAGCATTTCCCTGATGAGTAGAAAAATACACACGCATAACACCTCACACTTAATGCAGTAGCACGCACAGGCGAGCGGAAATGGGCGCAAATATAAACAAACCAAAAGGGAACACATAAGTACATACTTAACCCTGCATGCAGAGACATGGATGCACACCCTACATAGCACATGACAGAAAAGTCCACAGACACACGTATATAATTATAAACGCAAATATTATACGTCGAGAGCTGAACGCATGGAACAAACAATTTAGGCATTCAGAAAAGCCGTACAATTTACAAGCACATGTGCACACTGTGGCCAACGTGCGCTCACTCCTCCGCACATATTGCTGCTATTGACAAGGCGGATGTACACCATGCACCTGTGAATTACAATGATACGAACAATTGGGCCACAGACAACATGCAACTAGTACAATCTGGAAGGCGCATGTAACCCGGCCTCACATACTAAGTCACGCATTCAAAGTTACAACCTGTCGCATAGTCATACACGCAGACTCAAGTCACATACATCGCCATACAGGTCCAGTCAAGCCCCCCCCCCCCCCCCCTGCATTTCTCCTGTGCCCCTGCCCTGCTTGCAGCGCCCAGGGCTCTGTACCGCCTGTGGCCTCTGGGTGGGGACATGCGTGGGGCAGAGAAGGGGAGTGGACCTGCTCCACGTCGTGCCTCGCATTCGCACAGCTTTTTTCCTCTTGCTTCCTCTGTGAGGTGGGCAGGATGCCTCACGCTGTCAGGTGTAGGAGCGGACGGAGTGGGCGGTCCCCGGGCTGGCTCTCGGCGCACCACAAGGTGACTCATGGCGCCGGCAAGTCATCCTTGGCAATAGAGAAGCGACGGGATGTGAGTGCTTCGGCTTCTGCACGCACTCTCCCAGATGGGGGCGAATGCTCTCATCTCCTGAGCCGGAGTCAGCTTTCCCTAGGTGCAGAGACCGCCACGTGCAGAGGGGTGTAGTGATGGGGGTGTGCGCCGCTCGTGTGGTCATCATTTTTACACCCAGGGTCCGCTAAGCCGCAGGCCCCTCCTCTTGCCTAGAAAGAGTCTATTGCAGACCAGCACGAAAACCGAAGGGGCAAGTGGGCGGGCACACGGGAAGACCTGGTGCGCAGGGAGGGATGCACGGGTAGGGTTGGCTGGTTGCAGACGGTTGGGGGCTCAGCTGAGGGTTTGGATGCAGGGATGGGGCTGGCAGCACAGGGTGTGGCTGGGCAGGACAGTGGTGGCGCTCGGGGCACCTGAAGGAACCGGCTGCAGCACGCATGGTGGAGTGGCAAAGGAATAACTGGGCGGAGCAAGGACACGAAGTGGGTGGAGGGTACTGCTGGCCTGGTGGTGGCGATTGGAAGGTTCAGGAATTAATGTATGCTAATCCTGAGCCAAGAGTACTTGTGTGAGAGGTACACTGTAGCCGTCAAGAGCGCTCAGGGGCACCACTCCGGGGCACCACCACATCACTCGGGGGCACCACTCGGGGTACCACATCACTCTGGGACACCACTGCATCACTCTGGGACACCACTGCATCACTCTGGGACACCACTGCATCACTCTGGGACACCACTGCATCACTCTGGGACACCACTGCATCACTCTGGGACACCACTGCATCACTCTGGGACACCACTGCATCACTCTGGGACACCACTGCATCACTCTGGGACACCACTGCATCACTCTGGGACACCACTGCATCACTCTGGGACACCACTGCATCACTCTGGGACACCACTGCATCACTCTGGGACACCACTGCATCACTCTGGGACACCACCGCATCACTCTGGGACACCACAAATAAAACAATTACAGTTAATTGCGTTTGTGCCTGAGTGTTAATGGATTTTATTGTCTATGGCCTGGCAGCCCCATTCCTAGAAGGAGATGGTGAATGGTCTTTTCTTTTTGCACGTTATTTATGGTCTGGTGGACGTGGTACAGGTAGGCTTTTTTAATTTATTTATTAGTTTTCACTTTTATATGGCGCAAACTTTACCCGCAGGTATCAGAGTTCTTTAAATCAGCATGCTTATAACCAGCAAGACTAGCACTCTATATGACTGCCAACGTTGCTTAGCATAAGCAACAGCTAGCCATTCACAAACAATGTTTATATACCAATTGCAAATTAAAGAAAAAAATTCATGCAAAGCATTGTCATTTACAATGCCAGTAACTCAAACTTTAATGCTGCGAGACCTATTGCATCGCAAATGCTTGTTAATACTGAGGTCTTTTGTTGCCTGAGGGCAGGTCTTCCAGTGGTTTAAAATCACAAGTTTCACCCCTAATATATGAAGGCCTCAATATTGACAGCGGATTTTTAATTTGCTACAATGTTGCCTTCATCTTGCCAGACTAACATCTGGGAAGATGTTTTAAAATCTCCCACCTTGAAGTCTTAATTTTTTTGCAAATTCCCAAAACAGGTTTGAGGCATGTGAGCTGTAGATCACATACTTTGCATACTCCTGCCATCTAGTGTTGGGTCCAGATGTTTAAGTTCAATAATTCTAATTAAGATTTTAAAAAGATAAAAACAGTTAGATACAGTTCATAATGATACCAATATGAAAAATAAGGAAAGACCCACAAGTTCATCAGAATATGACAATAATAGCCAATAAATTGCCACAACTCATATCTCGTTTGTACCTTGTTTTTCTTCGAAGAAGTCTTTCCAGTCACTAGGTAGGTAGGTGACTCCTCCTTTCGTGGGCATGGGCATCGACGACCTTGTTTGATTGTTTTCCCGCAGAGGGTGAGAATGAAGTTGGGAAGAGTAGAATAGAGATGTCCATGCAAATGTATATAGTTATATAAAATTTGTGAAGAGAAAACTGTGCATGGCGGGAGTGCAAGTAACAAAAAAAAAATTATAAAGAAAATCCTTTCACAAAAAGTGGACATCTTTGTACTCTATCATTGGGTGCATCTACCCCTTTCATTTAATAAACTTTTCTACTTTTTGGGAAAGGTTTGTGAAGATTTGTCAAACGGTGCCAAAGTTGTTATGGAAACGCTGACCTAACTATGGCTACTGCAATATTACTGGATAATGTGTGTGTGTATATATAGATAGATAGATATTCTCTAGTCCGAAATCACAAACCGCTCACCCTCAAGGAACCTTGGAGCTTTAATAAAATACATATATATATCTATATCTATCTATATATCTGTCTCTCTCTGTCTCTCTCTGTCTCTCTCTGTCTCTCTCTGTCTCTCTCTGTCTCTCTCTGTCTCTCTCTGTCTCTCTCTGTCTCTCTCTCTCTATCCAGGACGTCGTACTCACAGGCGGGTGCTCCAAAGAGTGAGGGTGCACCCACTCGTAAAATTCTCCGCTCCAATTCCGTACCAAGGGACAATGTCCTAACGGATAAAGAGCACTCGCGGGAAACAGTTTGGGTTTATTTATTCAAGAACCAAACAGACACTGCTTAACAGACGCGTTTCGGTAGTAAACCTTCATCCATGTTTCTGTTAAGCAGTGTCTGTTTGGTCATGAAATAAATAAACCCAGACTGTTTCCCGCGAGTGCTCTTTATCCGTTAGGACATTGTCCCTTGGTGCGGAGAATTTTACGAGTGGGTGCACCCTCACTCTTTGGAGCACCCGCCTGCGAGTACGACGTCCTGGTGTTCAACAGGAGCGGATATATAATATATATATATATATATATATATATATATACACACACACACATGCAATGTAAGAACAGCTGATGATATTTATTTAATCATGAGTCCTGCCCCAATGGGCACATGGCATGCTGGTTAAAGTAGTTCCATATATTGCCAAAAAAAGACTTGAATGTTCATTAACCAAGTAATAAAAGAATGCAGGCTTCGTTGTTCGTGTGCGGCTAGTTCTTCTCTGCAAGGAGATGTTGGGGAATATATACCGGTGTGGTTCTGCCGTAGTTACGCACCTCCAGCAAGTGCGCCAGAGTCCGCCCAAAGTGAACCATGTGTGTGTATCGTGGAAGCGAATAAGGGTGGACAGGTGACGTCAGAGCACCGTCTTCGGTATGGATCATGGCAAACCTTGAAAATGGGTATTGCAAGTGACACAACGGACTCTGCATTCATCTTTATATTTTAAAATGTCAAGAAAGGTTCCCAATTGAGGGTTTTTTATCGAAGTGAAAATGCTGTGAACCACAGGAACCATAATGCAAAGTGACTCACTGGGAGTAGTCCATCGTTGACGAGAAGCAAATAAAACACAGCAAATTGGGAGGTTCACGAACAGCAGCAGTGATGTCATTTCTGCGAGGCACAACCTTTGAGAAAGTCTGTGAAGAACGAAACATGTCAGGACTGCCGATGGAATTAAGAAATAAAAGAATGCAGGCTTCGTTGTTGGTGTGCGGCTAGTATATATGTATATATATATATATATATATTCCATCTATCACTCCCATTGTTGGCGACCATTGTCCGGAATGAAGATTGAAACCTATAATATGAATGAAGTACCAAAAAGTGGCTTTTAAATTAGAATGCATTGGTGTTATACTGTTACTATTCAGGATATTGCCCAATAACCCATGCCTTCCCCCAAGCAAGGCCTAGAGAAAAGGTCTTGCACTGCCTTCTTAGGAAGGAGGGTAACTGAAATAACAAACTCGGTCTTCCTTCCTCTTGTCCTATCTTTAGAGCAAGATCTCCATTGAGCTTTCTGTACTGCATGATTGGGAGGGCTGTACTACAGAACATTTTTTATAGCAGTTTTCAGCATTAGGGATATGGAGTAATTTGGCATTGTATGCTGTTAGAAGCTTAGCTCTTGTCTAACATGTTTTTGTCTCTCACCTTTTGTCTGCCTCTATAGTATTTGAACATGCTAAGGGCGTGTGAGGGCTACAATGAGATAATCTTCCCACATTGCTCCTGTGACTCTCGGCGGAAGGGTCATGTCATCACAGCCATCAGCATCAAGCACTTTAAACTCCATGCCTGCACTGAAGAAGGGCAGCTCGAGGTGAGTTAGTGACCAGGACCCTGTTGTTGAGGAGGTCTATCTGCATGTTAGGGCAGCTTATGTGATATTATTTATACAGTACTCACAGAATGTATACTCCATGTCTAACTTTAATTGGCATTTTTAGCCATTTATTCTATCAAGTTGTTTTTGAGGCTTTTCTCTGCAGCTTTTTATCGCTCTCTCTTTAGGCATGCTTGTGATTACTGGTTAATCCTGAAGTCTTAAAGCATGTAATGATACCTCTATTGCCTCCTTTAAATTTTCTGTTTGCACCTCTGGGAATGTGTACACAGATTTTGGGATGTCAAACCTCACGCAGATTAAGATGGGAATTATCTAGTGACTCCTCTGTTCCTGCCACTACATGCAGGCCCACACAAGTTTTCTCTTGAGGTTTGTTGGAGATTCTTGGCTTGTTAAATTATTTTTTATTGCAGTGTTTTGACTTACTTGTTTTTTTGATAAGACTTCTATCCCACAGAGAACTTTGTCATGCCCTTAGTTCCCCATGCTCTTGCAGACATTTTCCCTGCCTAATCCCTGTGCTATCCGCATTTGTCAATGGTCCCCATCTGTCACATCTACACACCTGCCTTTTCTGCTGATCTTTTATTTGAAGGAATAGAAGATCCTGTTTCAGGAGGAATGTTCCCTAAAACAAAATAAGCGGAGTTGAAACCTATGTTGGAATAATGGTTAAGGGTGTGAATAATAAAACTGGCCTTTCTTTTGTGGGAGGGCAGCACCCCAGCTCGCTGATATCCCGTCTTTTCTTTCTGCGCCATCAGCGCAGATCTGGAGAGAGCTACCTCTGTCCACTTTTTTAATAACTTTTTTTGAAATGTTGTCAAATGTTCCCATTGAGTAAGAATCTCGCCCTAAAAAACCTATGGAGTTTAAACCTTGTGGTTCCTGTCACAGGCAGAGGTCTGCAACAGACCCTGATCTGGTTAATCTTTGGAATTGGCCCACGACTTTAAGGCCGGTGAAGACTGCTGTGGCATAAACCCCAAGGGGCTGTCGCAGCAATCCTTAAAGATCATGGTCACCTAATGCCGGTCGACTCCCTGTGACGCTCCAGGTCACCTGAAGGTACTGGGCTGGTTTGCAGAGCCTATGCAGGTGCTAGTCATCGTGCTCAAAGTTGTCTGATTTTGATTTTAAAAAACGTCATTTTGTGACTTCAACTCCCTCTGCCCCGAATATGAGCTCTGAATCCGACTTCCTTCTGAAGTGACATGTCTCATTTCCTGTTTTAGAACCAAGTCATATCCTTCGAGTGGGACGAGATGCAACGATGGGACACTGATGAAGAAGGGATGGCCTTTTGCTTTGAGTACGCTCGAGGGGAAAAGAAGCCCAGATGGGTCAAAATCTTCACGCCATATGTAAGTTTATTTTTTTTTATTTTTGCAGTGGACAGCCAGGTGGAGTTACGCAGCATCGCCTAGGACTAATGGCTTTCAGTGGGAATTGGGTTCTAATGCACGCAATTCGGCACCATTTGGGAAAATTAATAATGTACTTGGTGTAAGGTGCTGTGACTGGGAACCACGCTACACTGATTACTTCGCATGGGGTAAGGTTAGCTGCCATTAAAGTTGACTGCTAAGTGCACAGCTAAGTGCACCAATATAGTTGCAAGCTTACAACCAGCGCTATAGAAGCCACCATTTATTAAGTGTCCAAATTACAGTGACTGGGATCTTGCTTGAAATATGAAACCTGCACAACCTCCAGTCTCGGGTCTGTCACTGGAAGCTAGGTGAGAGGACTGTGAATGGACCACCTGACCAGGGATCCAAAACCGATCTAGGACATGTCTATTACTGGAAGGCATATCCAAATATACGAAGAATGCAGAGCCATCCAGAAAATCGCAGAGCAATTAAATAACAACTGCCTGTCTTTGAGCTAGACCAGAATATGAAGGATGTTCCACACCTGGAAAAGGGGACCGTCCCGGGAAAGAACTGTGACTGGATCCACGTTCGAATAAGAGTGGTTGGGAATTACCTACACAAGCAGAACTAGAGAATTTCTTTTAAAAAAAACACGGATGCTTAAAAAAAAATCTGTAGCCACCCATGCATGTGTGTTCATACAGATCCGTCTGCTTTATTGCATACTAGTATGTCGTTTGCCTCCAGATTGATTTTTCTTAAGCACCTAAATAGGTCTGGTCTTTGACACGAGCCAGCAAATAACAGTTGCTAATTCTCTCTAACCATGCTAAGCTCAAACAATGGGCACATATCCTGAGGTTCAATTCTACTTTCTTGGCTCTTCTGTTTTCACTTGGAGTCTCTTACCACCATTCTAACCTGCAATATTATGGTGTTGATGACGCTGGATAAATGTAAAAATGTTCTCTAAACTCCCTTCCTGATTGGTCCATCCTGCTGTAAGCTTGGCTTAATACCATTTCTGGGTTTGTCTTTATTACTCCCTGCCCAAAAATTGTGGAATGCACAAAAAAAGCTGGCTTCACGAGTCTCATCCTTCTATCTAAGGCAACTGTCTGGCCAAAGGGCAACGTTTAAACTTTGTCCTTTGTGAATGAAACCCCTTCATCCCAAATACTGATTGGTCTTAACTCCCCAATATGTCTCATTGGCAATCTATTAAGGATGTGTGATGCACATTGTTTTGGGGGGTTCTATTTTGTTCACTGTAATGTTCATTATTGCTGTTACCATTACAATGATAATGAGTTACATTTGATAGCCACATAAATACCTACTGTGCAATACTAAAGTGTGTATGTTGATTCGGGTGGGTCCAGGCCATGGCTCGCATGTATCCTGCGAGAGATTCTCTGGGGTGAGATGATCTAGCAGTCACTATAATCCAGAGCCTAGCCCAAAACGAGGGGTATGAAAGATCTCCTTTTTCCTTTCCTCCATAAAGTATCTACCTCTGGGAGATTACGGTATCCACCCATGTGAAACCTCTTAGAATTTTTCTTTTATTTTATGAAAAACTGTTGTGCAGCATGTGCTGAACATTCCTTTAAGTCATGGGATTATCTGGTAACCATTAACAATATTTTTTAATAGAGCTTTATGCATACATAATTATCAGAGCCAACATTCTGTGAACATTTTCATTTTAAAAATGTCATATCAGCCAAGCAGCACTTTTGACTGCAAAAACACTGTTTATTTTCATACAAATGTAAAAACTGCTACCAGCAGGGTAGCAGCAAGATGCAGGGTGGTGGTCAGTTAGGCAGTTTCTTTTAGAAGTTAGATATTCAGACAAAATAAATTGCAGTTGAATAACTTTGACTGTGATTCTCCTAGCTTTCCCTAAACAGTAGAAGTTAGTGTCAAGCTAAAGATTATGGCCAGCAAACGTGGTATGAAGGAAGGCCTCAATACTAGTATCTGCTTTGGAATCTGAGCCAATGCCCTAGTGCTTAGCAAATGTAGTAACTGATCCCAGGTTTGTTGCTTTACAAATGTCACGTCTCAGTCACAAACTTAAGGTCCAGTAACAAATCACTTCTGATCCAACCACGTGTCCGGACTTCCCGTTACGGCCATCGCTCCTATTCCTATCTTGCCCCTTCGCTTTGGAACAGATTTCTCCCCCCCACCTTCTATCCATCACTAAACACAAACCATTCCGTAAAACTCTCAAAACCTGGCTTTTTCCAAAATAACCTTGGCATATCCAACTAAGCCTCAACCGTTTTTGCTGCAAGCGCCTTGAGACCTAGCGATAAGTTGCGCTATATAAAAACTTTTGACATGACATAAGAGCAACAGTAACTGTCTGAGTGGAATCAGCATTTGTTTTACCTGGTAAATGCGGGATGCAGGGCACAATATTTTTTTTATGGACCACTTTGTAAAATACATACATGTGCAGCTTGCCAGTCAAATAACTGTTTGGAATTTCTTAAATGTCAGGTAGGGACTTCTTAGAACCCTTTTTTGCATCGACTGTATGGAGGGATATCTCTATTGGAAAGGAATAGTCTATGGAAAAAAGTTTCAAATTACATTTTCTAATTGGCATGACAATTTAAGATCACATTTGCAACAAGAGTGGTGAGTTCTTCAAGACTGTATTGTGATCAAACAGCAAGTAATAATTTTTCCATACGGATTGCGTAACTCATTTGCTTTTTTGGCTGAAGGAATGGCTACAAGTGAAGCTACCTTCTCTGGCAAGTGTTGTAGGTTACGTGGTTTCAAGTGTGGGGGGCATTAACTCTGATAGGACATGTTTAGTTCCCAGGAAACGGTAGTCTTACTGAGGGAAAGGTGTTCCCCAAGACCGATCAGGAAATGTTAACCATCGATCCCAGGAATAGTGAAAAAAGATGCCAAATATAAACCTTCTGTACATGCAGTGATGGCAGCCCAGTGAAGGTTTTTAACGAAGACTTCTAGTTTCCAAAATTTGGCAAATCACGATATGGCTGTAATGTCTCATTGACCCATTTTTGCTGACTGTTGCAGAAAATGTACCACTTCAATAAATATAATAATTTGTTGCAAGGGTGACTGATCGCTCTCAGGTTGCTGAAATATTAAAGATTATGCCGGTCCTCGTTGCTAGGCAGTAACTTGTATGCGTCCTATTCGTATGATTCAATTGATTAGGGTTTGCATTTTAATGTAGCACAACTCGCGTGTTACCCGTAAAATAATTTTATAGATTTTTTTTTTAAATTAAAGGTAAAAAAATGTTAGCTCATGTAGACTTAAGTTCTTTTATGTTTTCTTCACCTGAACATATATTGAGTATTTCAGTGATCTGGGACATGTGTGGCGGTATTCTGTGGTGGTATTCTGTCCATGAATCAAGGCAGCATTCCACTAACAATTGAGATTTTAGAAAGGTGTCTCGTAATAAAACAGATTAGTCCATTCAAACATGACCAGTGAACCATCTAGAGGTGTCAAAATGATCCATTTGTAATTTTTGATTTGTTTTCACATGATGCTGTTTCACAACGCTGCAGTTTAGAGCAGACTTAGCTCCCAGTGTTCCGTCATGACAAATAAAGCCTACACTAGTATTCATCTTTTTTTTCTCTCGAAGATAAATCCCTGTTGGTTTAATGAGTGTAAACGTGTCTTTCTTTGCAGTTTAACTACATGCATGAATGCTTCGAGAGGGTCTTTTGCGAACGAAAATGGAGAAAAGAGGTAACTTTTAATGTTTACACTTTGGTGTGTATAAGAATCCAACGTCGAGCTGGGGGCGGTCTTTGCCAGTCTGGGAAGAGTTGCAACATGGTATTTGTTCTCGGCCTAACTGATCTGTGAAATTGGTCGAGATATGTACGTGGGGAGGAGTGTGAATATAATGCTGGCGGTGAAAGCCGGTTTGATGGATACTGGAAGGGGCTTTGACTGGGTGATTTTAATGCACAACAGACATGAAGGGACGCTGTATCAGTTATTTTGGGATTACTTGTGCAAAGGCTGTTTGTGTGGTCTGTTGGACGTGCGTGATTGCTGATCATAGTCATTGGTTGCTTTTGTTATTACCTGCTGGAGTTAGAAGTTAACAATGCTATTCCGCTGTGAGTGTCTAAGAATGACTTGGCCATTTCGAGCTGCAAAAAATGTGTATGGTTTCCTATGCTGTTACAACGTAAGCTCACCAGGACCATTGTTCCATTCTCAACCAACGCTTTTTTCAGCTCCGGGGACACTCCCTTATTTAGACAAAATGCCAGGATTTAAGCTTAAGAAAAGATTCACTGCCCATCGTCCTGTGTTCCACTGAGTTCCTGATTGCAAAGAGCATTTCTATTCCAGTGAGGTTGGCTCCACCATCACTGTACCTCCTGAAAAAGTCTCTTCAAGGTTCTCCAGGGGTGTCTAGAATATCTTTGACGGAAGTGCCACCCCTCCACTTCTTGCATTCACATCCGGTGTGCCAACTCTTTGTCCATTTTAGCAGATTGTACATAAGCTCATACCCTGACTGCACCGCCAGCACACACATGCTTCAGCACCGGCTTTAGAATGTCCAGCGTCTCAATGCTCGACTAGTTGGAGACCACTGTCCATATCAAGTCTTAAAGGGGCACGTAATTATTTCACAACATCAACCGACACCTCACTGTCGGACGTCTGTTACCATGGAACTTGTGGCTCATTGTCCTAGGGGGATATTAGCCTTCTATAGGCTATAACAAGTAAGAACAATTTTCCTTGGGTTCAAATCAGTTTTCATTTAACTTTGCCGTCCACAGGACAGCACGCCTGTTATTATTTTTTACTTATCTGTACAAGTAACCATGATTCTGTTCTAGAATCATTTTGTCAACTGGCTGCTTGCTGTGAGACTGGATCCTTCAGAACTAAATTCTCTCTGCAACATTCCTATTGGCGGAAGTGAAAATTCATGTCAAAGTCTTGTTGTGGCGTCCATATTCCACGAGTGGCAGATAACCTATTACGCAGCTCTTGTTTAAATTGTGGCTCTTTAGTTTCATATATTTATTTGCAATAGATTTCTCTGTGACCACAGTCTTCAGTGAAGAAAGATCTGGAGACGATGCTATCCTCTTGATTTTTTTTAAAAAGTGTTGTACATTCTCCTTTAGTCCTGGTTACTTGAACTTTATGTCCAGAAATGCAAGAAGCCTGCAACTCCAAAAAGCTTATTAACTCAATTTTCGTCTTGTCAAAGTTGATGTTTAGAGTCAGTTCGCCTTGAGCAACTTCCTGGAATTATACGATGGCTCAGAAGTCTGTTTTCTGGAGAGTTTTGTTTCTTAAGTTTCTTCACTCCTCGTGGTGTTACCCAACCTGTTTGTTACCGGCCCACCTTGCTTTTGTTCATTTGGACTTAACCAAAGTAAATGTAGCAGTTTATTATGTGACCTGCAAAATCTAGTGCTTTCTGTTGTACTCTTGAAAGATTGTAAACTTTTAAAAGCATATCTGGATTGTATCCAAAAATCTGTGCAGTAAATTAATGAGCTCAGTTTGTGTCTTGCACAGTCTTTCTTCAATAATGCTAATCCTAATAGGCCAGGTAATATAATATCTTCCTGTGAAGAATAAGGGTATGAATACGCTTTTTGAGAAGTTGCTTTTTATGTGCCTTTTTGAGATGCTGCTTTTTGCTTGAGATTGCGCAATTTGCTAGTGTTTTGTCTTAAGTGCATTTATAGCACTTTGCCAAAATTTAAATGACCCCAAGCACTTTTTAAATCGAGCACCATTTATAGTTCTGGAATTTTCATTGTCAGGAGTCAAAGTAATAGAAATGGAGAGCTGACCCTCTTACAAAGATCACGGGTATCTTCATTTACTTTATTTTTTAGTTCTACATTCTCGAGCAATTCTGGTTTTAATATGCTGACCTCATGCCTTTTTCAGCGGAGACTACACACCACAGACCTTTCTAGAGCTCTCGAGATTTACTTGAAGAGGCCATGTGATCCTTATTTATTGTGGACTCACTAGACCCAAAAGATGGAGTGGACAGTTTTTTACTTGATTGTGTCATTACTAGTTTCTATGTCATTAGGGGTCCAGCCTCTTCCAAGACTTTATTTTGGTTCCACCAGAGCAAAGGCAGCATCCGTAATGTGTCTAATGAATACATAGTACTGATATTTGGCAGGTAACCCCATGCATACGTTCTTTTGCTTTCTGCAAGCATTTTTGCTTTGATACATCGTTTTGCAAAAAAGCATCCCTTAACCTTATCTGGCTTATGGTGTCTCAGTTTCCTAACCTTTTTGTGGACTGAAATTGGTCCTCAGCCAGTAGCACTAGAGTATGATAAAATTGTCTTTTGATGATTCTGGTAAACACTATATGTATTCTTCCACAGTCACAACAACTGCTTACCCATTGCCTTGGTTAACTATACTTTGCCTCACCTAATTATATGATCAGAAACATGATAGGTGATAGGATGGGGTGGCTGATGGCGCATTGAGGAGGATGTTCAAGTGCCTCCCATTCTTCTAAAGTGACAGTCTCTTCTGCAAACAGCCTTTTTTTGCTCCTTTTTCAATGCAGACAACTGGCTATCCCAAACAAATATGAAGAAAAGAGAATAAATGCAGTAAGCCTGAACCACCATGAGCTAATGTCCCCTGTTTTGTCTATTTGTAGGTGGAAGAGGAAGCAACGGACAAAGATAACAAGAATTGCAGTAATGACAGTATGTGCAGCAAGGTAATTATTTGGGAGGAGGGCAGAAGTGTAATTACTTTATTCAGTTCAGTAGCGAATATTCGTGCCTTTACTGTGACCGTTTAGTCTGAAGGATACTTCGAACCATCGATTCTGGACCTTGTGAATACCCCAAGGTGCAGACTGGATCCGGAGATGTATTAGTTTATTTAAGGAGAAGGCTGCAGGGAAACCGAGGAGAGGGAGGAGTGCTGGGGGGGGGGGGGGGGGGGGTGCAGAGATTGGGGGGGGTGCAGAGATTGGGGGGTGGGGTCAATGGAAGAAGTTCGCTCGCATGTAGATCAATAATGGAGTGTAGAATGAGTATGATAGTTCATGCATTGACTCTGTTTTTAATATCTGTATAACCTGTGGGTTTGAGACCCACCCCCGAGTGGATCTTTCACCACCTTTTAGTTTCAGCACCATTTTATTGGGTAAGTAATGGTAGCAGTGCTGAGAGTCAGAGTATGCCATTGTTTCAAGGGGTTGCTTAAATACAAGGATACTTTGATATCCATGTCTGTGGGTAAGGTCTCTGAAAAGTGTCTGTTTCAAAAGCAAACCTTCCTTTTGGTCTCCAGTTAGTTAAATACCTATTATATGGTGTCTGATTCTAGGATTTAACTTGTTTCTTAGCTCTGATTTGACTGATCAGCATCTGAGTCACAGCAAGGTAGATTTGTTCACACATTTGGAGAATAGGAGAATCTGAGCCAGAACATCTAGTCCCCGGTGTCAGACCAACAATTTAGCAACAAGATCATATTTCATTTCCTCTAGGGTCCATGCCAAGATAAGTCTGTTTGTGGTTCTTCCTAGATGGCCACAGTTCGGGTAGACCAGGTGGAAAAGCTTACCTTCAAGACAACTTGATTCATGAACAGGCCAGTATATCAACAGGCCTCCATCTGTCATTTGATATTTTAGTGTAAAGAGCATGCATGTGTAGGTGGCTTCTGAAAAGAATGAGAATCAAACTGGTGTGTGTAGATCACCGTGTCACTAACTTTCACCTTAGGCACTGAATGGAAGAGATCTTGGAACAAGAGTAGGTTCTTTTGAGGAGATTGCGCTATTGGCCTGCAGATGACTACATCAGTTTGCTTCTTCTTTTTCTTCCAGAACATCTTTCAGCTGTTGCGGTCACAGCAGCGTGATACCACCACCTAGCCCCCTACCTACTGATGAACACTAACAACGGCCATTTAGAAGAAGGAACAGAAGAAAATTCATTGTATTATAAGAAAAATGCCCTAAACTAAATATTAATACCATTTGTGAACTTCATGTTTCCGGATTAAGACTAGAGACTGGCAGTGGGCATGTCAAGCTCGAGGAAGGACCGGACCGAGCACATTTTTTCTAGAGGTTCTGCATGGACTCGATTTTCAACTGGAAATGGCTCACTTCATCCATTTGCACTAATAGACATATATGTATAGATATATAAATACATAAATCTATATACATATATATGCATTTCTTTTAAAATGTCATATCATGACCGTTCCTTTCTAACTTTTGTTTTTTCACATTGGCTTCTGCCCCTCCTTGGGCGTTTGCCTGAATCTTCATCACCCTGCCCACTCCCTTCCTCTCGAACGGGAAATACAGCACCAACTTCTTGAAGTATTACGTTTACAAACTACTCACTATTGTGTGTTTCGCTGTTCGTGCTGTGCTGAAGCTACTGCCTGGTGGAAAGACTGCTTAGGTATCCATTGGCATGCCTTCAGCAGCTGATTTGTACTCCTTTTTTTCTGTAGAACTGTTTGGTTCCCATTACTCAATTTCCAAGCCATGTTCTCCATTCCAGTGTCAGTGTTTGTCGTGCATTGCAACTGTTTCCGTGTGGTGCTCCATATTGTGAGATACCAGGTAACACAGCTTTGTCTCAAACTTGAGAAATGTGCATCTGAGAATGCGTTCTTCTCTGAGCAGTGTTTCCGGTCCGTTTGCTGAAAAGAGGGAGTCCTTCAGAATGGTTATTCAGTTGAACAGCTTGACCGCCATTATGCTAAATCGGCTGGTGTTTCGTTCTCTAATAGACTGTGCAGGATGACCTCATCTGTGTAGGGATGACCTCATCTGTGTAGGGATGACTTCAGAGTTTGCTAGTGCCTGGTGTGTTTAACATGATCTCTTCCTTTGCCTATGGTGCATATACTGGCTTGATGGCGTAAGCGCACCTTCCAGGCCCTGTGCGGTGTTCTCGTTTGTATGTGAGATGTTACAAAGCATGCTTATGTTCCCAACAGATGTTGAAATCGGTAGAGCATCAAAGACCAGAACTATAAGGAGCCTGAATGCAGGAGAGGCCAATTTTGCTTAGAGGAATAAGATGCAGAGGAATAGTAGAATGTGAATTGATGGGGAGGCCACAGGAGAATTGTTTTTTTTTTTTTTTTTTTTTTTTTTTTAAGTTTGGGGGTGATAGAGGAGCTAGGGCAGTGGTTGCCAAAAAATAAACAAATGATCCACATGGCCCAGCGAGTAATTGTAGCCAGAAGATGAAGAGATGGTGTCTCCATTGGCAATAAAAAAAAAAGTTAATAGTTTAGTGAGTTAATGACTATGGGAGGCCCATGACCCTATCTACTTGACGTGAAGACCCACCAATGGCTCTTGGATTCTGGAGCATTTATCGAGTTCCTTTTTTGGGCAACTGCAAATTTTGGAATGACCTTGCGAGAACAGCGAACTAAAACTGGAATTGTGCCATGGGAGATCTAGATGTACTTACTTCACTACTGTGCAAACTGAAGTACCAATGCCTATAGAGCAGATCTGAATTTGCACGGACCACTTTCAGGGCTTTATGTGCACAGGCTAGCCACATGCAGCTTTCTTGTGAAAGTGACAGTCTGGATTCTTACTGAGGTGCCTCTTCTTCTCTGGAGCATGGCAGGATTTCAAGAATGTGTTGCACTCCCATGTTTCCGGACTCCCATATCAGTAGTCAGATTGCATTAGCTGCAGGTGGTGGGGTCATTTCTGCTTTGCTTGATGTAAAGTGCAAAAAAAAGTACCTTTTCAGGAAAATCCCTGGACCTTCAGATTTCTGCTTTTTCTGAGAACTGCAGGTTCTAAAGCTTTTTGCTGCTTGACCTTGAGATGGGAGCTAGACACTGCTTTGGTTTCCCATGTGCCGATTATTGATGGCTGACTGTCTGGGCGTCCCGCCTCTGCATTCAGATTTGTATGTTTGATGATACCTTCTCTTCCTTCAAATAAAGCTTGCATCCTCCCTGATAGATGCTCCTTGCCCGCTGTTTGGGTCCTGGTATGGTTTCTCTTCTGCATGGCCCGAATTCTTCTCTTGTTCGCTGGATCAAGGTTGTCGAACTGTCATTTTGTTGCATTCGTATCTTGTGCATGCCCTTTTTTTTCTAAAACTTGGAGAACTATTTGGTAATCTTGTATAGTAACCTGTAGTTTCTTTAGTGCTCTAACTGCAGATCTTGTAAGTGCTAGAGTGCCATACTTTTTAATGTTTTCAAGAGCTTAATCCAGTCTACTTTTCAGTCCTGAGCATTGTATTCTGAAGCTTCCTGCAGTATGATCTTGTATGGTGGGCAGTAGGTTCTAGTATTACTTTTGTTTTGATCTAGTATGGTAGGCAGTAGACTCTATCTGGTCAAGTTTCTGATGTAATTTGGTAGGTGATAGGTTCCAGAGCCAACCTTACTTGCTGCTCTTGTGGTAGGCCCTGTCTTTTAGTACAGAAAGATACTACCAGAATTTTGCCTGCTCCTAAGGGCATTTTTGTCTTTTCTTTGTCCTCCGAGGCGAACTTTGAGTACATTCCATCGAGTCCATTGTGGAGCACTCTGAGGCTTAGTTTAATGGCCTTCACTTTATTTGTCTAATACAGTGCTCATCCTATGTGTGATAGCCTCTTATTAGTTAGAGAATATATTAGCAAAGAAAATATTAGGATTTTCCGGCACACCCAGCATTCAACGTGCATGGTCTCCTTTCCTACTGCCTCCTAGGCATAGCATACGCAAAACAAGCAAAGGGGCTATTGCAGACAGTGACTGACCAGGTTAGTGCTCCTCACTCCGGCGTTCTAAACATGGTTTTTCATTTTCTAAGAGGGCAACAGCTTCATATTTTAAAGGACCCTGATGTAACTGATATTTTGTGGGACTGGAACTATCAAAAATATGATGTGCTGCATGCACTTCGAAGCACTAGCGTCTGTAAGAATCACCTGGCAGTGGATGGTTCGGTTTTACTTGAAAGTCGGCGTGACTTGAGTGCCTTATTTGGATTGCTCCAATGCCACTTTTCTAGTCTGCCCACACTGGGCGTGCAAACTTCTTTTGAATGGAAATTGTATTGCGAGCCGTCGTAAGAAGCCTAGTATATATTGTGTCCCCTGGCCTCTTTGATATTGGTAGTAAACTTAGCTTGAATCTCCGTCTGCTTGGTGAAGCGAAGCACCTGCAATGCATGCTTCAAAATTAAATTGATGTTGAGTGGAATTATACTGGTCTTGCTTTTTGATAAAGCATCTGTTCTAGGAGGTCCCGGGTTTGTTGTGGCCATGTTCAGATTGTCTGTTACTGGAGTATGACCGTTGACATATGAGTAGCCAAAAGTGATGGGCAGGCTTTGGCTAGGCAAGCCTTGTTTTGTTTTGCTGTGCTGCATGTTACACTCTGCATGTTCAGTTTGACATCATGCCTCTGGTAAATTCATCTTTGTCTTTACGGCTGCATCATGTCTGGATACGTTCCCGAGTTTGCCTTCTGAATGTTCTCTGAAACACTGCTTTTTTTGTGAATTGTGGGCCAGGCTGTGCTGATCAGCACTAGACAGCTTGTTGGTCTAGTGCTCCTTGCTAATTGCTGCCGATAGCTCAGTCTGCAGTCAATAAAGCAAAAGCCTCGAAAGACAAGTTAATAATTGGATTAAATTCCAGTGCGTCTAACAATCTGGCGTCCTGGCCAGAGATGAATGTATGTGCTGCTTCTTAGCTGCTGCCCTTTTTGATTGCTCAGCTCAGATTGATGGAGTTCCTTTTGTCGATGAGTGGTTGTGTATAGGCCAGCTAGCAATTTCTAAACCTTCGCTAGGCCTGAAAACCCTTTTACCCTTCTGCAGTGTCTGGTCATGGAGATGGGAAAATGCAGTCTAGTGGAAATAGCGCTCATTCATCTTTACTGCATGCCACCTCCTCACTACGTGCGCCTCTTTGTTCAAGTGGCAGTCAGTTTCTTTGCTTTAGCGACGGTGTTAAAGGCTGTTGCAAGAAAGCGACTTTGCAAATTGTGACCAGAATAAAAAGTTTTACTTCTGAAGATGATGCTATTAAATTAGGGGTCAGATAAGGTGTCCTCTTGTGACAAGATAGAGCGAAGATCCAGTATCGGTATTTTGCAGATCGTATTCCAAGAAGAAAGAACACTTGCTGGCTACACTCCCATACTCTGATATGCATTCCCTGCAACAGACCTCTGAGATTGCTTAATGCCCAGTCGGCCCTCAGTTTTTGGTTTCCTTGTACATATTTTTTGTAGTCATTTGATTTTCAGACCTCCTGGTCTCAAGGGATAGACATGGGTGAAGTGCTTCTTATGTTTCCTGTTTCGGGTATGGATGTACCAGCCCTTTCTTCCATTGAATCAATGGACTTTGGGTGCACTTCACCGCACGGTCTGTCCTGCAAGAACATGCATGAGGTAGATAAATGTTCACCCTCTTTTTATAAAAATCAGTGATGGCTCCTGCTAGCAAAGATGACTTTGTTGTGGAGTCCTTGACAAGGGGTGAGTTTGTTCCAAGTCCTGTGTTGTGCCGAGCACGACTGCCCAGAACTCTGTATGAGCTATTTTTTTTATAGATGTTTTTACCGAGCAGAAGGTGGAAACTACAATGATAACTATGGCTTAACCTAACCAGTGTAGCCATTCCTTTTGTCGACTACCTGCCAGACATGGTCTTGTGTTCGAATGAGTATCAAACTCGATACGAATGTATGCTTAGGAAGATTGTACAAAATCTATTTTTAATATAAATGTCTTGTAGAGCAAATATTTAACATCTTTGTTTTGGTTTGTGTGTATTTCCTCCTGTTGAAAATCCTTGCAGATTGTTTGTTCTTTGCTTGCTCTGTTGACTTTTTTCTGTGACCGGTGCATTTGCACTCACCAGGTTATTGTGGTAAAGCTGCATGCTTTATTTTCCTGAAATGTCATGTCATTACAACTTCCTAGCATGTCCAAGCTTTTGTACACCTTAGGGATTCCAGATTCCCTATACGGGATGGCGCTCTGCAACAACTTTGTGTGACCTTGGCACTTCTCGGAGCAAAGCAATGTTCTCTACTATTGTAGATAAATAATCCTACCAGCAATATTACTCCAGCCTATGCTGGACTATTTTTGACCTCCAGCTGTCCCGTTGCTTTGGCGAAACCTTTGTTCTGTTGTATCTTGCCATTATTCCATGGAGTGGTGCTTCTTTGAATCTTCGTTATTCCAGAACTAGTTATAACTCTGGCATGTGTGTGTTATTCCAGATCCTGCTTTGGGTCTCCACCATTGGTCCAAAGTTGCCTCAGTCATTACTGAGCATCATTTGTATTGGTCTGGAGCTTGCTGTGATACATTTGTATTCTAGTGTTTTTCGGGAGCCTAGGCCGGTGGGTCAGATTCTTTCGAAGTTTTCTTTTCCCTTCAATTTCTAGATACACTTTCTTATTTAGATTAGGGATCTTATTTGCGTTCCCCACATTCTTCCTACCGTATTGTCGATTGCACCCCTGCTCTGGCAGCAGCATATATTTTTTCTGACTAGTCCTTGCATATTTTTCATTCTCATGTGTTTTTTTGTTTGCTGTCCCTGTGTTCTTTCAGTATTAGTTCAGTGTAGGTTGAACATGAGTCGTTTCTGGCAGAGCTGCGTGCCACACTCCCAACCAAGGAAACTTGTAAATAAGATCTATATTATGTAATGTTTCACTTTTCATGCATGACTAATCTCCCTCTCTAGACAAGTACTTCTTGTCCAACTGTCTGGGTCACCACCCATATACATAGGCTTAAACTTTACTGAGCGGATCTGTTATATCAAACCATGTTTTCTTGGGTGGCAACTTAAGCATCATGTTCGCTTTGCCAAGTCCTTTCATTTGCATGAAGCCTGAGACATGGAAATGGAACCATATCTAGGCAAGCATCTTCACATTTCACCTGGATATACAGCCTCCACTAAGGCTTGCCTTCTTACCCTGGGATATTCTGTCCTGCAGCAGTCGTGTGCTCCCTCGGGTGCCTGCACATGCCTGAAGCTTTGCTGCAGTGGTAAGGAATAACCACCTGCACAAGTCCCCTTCTGTTCTTGCCGTTGCTTTCAGTCCAAGATGGGCAATCGGCAGTGTCAAATATTTTGTGCTTCATGGGAATTTCAATATCCAAACTCCAAATTTGCCAATGTGCACTCTTTTTAAGAGCTGCTTGAATAGCCTGGGAATTTTTATAGGTGGGTTGGCGAATGGACCATGTGACAGGTTGCTTGGCTACCCGGAGGGTTAATAAGGCAGTTACAGAGAACGTACTGCTGAATCACTTGGCCACCTGCATTAGTGCTCATTTGTGTGTGCGGCTAAGAGCCTTGTGTCGCTTCCAGTTGCTCGAATGAGACCTTTTGTGTGCCTCTGAATAGTAAAAGCTTTCAAGGCCCCCTGGGTCTTCTGCAGCCTTTGTCTGACCAGTAGAGTGTTCTCTCCTCATCCATATGCTCCATAAATGGTTGGGGAGCAGCCATTCCGCTCGTACGGTGGGAGGCAGGAGTTACGTTTTGGTCTCCTATCCGATTATTGGTTCAGTCCACAAAGGCTTGAACCTCGGCAAAGGATATTTCAGATTTCTGTGAAAACCGGCTTAGTGATGGAGATGCTGCATTTTCTTTTCTCACTCAAAATTTAGGGTTTCCCATTCTGCTCTTTAAATGGAAATTATCCGTTTTTCTGGCTCTTCTTGGGTACCCATCATGGCCTTGTCCCGGTTTAATTTGGTTCCAAATTTTAGTTTTTTCTTTTCTTTCAATAATTTACTAAACCGTCTTAACAGCAGCTCACAAGCTGCCTGCCCCACCATCAAAATATTAAAAATGTTTGGGTTCTCTCTAAGCAAGCAAAAAGATAGTTATATTTCGATGCAGAAGATTTGCATTTGAAATAAAGCATAATGGACCATTTACATTTTAAGAACTTACCTGGAGAGTGGGCGGGAATAGTTCTAAGCTTTCAAATAGCAACAAGGAGTGATGCGTTTGTTTAAAAAAAAAAACATCAAATTTTCCAATGTCTTGCTATTTTCTTTCTTTAATATTGAAATAATGCTTTCTAATAATATTTGTGTTGCTCTTTCTTTGCAAGCTTGCTTTGCAGTAGGGTTCTTTTTTTTATAAAGATATTGTCACTGCATGTAATTTCGTATTGGGAGATTGTTTGTTAGACTAAACTTCGAGTCTGATCCTGATGCTGGTGGAGCTGTAGATAAGGCTACTGAGAATTGAGAGCCACATATTGCTTGTGTTCGTCTGCAGCACTAGCCTGTTTGCCCATCCCCCACCTGCTTTTTCCCCTCCTCTCTGGGCTTTCCGGTTTGAACTTGCAAATGGTCCAATATTGCAGAACTCGCCCGTGCCATGCACTGATCCTCGAAGCACCATTGCTTTCTGACCGTGCAAACCAGAGCAAGCGACTGCTCATGGACGTAGACTATGGGCAGCAGCCTCTTTGCCGGCAGCCGTCTAAAACTGGCACGAGGCATGGTCCAGACATTTCGGGGTGTAAAACGCCTCTTGGGGAGAAGGACCCATCTGCCTTCGACCCTTCTTTTCCAAGTCCTTCATGTATTACATCAGAGCATCTTATCCGCACACAGTACAGTCAACCCAAGTCGCAGCAATAATTGAGCATGGCAAGGTCCACAGTATGAGTTTGAAGGGAAGATTTGTGGCTTGAAAATCGGCAGCTGAAGAAACATTCCCAGACCTTTTGTGCATGTCCCATCTCCCACACCTCAGTGGGCCAGGAAGATGGAGCATTTGCCTCCGCCATGACGCCAGTTGGTGTTTATTTATTTCAGAGGACTCTAATTGTATTTTCACAGCAGTATCCTGTATTTTTTATTTGTGATTTAAGAAATGTGAAGATTCCCTTTTTCCTCACCTCCATCACCATCCTTGCTAACAGTGTTTTTCATTACTTGTCCCCTAGAGCTAACCACTCTCTCAAGCTGTTTGGTAATGTCACTTTAGTGTAATTAATTGTAACATATTATTTTAAATAAATCGATTTATTGAAGAAACTTACCACTGTGTGTCTTTGTTGTTCGTTTGTGTTCTATTTCTTTGGCAGGTGCAGTGCTCACCTGTTGTGGGGCCTTGTGATAGTAAAAAGGCAGACTTGCTCGTTCAGGATCCTGGGAAGAATGGAGTGGCACATTGTGGTTGATGTAAATTAAGAGGTAGCTGTTGTAAAATCTAATAACAGAGTTTTGGATCTAAATTTGGTTTCTTAATCCTGCAAGCTACTCTGTTATTGATCTTTCTGTAAATGCAGGAAATTAAACTGCATGGAATTTTTTGTTGCTGTGCCATAACCACCAAAAAGAGTAGATTCCAGCCAAGGGGGAAAGTAAATTGAGTACACAAACCAGTGCTCTAATATAAATGTTTCCATCCTGCTGCTGTGCGGCAATGGCAAGTCTAGGGTGCACTTAGCATACTGCGGCGCAGGAGCCTCTGCCTAGAGAGGCTTCAGAGTGTCCGAGAAAGATGTGATGATGCTCTTAGATCTAGAGTGCAGTGTGATTTTACTCTGACTAGATGAACATCGTCATCTGACAAATTTACGCAAAAGAAAGCACAACCTTGCAAAGTAACAAGATTGTCAGAGCGGTGCTTCAGGCAGCACTCTGTAAATACTGCAAAGGCCCACCCAGCCTGCACTAGTAGGTGTTACCGTTTCATCATGTGGGTGCTCCTAGTGGTGCTGCTACAGAGGTTGCCTTGGTTCATGATCTGTATTCGAAATCCTTTGTACAGCATCCTCGTGATGGAAGCCGAACTGAAGACCAACCCTGTAGAGGCTTTTCAAGGAATGAACTACCATTCTATCACGCAATTATTTAGGATCTCCTTTCACAGTGCAGGTAGATAAATATTGCATCCTAATTTGGACTTTATCCTTCACTGAAATGCAAACTCGCTTCCTCCTGTGTTGTGGAGTGTTAAATGAAAAAAACAAATCCAAAGATCCTGTTAACAGACTCACTCTCACACCTGGGTGGACCGCAAATTTAAAGCTGAATCTCACGATCTTCTGTACATATGAGGTCATTTCATGCACCATCCTATTCCACGGTCCTTAGACTAGATGGTGGACCGCCCACCCACAGACCGAGTAGAAAGATTGATGTGATGGGCTTGGAGCGACCATGCAATTGTGTTCTGATAATTCAAAAGTTCAAATACGATCGGTATTGTTTAGAAAAGATGGAGAAATTGCTGAAACATCTGCTCGAGCCTTATAGAGAACTCTTAACAAATTGTCCCAAGAAGGAAAGACCATGTCGGTTGCTGGAACACGCTGTGAATTGAGCGTCGCTAAAATAGCACATTAAAAAATCAACCACAGCAGCTTGTTCCGCAGACATGCAATGCTTGGAGGTTTCACCTGTAGATCTAGCAACATGATGTGCATCACATCCAGTGGTGACCATTTTTGGTCCGAAAAGATGACTGACACGTTGACCTTGATCAAGTATAAGACAGTTTCTTCAGCCCATCAAACATACAGTGCCTTGAGACCCTCACAGGTGAGTAGCGCGCTATATATTGATTGACAAGCAAGCTGATCAAGCTCAGTGGTTCAAGCATTCTCAGTCATACTAAAGAGAATTTGTGTGGCAACACTTGGTAATGTGCAAGAGAACCATAAGTAAGAGGAGGCTTCACCCCCAAACAATATCAATGCATATTTGCCCAGATCACACACCTGTCGGGGTCAGGCTAAGGCTGTTCAGTAATTCTGGATTGAAATATACTCAAACCAATAAGTGCTTTTCACACCAGAAAATTACTTTTGCCTATAATTTGAAACAATGCCACTATATCATTCACCACAGTGGGGTCCCGTGCAGAGAAGTAACAAGTGATGTATTCACTTTACTTTTCTAGTCCGTTATGGGTTCGGCTCTAAGACCGATCCTAGACTTGGCGTCTCAACTGTTGGCAACACAAACCATTTTAATAGGACTGTGTTTCCAAGACTGGTCACGTAATTACAGCACAGAGACTACATGATCACTTTGTACATCAGTGCAGCTTGCTTCCATTACCCAGTCCTCCCGCTCACTGCTGATATCTACCCATTGAAACTGTAACATTTGCCACGTACTGCGAAGTTCTTCCTTCCTGCATTAAATTTGTGCGGAGAGTGCTTATGAATTGTCTACATAGTGGTGCCGCGATCCTGCCACACGGTTCCTGTTTACTCGTAATTAGACGACTGGCTGGTAAAAGATACAACTCATTAACACTATGGCTGCTAAGGCTTTTCCCCCCCTGTGCTGATTTATTGCGTTTCCCATTGTTCATGACGAGCTCAGCTCGGCATGAATGTACGAGAGGTGTACATCATGATGAGCTGAGCTCGTCATGAGCGTCGAAGGTGTTAAAAATGTCAGGACCAAACTCATCAAATTATTCAGCTATTTCACAAATTGGGGTTCACTGTCCGTATTCATTCTTATAACCATTATATATCCAGAATTTCCTGGGATCCACACTAAATTGTATGGCACCAAAATCCTATCCAATATTGGGAAAGAGGTGGTGTTTCCAAATGTGATTCGCTTTTATCCGAAGTCACATCCTCTGGCAGTGAAGAAGATAATGATAGTGTTTGGAATGATGACTTCATGCATCGTTCCTCCTCTAAATACATACCTTCACATGCTTAGTTACAAGAATGCCTAACGTGTCGGTGGTCACAGGCAAAAGGGGCATTGAAAGTACCTAGTGTTGTTGCAGCCCAGAGTATAGAAATGCGTGACCCTTGATTGAGTAACGTCCCCTGGTCACAGCCTGAGCCCCATGGTGAGGGTTGTAGTTATTCACAAAAGGTTTCAAAAGCGGATTCCAGATATTTCAATATATCTTTATTTTCATTTGATTTCTCAAAGTTCATTCTTCATATTAAACCATCCGGACTATTAATGAGAGAACCAAAAGATTTCTAAGCATCAATCATCCAAGGAGTCCGGTAATACATTTGTTACCGAAGATTCATAAAGACTTGGAGCACCCTCCTTTTCGGCCCATAGTGTCGACGGTTGGAAGCATACATCAACCAGTAGGGCAACTGTTGGACAGACACTTACAATCTAATGTGATGAGAATGAAGACATTTGTGAAGGACACGACCCACTTTTTGGAAAAGCTAGGAATGATCCAGATGGAAGAGAATGAACAGATCATACTATGTAGCATGGATGTTAAATCCTTGTATACATCCATCCCCCACAAAGATGGTATTGAAGCAATTGAGCATGCTTTGCTTAATACAGAGATGGAACTGGACTTCAAGGTGTTCCTAATGGAACTCTTACAATTCACACTTTTTCATAGCTATTTCAGATGGAAAGAGCAGTTCTATTTACAACTAACTGGAACTGCTATGGGAAACTCGGCAGCTCCTGTCTATGCAAATCTATACATGGAATACTTCGAAACTAATCACATCCTGAGTCAGGAACCTTGGAAATCCAAGACCAAAACTATACTAAGGTACATTGATGACATGTTCATAATATTGACTGGCCTGGAATCTGAATTAAAGGACGCCATCAATGAGTTGAATACTCGTGATGGACGCATTCAATTCACATTAGAGATGAACACTAATAAAATCACATTCTTAGATGTGGAAATACGCAGAAAAGGATCTCGTTTTGAAACGGATATCTATCGCAAATTGACGGATCGCAATAATTTATTGCATCACAACAGCTTCCACAATGATCCTTTGAAAAAACATTTACCATACTCGCAAATGTTAAGAGTGAAAAGAATTGTATCACCACCGGAAATGGCAGAAACTAGAATCAAGGAGATGGAAATGAGATTTAAAATGAGAGGGTATCCGCAGAAAGTACTGGATGATGCCAAATCCAGATGTGCTCAGAAAGACAGAAAAGACCTTTTGATTCAAGCTACTAAACAGGAAAACACAAGAATTGTGGTTGTATCAAAATACACAACGAAAAGCAAACCGTTTAAGAGCATCATCATGAGACACTGGCCAATATTATCTCAAGAGACAGAATTCAATTATATTTTCAAGGAACCACCTCTATTTGCGTATCAGAGAGGAACAAACTTGGGTAACATGATTAAACCAAAGACGGAGAACGTCAGCGAAACTTATCATGGAACATTGCATTGCCACAATTGCAGTCACTGCAACTGCATAATTAGAGGAAACAGTATCACTCACCCCAGCAAAGAATACAAGATAAAATTACGAGTATCTGCAACATGCGACTCAATGAATGTCGTCTATCTATTGAAATGCCCATGTGGACAAGGATATGTGGGCAAAACTGAGAGGAAGATCAAGATCAGGCTCAATGAGCATAAATCAAACATTCGCAACAGACACACAAAATCGACAGTAGCTAATCATTTTTGTGAAGCTTCACATAATATCAGCCAACTTAGATACACTATCTTGGAAGTGGTGAAAAAACGAGAAGGTGTTGACAACCATAAAACTCTTTTACAAAGAGAAAATTTTGGGATTTTCAAACTGGAAACCTTGAAACCAGTTGGTATGAATGATCGGACTGAATTCATATGTTATCTTTGATAGTTCGTTTTCTAATGGACAATACTACTGTATTTGCATGATTTCGATTAATTGCCATTAATGTTCACCCGTTATCTTACTATGATGATTTTTTCATGATGATTTTTTCATGTTTTCATGAATGTACATGGTTATATGTTTGACATTTTTTCATATCACTGCATAATATCAGAAATGTTTTGGCTTATATTTCAGACAGGGTATTGATTTTACTTTTTTCACCTTTTTGTCTTTATTTAAATTTCATGGTGGAATTTTCCCATGCAAGTTACACCATCAATATTTTCACGCATTGCAGCACTGTTGGACATCTTTTGCCAAAAATCGATGTTTAAGTTTCGCTTCCCAACGTAACATGGCCGCCTTAAAGAATTCCCTCCGGACTTAGTCCGCTTTCGATACCCACGGAATCACACAGTGATTTAACACACACGCCCGACCTCGGTCGGGAGACAGCACTTTTTGGGAATGGCGTTTGGGAACAGGAGTTACCTGGAACTGGTAAGCGTGCACCAAGCCCTGTACTATCGGGTTTGGAACGTAGTCCACTCGCGGTCATTCATTAATCTTTTTGGTTACTTGGTAGACGCACAGGTTGCTATTAGCGCTAATGACTAATTTGTTTGATAACTTGCTGTCATAACGGTTTTGTGATGGTGCTTTCAAACCCCGTTTTTTTGAATAGATTATGATATGATTAATCCGCAATGTTTAGCGCATAGTTTTACCGCTCACATGATGGTGAAGGGACATCTGTATATCTTCTGTAAACACCGATTGGTCTTTAATGAGTTCATTTACTCTTGCTTTTGGATATCTTAGTTTAACCACGAGGTAATGAGAGCCTCATACTGTTGATTGCCTTATGAGATATAGAAATTGTATGATATATGTAGCCTCTGATGGATTCCTAATTGTGATTATTTATTTAATTTATAGAGCATGTCCCTGACGAAGGCTATGACCTAGCCGAAATGCATTGGACAAAACATCAATGTATTCAGAAGTCCGGATGGTTTAATAGGAAGAATGAACTTTGAGAAATCAAATGAAAATAAAGATATATTGAAATATCTGGAATCCGCTTTTGAAACCTTTTGTGATAACTACAACCCTCACCATGGGGCTCAGGCTGTGACCAGGGGACGTTACTCAATCAAGGGTCACGCATTTCTATTGATTATTAGTACCCTGAGGGAGGGTACACCCTGGAGCACGCAACACCTTTTTGTAAAAAAAGAAAGAATTACAGAGTGCAGGCGTGAAATAATTATCTTGTCGCCATAGCCCAGAGTATAGGGCACACTTCATTGGTGAAACAAAGAAAATGTATTGCCAGGTAGATCATAGTTAGGCACACTGCCCCAAGTGACTGTCAATTATCTGTGGTTGGGGAGCACACACGCCACTTATCGCGTTGCAGGGCAAGGTCACACAGGGATGCTCAATTGCACATCAGTTTGAGCTAAAGGTGTAGGAGTTAAAGTTTCAAATATTGCAGAGAGAATAAGACAAAGTGGAGTTGATGAACACAGAACATGGCCCCCTTGCATTGCTTTAACAAAAGCAATGACTTATTAACTTGACACAGCTGTCAGTGATGGTACAATCAACTTGGAATTGGTTTCAAGATCACCATTTTCATATCTCATTGTCTATGTATTTTTAATATTTTCCCAGGAGTGGTCAATGACTTGCAGACATCGCATGGAGGTGATTTATCCAGTGTGGTAAACTTACTTTCTAAAAATCTACTTCTAGAGGTGATAAACCACACACATCCATCTGTTCACCATTTGAATAAAAAAAGCCAAAGGAGCACAGCCAGATGTGCTCATCCTGTCACTGAAGAATGCCCTGTGCACAGATTGTTCTGGGACTTTGAGCCACACTATCCCCTTCCTCACCCTTTTTCACTCCCAACGTTCAATGATCCAGTACATGGTTTGCAATAGGCGTTGGGTGCCAAAGACGACGATCCATCATCCTTGTTTCCATGTGGGCATTCAACCATGTCTCCCCATCCTTCTGGAGCTTCCACTCATTATTTTCACCATGTCTGGTAGCAACCGTAGTCTGCATAGGGGAGTTTGTACACCCAATCTGAAATCTCTTCTTTTGATGATTTAGCACCTGACGGTTGAGTCCTCTTCGACCTCCACTGAGGTGAACTATTGAGGAGGAGCTTGCCTTTGACATGCCATGGCATCCGGTGCCTAAGGGGCATGCGGCAAGGCGCTCCTCCACAGCCTCCGACACCAAGACCCACATTGTTGAAAACACTTCAGTGTTGACGTATTGTCCAGGTAAGAAGCACATGTTGGACATATAGTTCTTAACGCTCTCGCTGCTACTACTTCAGCAGTTTCCACAAGCCATTCATTTGAGAGTGGAGGGCAACATGTGCTATTCAAAATCAGACTGCAAACCTTAAATGGCAGTCTCCCATAACCATGTGTTTTCATCTCCGTGCTTAAGATTCAAATGCAGTTTACTCGGTCGCAATGCAAGAAAGTAGTTGAATGCTTTAATAAATATTTTAATATTAGCTAATTAATTAGTGTACTGGCTATCATAACGATGGGGAAAAATAACAAACTAAGATGGTCTGCCCTAGTGCAGTGTGTTGATCAAGAACATGATCAAATGTCATTCATTGCATGCTTAAAACTTGAAGAAAACCAGAGCAGTAGTCCGAACCAGACAATGGATGACAGAAGAGTGCACAGCATCAATCACAGTACATGCACAAACTGATTTTTACAGGTAAGCAACGTTTTCTTTAATGTCGTGTAATCCTGGAGTGCTTTAGCTCTGGTGTCTTTTAGAGATTCGCATGCACCAATCTTTTTGAATTATATTATCACGTTCTCTCAACAAGTATGCTATGAAAGTCTGAAGTTCGTGGCAGCTGGTTGTGTGAATTGTATGTGCTGTGATGTACTGGTAGATTATTTTGCTAGGGAGTTTAAGCCTGCTGAGAGGGGTTTAATTGAAAGCATGTGAATTATGACATTTTGTGCTGGTCCGTCTGACTTGAACAAGGATCTCCAGCGGATCCAAAACGCCTCAGCCAGACTCATCCTCGACATCCCACGATCCAGCCACATCTCCGGACATCTGAGAGACCTTCACTGGCTCCCCGTCAACAAGAGAATCACCTTCCGCCTCCTCACCCACGCACACAAAGCCCTACACGACCAAGGCCCGAGCTACCTCAACAGCCGAGTCAACTTCTACGCTCCCAAACGCCACCTCCGATCAGCCAACCACGCCCTCGCCGCCGTCCCCCGCATCCGAAGAGCGACTACAGGAGGAAGGTCCTTCTCCTACCTGGCCGCCAAGACCTGGAACTCCCTCCCGTCCGACCTGCGCCTGACCCAAGACCACCTCTCCTTCAGGAAGAAGCTGAAGACCTGGCTGTTCGAGCAGTAGCGGCACCCCCCACCCCCAGCGCCTTGAGACCCTACGGGTATGTAGCGCGCTTTATAAGTGTCACTGATTGATTGATTGATTGAACACATCCTGGCTGGTTAGTGGAAGGTCTGTTCCCCAGCACGCCTGGACGTCCCCCATGCTTCTTGTATGGCAAGCAGTCCTCCGTACATATTATTTCTGTTGGTGCCTTTTTTAACTCTCAGGATTCGGTCCTTTTTTTCTTGACTGTTATGATGACTTACAACTTATTAAAGTTCAACTCGCGAAACAATAGATATTATTGAGACATCTGTAAGATTGATATTAGAAGTTTCATCAATCTTAAATTTGTTATGACTACATTTTTAATCTGTTAATAAGACTAAAGCTGCCTAAAGTGTGCTGCAAAGTGGTGCATATGGTGGTCATGGACAGAGTCCACTCTCCGGCCAAAGCATCAAGCTATTTCATCGCCCGATTCCATCTCTTGCCAGTTGGTTGCATCATGTAGAAAATGGGTCTTTATCCTCAATTGAAGTTTGAGAATAAAATTGTTCAGCTACGCTTTTGATCCGCAAACTTTGGGTTGCCGTGTAGTCTTATTTGGACAGGATAAAATGTTGATCATAGACCTCTTAAGAGTGGTTTGCCCTATCGCAGATCTGTGACCAGCAAAAGGAAAGTGAGGAGGTTGGGCTGGGTCCCAAAATCTGAAGCATAATCAGTACCTGGTGTCTTGTGCCCTGGTTATAAATGTAAGAGGTAAAATTGGATCATAGCTGAACATTCTGACACCTTTGTGCCAGGCCTAGCTTGTACCAAGAGCAAAAGAGGTAAGTTTCCAATTTCCCTTCACTAGTCGAGTAGCAAAACAAGTTATCAAACGTGTCCTACTTCCTGAAGCTCCAAAGAAGGTTATTTTTCAAATTAAGTTTTGTGAAGATAAAAGAATTCGAAAATGTTCTCTAATAATTTGCAAATTCTGTTAAAAATAATTTTTAATGCGGGTGGACAGGGGCTAGAGGGGTTTACTATTGGACATTTCTTTGTTTACATTTTCCTTCTGACTTATCGCCTAAGAAAATGTTTGCATGATGTGCTATTGATCATTTGCCCTAGTGATTGTCTCTGGTGTTCAGAGCATTAGGTGCTACATTTTTGTCATGCTACCAATAAAATCTGTTTTCAAAAAAAATAATTTTTAATATAGCAATGTGGAATCCTGGATGAGATTTTAAAGTATCTTCACAGGTCAAATTGTGCATTTTAGGCCACATCGATGTCTCCCATCCCAGTGGACAGGGAGATGGTTTGCAAAAGCAGGAGGGTTATTCCAAGCCTGGCCCTGACACTGGCTGTGCTCTTGAATCCTTGTGTGCGCACAGTCTAGTACCAGTCCTCTTCTGATCTCCCCTGAAAGCTTTTGAAGCGCTTTGGCGCTGCTGGAAGGTAATTGTGGCGCCACATAAAACTTTAAAATTTACAAGTAGTGATTCCGAGGTGGTAGACATGATTGCTTTGGGGTGGAGGCAGTCCCGGCATGCGCCTTGCTGTCATGATGTATGTGCTTGGAGGACCATCGCTTTGGATGGCATATTAGCCTTCCTCGTGGAGGCCTTAAATCTCGCCGCTTGAGGGATCTCTGATAGCCTGTCGGAGCTGGGACATTGCTTCTTGTCGCTTACATCAATCTTTGAGGCAGCTCTAGAAACCAGCTAAAAGGATGGGGCTGGGAGTTTTGGCGCACATTTGTAAATCTCTTCACACTGTGTGTCTGTTCACTTGATTCTTCCCTTGTGTGCATCCTCTGTGTGTCCTCTTTGTACAGTTTGTTGTGTGGAAGAAATATATTGCCCCCTATGATGATTCTGGGTGTTTTGTGGAACCTGTGTATGTTTTTCACTGTGATTGCAGTAGCTTTCCTGCTCTCAATAGATATCACTCATGACACAGTATTGTCACTCTGTTGTGTATTGTTTGCTGAAGGCAAGATAGTTGGGTGCCACCAGGCACACAATAGCACACATCTCTGTGTAGAACATTCGACCGAGGATTGTGCACATGTGCAACTGATCTCATCACGCTGATCACCCACCCTTGATGGTGCAAATTCCACCAGGACGTACTAAGAACACATTGGAAGAACGCTTCACAAACATGGGTCCATCTATCTGCTATTACAGCATCGAACTCCACTTGGTACCAACAATGGCCTTGCACAGATGTAGTCTCCTAGGCAATGGGCAAGTGTTGCATTATGGATGAAGTGTCATTGATTTAGCACAGCTCTCAGAACTCGCCCATCAGCCACCACCGACATTCACCCGTAACTCCTTGAAACTGGCACAATCTGCTTCCGTAGGAGCCTGCCCACTCTGTACTACTGACTGCACCTCTTCACGGATCGAACTGCAATGCAAGCCATCCACGGACTAACAAAACCGCTACAATGCTGTGGCAAAGGCAGAATGTGTGTTGCATAACTGCCAATAGCATAAACATATGGCAAGTGGTTATTTTTGCTGATCTGCACTCCTATGTTTGCATCTTCAGCCGCATCTTAGTAGCAACAAACACACTTTAAGGCATTTCTTATTCATCCAGAACATTGGGTGTCCGGCAAGATTTGCCATGGGCTGGTGGGGTCCAAATTTGATGTCTTTGACTGCTAGTAACCTACCTCTGGCCCCATTTGCAGTATGGAATGTAGTTACCTGGTTGTATGACACTCTGTCAGTCTACAGTATCAAGTTACTACGTCATTACCAAACATTGTAAAGGTATGTATTTATTTTTTACCTTGCATTCTTACCTAGTCCTGTTATGTACGATATTTGTAGATTATACTTGCCTTGCGATTTAGTGGTTGATCGTCGTAGTGAATGCAATATTGTCATGAGATATAATGCATATGATATATTCGGGATATAAGAGTCTGGTGGGCAGCCAGTGTGCCCACTTACGGATATTTTGTGATGGGCGATTGAGTGCTTGCAGTGCACGCAGGGTCAATGAGTGGCTTTCAGGTTACATAAAGTGGGTTCTCAGTGGCTTTTATTCTGAGCTTTCATCACTCTTTAAGCACTGTGCCTGTTTAAAGGGTATTGGAACAGGCTTTCTGTTTATTACATTCAAGTCCAAAAAGGTTATAGCGAGTTCTTCAGATCTTAATTTGTGCCTGTGGTTGCAGGGGTTGGGCATTGGCACTCCCTTTGGGGACCAGGACTTATTTTCATCTTTGCTTGGTGTCACCCGCTGCAAGAAAAAAGTTAGATCAGGAAGAAAGGAGGAAGTACAGAAATTTAGGAAAACAGTGACAATGGGCGAAAGTAAGGGTGAAAAAAACGCATGTATGAGTGACGCAGAGACCACGCGTGTGGGTGCTGGAAGACCGGTGCATGAGGTAAAATCAAGAGTGAGCATCCTTATCTGAAAGAGAGACGTTAGTAATAGATTCCTTACCTTAGAATATCCCCAGGCGTCAGACTGGATCCAGAAACTTTTGCGTAGCAATACCCCTGCGCGTCGGAAGGCGTTGTCTGCGGCTCCGCGTCCGGCGTCGTGAGCGCCGGAATGACGTCGTCGGAGTACTTAGACGCCGCCCATGCGCGCTGACGTCAGTTCTTCTTTTTTCCGCAACAGCTAGCGCAGATCCGGAAGAAGCTCTACCCCCAGTCAATTTTTGACTGAACTTTTTGATCTTTTTGATCTCTCTTTTTGTCGAGTTCTCGACTCTATTGGTGCCAAGGATGCCCGGGTTCAAGCCTTGCTCGAAGTGCGATCGACTCATGTCGGTCGCGGACCCCCATCGCCGGTGCCTGAAGTGCTTAGGCCTCGACCATGACGATCGGACCTGCTCCGACTGCCGGGCCCTGACGTCGAAGGCTAGGCGGGAGCGTTCCCGCAAGCGACTCGAGCTGAGGCAGTCGGCCCCGCGCCGCTCCAGGTCCCGGTCCCACGGGAGGTCGAGGGACAGGTCGCGAGGTCGGAGTGATCGAAGCTCCGGAAGTGGACACCGATCGTCTGGTTCCAAGTCCACAGGTAAGAGGCATGAGAGGTCGGAGCGACGTCATCAATCCTCCGACCCACCCCGACGCTCGCACGATGCGGCCGGGGGCTCGGGCGACACCGCCCACGCGGCTCCGTGGGAGTCGCAAGCGTCGCCGCCTGCCCCATACCTTCGGGTCCCTGGGCACGGCGCAACGCTGGAGGAGGTCGAGAGGTACCTCATGGCCATGAGAGCCCTCCCTCCTCAGTCGGTTCCCGTGGCGCCTTCGGGCCCAACGGTTCCGTCTGGAGGTCCTTCCGGGTCGTGCGCTTCGGCCCCGACGCCGCCGGGTGCTTCGGCCCCGGCGCCGCCTGCGACTTCGGTCTTGGCGCTAAAGGACCTCACCGGTTCCGGATCCGGGGCGTCACCGGTCGATCTTACGGCCTTACCGGCGCCATCCCCACAGGTGTCGCCCCCGGCGCCCACTGTGGTTGCCGCCCCCAATGTTTCCTGCGGTCCGACTCAGGCACCGGAAGGGCGCCGCTGAGCGCCGATTCCGTCGGCCTTTGATGATTTCTATCTCCGCGAGGAGGCCCTGTCTGCTAATCCTGGTTTACAGGACACATGTGACGAGGAACATTGGGAGGGGTCCGAGGACCCTCTGGCACTAGATTGCCAGTCTCAACAGGACTGGACATATGAGCTTGGGGAGGCCAGTGGTCTTGACACATCACCAGACACTGGATTTAACTCACCTCTGACTGTGGCTTCGGAGGCGGGTTCTACTTATGGGGTAGTGTTGACGAAGGCAGCTAAGGCCTTAAACCTTAAGCTCCCAGTCGCGGCCGTGAGGACTAACCTCCTCACAGAGGTCCTCAAACCGCAGTCAAGCTCCATGGAGCCCCCTGCTGCTGTTCAATGAGGCCTTGTGTGACGTTCTTGTGGGCACTTGGTCCAAGCCCGCCACAGGCCCGCCTGTGGATAGGAACGTGGCCTGACGCTACCGCCCGGCCCCGGGCGACCCATGCTTTTTGTCCACCCATCCCACCCCCGAGAGTCTGGTCATCCAGGCCTCAAACTCCCAGACCGCATTCCCGTCGGCCCCGCCCGACAGGGAATCCAAGAGATACGAACAGTTCGGGAAGGTTTTCTCGTCTGTTAGCTTAGGGCTGCGGTCTGTAAATACCGCCTGTCTCTTGGGCCGCTACACCCACACGCTGTGGGACACGGTTGCGGAGGTGCTGCCACAATGCCCGGAGGAGGTTCAGGCTAAACTCGGCCAAGCCCTTGCGGAAGGCCAGGATGCAGCACGCTTTTCTATCCGGTGTGGGCTGGATACAACGGATTCACTGGGCAGGGCGATGGCAACGACAGTGGCGGTTCGACGCCACGCCTGGTTGAGATCCGCCAACTTCTCGGCCGATGTCCAGGCCACACTCCTGGACATGCCGTTTGATGGCCGTCGCCTCTTCGGCGACAAGGCAGACCATGCGCTGGAACGTTTCAAGGACTCCAGGGCTACGGCCAAGTCCTTGGGCCTCACGGCCCCACGCCAGCAATCGGGTGCCTTTCGCTCCTTTCGTGGCCACGGAAGGGGCGCCCCACAACGTACTGTCAGCCACGCACAGCAGAATGTCGAACAGCACGGTGGTGGACGTGGAAACCGCCGTGGCGGCGGTTGGGGACCACGGCGAGGCCAGTCCACACCTCCGTCCGCAGCACCTGCCTCGAAACCTTCCTAGTCCGAGTTTTCAGGCCCATGTGACGCCTCTGGGAGGCAGGGTTCGCCATCACCTCTCCCACTGGCACACAGTCACTTCGGACAGGTGGGTGCTGCAGATTGTCCGAAGAGGCTACTCCCTCCCCTTCGAGGCATCCCCTCCATCCATGCCACCGCAGTGCCACCGTGTGTCGGGGGATCACTTGCAACTTCTGCAAGGGGAAGTCACGGCCCTCTTGGCCAAGAGGGCCATCGAGCGCGTTCCTGGGCCAGAAGTAGGGTGTGGATGTTACTCCCACTACTTTCTGGTACCCAAGAAGGGCAAAGGGGGCCTACGCCCTATCTTGGACCTGCGGAACGTCAACGGCTTCCTCCGGAAGGAGAAATCCAAGATGCTGACTTTGGCTCAGGTCCTAGCTGCCCTGGAACCGGGAGACTGGATGGTAGTGTTGGACCTGCAGGACGCCTATTTCCACATCCCCGTCCTGCTGGCCCACCGGCGTTACCTCCGGTTCATGGTAGGCCAAGAGCACTTTCAGTTTACCGTGCTCCCCTTCGGCCTTACCAGCGCCCCACGGGTGTTCACGAAGGTGATGGCGGTGGTTGCAGCTCATCTGCGCAGGCAGGGGGTATCAGTCCTCCCCTACCTCGACGACTGGTTGTTGAAGGCGGGCTCGCCCCAGGTAGTCGTCACCCACCTCCAGACTACGGCCGACCTCCTGCACTTGCTGGGGCTCTCCATCAATGTGCCTAAGTCGCACCTGTGTCCCTCTCAGAAGCTCCTCTTCATAGGAGCGGTTCTCGACTCGGCGCAGTTTCGGGTTTACCCACCCGAACAGCGGGTTCGGGATATTCAGGCTCTGATTCCCATCTTCCAGCCGTTATCCCGAGTCTCGGTCAGGTTGACGCTGCGGCTTCTGGGGCTGATGGCCTCCTGCATCCTTCTGGTGCATCACGCCAGGTGGCGGATGTGGGCTCTGCAGTGGGACCTGAAGTTTCAGTGGGCCCAGCATCAGGGCAACCTATCCAATCATGTCTTGATCTTGGAGGGCACTGCGAGACAACTGCAGTGGTGGCTCACGGACCGCGACTGGGTCAGTGGCAGATCCCTCTCCCTACCCCACCCGGAGCACGTGGTTGTGATGGACGCGTCCCTCCAGGGCTGGGGAGGCCACATGGGAGAGGCGGAGATCAGAGGCCTCTGGTCTCCGGCGGAGTCCCGGCTCCATATCAACATGTTGGAGCTGCAGCGATTCGTCTAGCACTGAAAGCATTCCTCCCCTCTGTCCGAGGGAGTGCAGTGCAAGTGTTCACCGACAACACCACTGCCATGTGGTACTGCAACAAACAAGGCGGAGTGGGGTCGTGGACCCTTTGCCAGGAGGCTCTGCGCCTATGGCAATGGCTGGAACATCAGGGCGTGACCCTGGTGGTTCAACACCTGGCAGGCTCTCTGAATGCCAGGGCGGATGAACTCAGCCGTCGGTGCATGATGGATCACGAATGGCGTCTGAACTCGGACGTGGCGCAAGGTCTCTTTCAGCGATGGGGAGAGCCTTGGTTAGATCTATTCGCCACAGAAGAGAACGTGCAATGTCATCTGTTCTGCGCGTTGGAATTTCCAAGGCGGCACTCGCTCGGCGACGCTTTTCGTCGCGAGAGGAGCTGCGGTCTGTTGTACGCCTTTCCGCCTATACCACTTCTGCCCAGAGTGCTGAAGATCAGGCGCAACCGGGCCCAGGTTATCCTTGTGGCTCCGGACTGGGCTCGAAGATACTGGTATCCCGAGCTACTCAGCATGTCAGTCGATCCCCCGATTCGTCTGCCTCTTCGGGAGGACCTTCTGTCGCAGCAGCAGGGGACGGTGCTGCACCCGAACCTGTCCAGTCTCCACCTACAAGCTTGGAGATTGAGCGGCGACGGTTGAGGCCATTTGACTTGCCTCCTGAAGTCTGTGATATCATTCTGGCAGCCAGGCGTCCCTCCACAAAGTCGGTATACGCCTGCAGGTGGAACAGATTTGTGGCATGGTGCACAGCAAAGGCTGTGGAGCCTCTCTCTGCACCCCTTTCGGAAGTGCTGCTCTTACTTCTTTCCCTTGCCCAGCAGGGCTCTGCTCTGGGCATTCTTAAAGGGTACCTTTCTGCTCTTTCTGCCTTCTTAAGGCTACCTGATCAGCCTTCTTTATTCAAGTCCCCCATTGTAAGTAGATTTCTGAAGGGCATCACACACATGTTTCCTCCTGTTCCCTTTGTGATACCCCAGTGAGACTTGAATCTTGTTCTCACTTATCTGATGTGTGCTCCCTTTGAGCCGCTACATAACTGTCCTCTCCGTCTTCTCACATTGAAGACTGCTTTCCTGGTCGCCATCACCTCTGCCAGGAGAGTGAGTGAGCTCCAGACTCTTTCTTGTATTCCACCTTTCCTATCTGTTCATCCTGACAAGGTGGTGTTGCGTACACGACCTTCCTTTCTGCCCAAGGTTGTTACGGCCTTCCACATCGGGCAGTCCATTACTTTGCCCACCTTCTTTCCGCATCCCTCGAAAGAGGAAGAGAGGCTCCACCGTCTGGATCCAAAACATGCCCTCTCCTATTACATAGACCGCACACGCCAATTCCGGGTGGATGACCAACTCTTTGTTGGTTACGTGGGCGCGAAGAAGGGAAAGGCAGTACACAAGAGGACCATTTTGCGGTGGATCATCTTGTGTATTCAGGCATGTTACTCCATGGCGAAAAAGGAGCCCCCTGCTGGATTGCGGGCTCATTCCACTCGTGCCACGGCAACTACAACTGCCCTGGGCCGAGGAGTCCCTTTACAGGACATTTGCCAGGCAGCAACGTGGGCCTCGCTGCACACGTTCGCAAGACACTACTGCCTGGACAGTCAAGTCCGGATAGATGGCTTCTTTGGCCGTTCCGTCCTCCAGGACTTTCTGGTGTGATATTGGTTCGCAGACCCACCACCGGGGTTGGTATTGCTGGGGTATCTATTCTAAGGTAAGGAATCTATCACTAACGTGTCTCTTTCAGATGCGCAAGTTACTACTTGTGTAAGAGACTTTAGTTAGTGATAGATTCCTTACCGACCCCCCCCATCCTCACCGTTCTGCGAACCGATATCTAGGGTTAAGGTCATCCCCTTTCAGGGCCCTAGTTTCATGGCACCAGTGTTGGGTCTATGATGGCTCTGCGTATCTGGCGCGGAAAAGCTGTGTATCAGAACTGACGTCAGCGCGCATGGGCGGCGTCTAAGTACTCCGACGACGTCATTCCGGCGCTCACGACGCCGACGACGGACGTGGAGCCGCAGACGACTCCTACCGACGTGCAGGGGTATTGCTACGCAAAAGTTTCCGGATCCAGTCTGACGCCTGGGGATATTCTAAGGTAAGGAATCTATCACTAACTAATGTCTCTTACAGATATATCGTTACACAAGTAGTAACTTGTGCGTTGTTCAGCGACTCCCGCATTTAGCAGTACCAGTACTACAGCTCTTCCGCTTGCCGCCCCATAATATTTTTGCAGTAGTGTAACCAAGTCATGATGGGGCTTCAGCGGTCTAGATGCTTTTCCCAGGAATTACTCAGTACCTGAGGATACACAAGAGTATTTACATTGACTAACTCCTGTTTCGAAGACTAGAAATGTACCACAGCTGTGGGTGCAGTGTGTTCAACCTTTTATTATGGCATGTGTGGTGAAATATTAGGGCGACCACCTCACCCCAAGTCATTAAGGACCCTGCCTTCTTTCTTGAACTTTTCACCCACAATTCATTCGTTTTTAGCAGATTTAGTTTGAGTTCAATGGAAGTAAATAAAACAAGACTACAATACCCAGAATGCATTGTAGTATCGCATAAACATCTAGGACTGGACTCTGTGTCCGGAATAAACTGGAGGAAGATGGCCATCTTAAAAGATCCGTCTTCTCCTATGTGTCCCTTTCCAACTGCCTCGACTGTGTGAGGAATGAGTCGGAAATGGCAGCAGGCGAGCTTTGTATGGGAATGTTATGACCTATAATAAGAAAAAGAGCATTGTACAATCTGAAAAAAGCAATGTAGGGGATGAGCTGGTCCAATCAGATATGGTAGATGCTTATAGCGGATGTTCTGCAATGGCAGGACCTTAAATTCATCAAGTTTCCGGACCGCATCGTCATCTTTCACGTTTTATGAGACTTTACATAATGAACCCTTTCATGAGATTCCTGCCTCATTATGTTTGCAAGACAAGATGTCCAAGTGCCAGTTTTAATAGACATAATGGGAATAGATGTTGATTATGCCAGGGGCGGCTCTAGGCTCATGGTGGCCCTGGGCAGGGAGCGTTGGTAGGGGGCCCCAGAAGAGGGGGTCTGGGCGGAGCGCAGAGGCCAGTGAAGATATGGGGTGGGGGGTCAGGGTTTTTGGAAGTGGAACAGAGCCGGAGGCCGCCAAATCCCTGCCAGGGGCCGCCACGCAAATATGGATCCATCCTCAGAGGATTATTACATTAAGCATATATATATATATATATATATATATATATGTGTGGTGGCCCCTGGGGTTTGGTGGCCCTGTGCAGGTGCACAGCTTGCACATGCCTAAGGCCGCCTCTGATTATGCCGCTTAGTTTCCAAACTTCTGAGCATTTTTGGTGCCCCAGATCGCGTTAGAGGGGCCGAGTAAGTCCATAATAATAAGTACGCTTGGTATATATGGGGTAAGAAGTTGGAAGGGCGCGTTATGTTTGGTATACCAAGGTGAAACTAAAGGTCCCTGTTTCAATACTGTGTGTTTCATGAATATTGAATGCAGGCGGACTGAGGAGTGACATTATTTTAGCTTTTGGAAATAGGCCCATTCACCAGCAACTCTGATTCATATTTCTGACTGCGCTTCTGATTTTATTGGAGTGAAATACTTTACTTTTCTTTATCCTAATAAAATTTCACTCCATTCCGTAGAGCACAAGTCTGAATAATTCGCATTTCACGAGTTTCCTCGTGTAGAGGTGATTAGGTTTATGCATTTTTCTTTTATATCCGTTCTTTACAATATCCTTCTTGTGTTTGTGTCAAAATGAATGTATATGTCAATTTTCAAGATCTGTCTACCTTTCGGAATGATGGTGGGAATTTTTAGTTACATTTAGTGGTTGTTTGGTGGTTGGGATCATGGAGGTGTCTGGGAGGGGGGGATGATTTCTTGCATTTCAGAGGGAGGTGTTGGGGGTGATCACATGCATGTAGACATCTGTAGCTCCTGTTTCCCATGACTCTAATCCGTTTGGATGGTAATGTCCCGGGCATGTTAGCCTGCAGGCTATGTGTGCGAGGGCCTGAGTCTCTCAATGGTAACGTGAGTTCCTGAACCTGGACTGTGTCCTGTCAGGGATGGCTCTAGGCTAATGGCGGCCCGGGGCAGGGAGCGTAGGTATGGGACCCCAGAAGAGGGGTTCCGGGCGGGGCGGGGCGGAGCGCGGAGGCCAGTGAAGAGGGGGTGTTCAGGGTGTTTCGAAGTGGAACAGAGCCGGAGGCCGTGAAATCCCTGCAGGGGCTGCCACGCAAATATGTATCCATCCTCAGAGGATTATTATATTAAGGATATATATTGGCTTGGTGGCCCTGTGCAGGTGCACAGCCTGCACATGCCTAAGGCCGCCCCTGGTCCTGTCCTGGCAAGTTCGAGAGAACAGAGACCCGGCTACCCTTGGAAATTCAATGAGGTCCTTGTTAGCAGAGGGCTGCCGATTAGTTTGTGCTGAACACTGCAGTTTGCCAATGAGGTGGTGAGAAGTGAAACTGCTGTGTGCCTGTGTCTATTGCTCAGTGTGAAGACGTTTCTCGACAGGGGCTGCTCTTTTGACTTTCTCTGGCTGTTTCACAAAGGTTGACAGCCAGATGCAACAATCTCACACTTCATTGTGTCCCTGTTTTGGGTGCCCCGGCATCGAGTTGGTGTCATTGCCTGTTGTGAGAGCTCTTGACTTGCATGATGGTTTTGTCTGAGAAACACCCTGAAAATGACATTTGAAAGAGAATTTATCCAAACCAGTTCCCAAGCCTTTGTGGGTTCACATCCTGTCTTGAAAATGAGTGTAAAAGTGGGTCTCGCACCATCCCATAATGTTCCATTTCTAAGTACTTCGTGGCCAAGTAACGAAGTTTGATAAACGCGAGGTACTGGATGCCATAGAAGGTCTTACAGCAAAGAAAGTCCCGGGACCTGACGGAATACCGCCAGATCTCTATAAATCAGATCCAGGCTTTTGGGCACCCATCCTGGTAGCTGTATTTAATGCCGCCTCTATACTGGGCTGTCCCGTGTCCTGGGGAGTGTCAACAATTGTCCCTGTCTTCAAGAAAGGAGACAGGGGCAGCCCTCTTTGCTATCGCCCAATATCATTAATAGACTCTATGGTCAAGATTATAGGGAGAATCCTACTGCAGCGCTTAACAACATGGACAGCTGATAATAACATTTTGTCAAATTCCCAATATGGCTTCTGTGAAGGCCGTTCCACTATAACACAGTGTCTCAACCTGTTTCTCATATTGAGTAAATATACTGTTGTACAGAAGGGAACCGTCCACCTTGCCTTCATGGATCTGTCATCGGCCTTCGACTGTGTTAACAAGGGTAGGCTGTGGCAGACCATGAGGGAGAAAGGTGTAGACAGAGGGGTTGTGGATTTCTTGGTGGACTTGCACAGTGACACCAGAGCTAACGTTAGGTTTTCAACCAGTGGGGAAACTACGGGTAATTTTAATTGTAAAAAGGGTGTGCGGCAGGGTTGTATCCTGGCCCCATTTCTTTTAAATTTTTATATTAACGACTTAGATGCCGCAGTACAGGGGGTAAAATTAGACTGTCCTAGAGTAGGCAGGCGGGGTATTCCTGTCCTTTTATACGCAGATGATGCGGTTTTAATTTCGAGAACGGAAAAGGGTCTCCAGGCACTTTTGAATGCTTTTAACAACTTTGTCTAATAGGGACCTTTTGGTCAACAATTCTAAATCCTACATAATGCACGTTGGCCGCCAGTCAAAAAAGAATCTCATTTTTAAACTTGATGATGTCCTGATTCCCATCACTCATACATTCTCATACCTTGGTGTTTTATTTGACTCAAAGCTTAGCTGGGCCCCACATGTGGCAAAAAAGAAAGGGGAAATGACAAGGGTAAATGCCTCTATCTTTAATTTTGCTACTAAACTAGGCAAAAAGCCAAATTCTGCCATGATGAAACTCTATAATGCTAAATCGATAGCCACCGCAGTTTATGGCAGTGAGATATGGGGCTATGTAAGTGGTGAACAGCTACAGGTTACTGAAAATAACTTTTTTAAACGTTTGCTCTGTGTCCCAGCCAGTACATCAAACCTGGCGGTACATGAAGTGCTGGGCAGTCAGTACCTATCTGATACTGTTGGGTTAAGACCACTGACATGTTGGGTAAAATTATGGTTAAATGAAGACATTCCGCTAACCCACTTGATAGTGAAAGACCTTGTATCTCAGGAAAATTCAATGCGTGTGCCCTGGTTAAAATATCTGAGGTCTCATTTTCTGAAGCTTGTTTTTTTTAATCTATTTGAAATTCTGAGTGAGATATTAAAGGGTGATGTCGCAGCAATTAAGCGGGCTTTCTATGTGGATAGAATGGCCCATAGAGAAGAGGTTGAGCTCATGAAACCTAATGTTAGGAAATATGTCATGTTAAAATCTTGTGATACTATGGAACCTTAACTAACATGCTCCTTTACTTCTCATGAAAAAATTTTGCTGACGAGGTTCAGGTTTAATATATTTCATCATCTTTTAATTAGACCCAAGTCGGACATTTTTAATAAAACTGCAGCGCCCTGTGGCTGCGACGGGAAGTCTCCACAGGACATGCTGCATTTTATATTTTTATGTAAACTCTATGAATACCCCCGAAAACGCTATCTTGTTACCATTCTTAAGAAACTAAATTTTAATCAAATAAGACTTGCTCTTATGTACTTACAGCTTTTGTACAGTGATAGTGTTCTTCAGGTGATAGAATTTTTAAAACTGACTGTGAAAATAAGAAAGTGCCTAGACGAGTGATCATATACTTCTGTAGGATAATGTATTTATCCATCTTGTTGTAAATTCTGTACTATTCGCACTTTAGTCATGATCTTGCCTACTTACTCATTAATGTCATCTGTATGTCTTTTAGAAATTGTGATTTTAACTATGAATTGTTTAATGAATTTTTGTGCTTTTATGGATTGAAATATATCCGAAATAAAGTTTTATTGAATTGAATTGAAGTAACGAAGTGTTCCATCAGAGTACACAAAAGACAGCTGTGTGACCAGGACTGGTGTCTGCTTGACAGTCAGTCTCCCAGAGATGAGGACAGCATCTGGAGTCTGCACTTCTTGCTGGAACAGCTGAGGATCTACCTTCCACCTAAAAGCCGGACTGTGTGCTGTAAGAGGAAAGGAGAGTGCCTGGCCCGACAGGAGAATAAACTCCAGGCGGAGAAGCTCAGCTTGTTTCAAGCTTGAGGAACACCCAGAGGAGATTGACTTGGAGAAGGATCAAATCCAGACTCGACCCATGTTAGAGGTCCATCGAGTGGTTCCCATTGAAAGCTGCACCAATGCTTTCAAGTGTGAAAGATATGTCGCCGGGATTCCTGCCGTGTGCCGGCGAGACTGGTGGTGTTGCTGCCTGATAGAGGATCTGAAGCTCCCTCGTCGCCACTAGTTTGGAAATTGATCAGCCTAGAGGCTACAACTCCTGAAGACGCACACCCACTGAAGACGCAGCCTAGCAACGGCAACTACTATGAATGATTGCCCATCTCCATCCAGCCATGGAGGCAGCAGCTGCTTCAGTCGAATGTCTCATGCAGGCCTGCCATGCTGATCCCTCCCAGTGGCTATTTTCCCTGAGGGTTTTCCGCCGCAGCCACATCATCTAAGCCGCTTCTGCAAGAGCAGGTAATCAGAAAGCTCCTGTCGGTGCCACCAGAGCTGGTAGGGGAGGCCTAGCTATGAGAGACAAGAGGGGTGTGCACAGAAATCTGCCACATGAACTTAAGACTTTTACCCGGGTGGACTTGAGTGGTTATTCAGAATGTGCCCACCAGGACCACCAAACTGGTGGAAGCCTGCCCTATGAATGAACCAAGGAACTGAGTGCACAGAGAAAGGTGCTGTGTGAATCTAGGACTTTACCCAGGGGAACTAGAGCCGGTGAAAGGCCTTGAACTGAGGTATGCTTCGAGCCAGCAGGGTTACACAGAGGGAATTTTATCTGCCTAATTTATGCTTCTACCCTTTCCACATGCCGGCACTGTAGACATTAGCATACTCTAGTGGGAAGAGGACAACCGAGGGGTGTGTACCGCCTCACTGAAGATTATAGATGGGACTTCAGTCCTGTACAGTGTAGTATTCCATCTTGCTGTGAGATTAAAGTACTTTCTTTTAGCTAACAGATGAGCACTGGACTGGGCAATACGTGACTGTGCTTGTTGGTTGGCTGTTGAGGTCTGAGCTCTTGCCGTCCAGTAGCTGCTGTCTGCCCTGTTGCCCTTTTACACACCCCTCCCCCCACCCTTCATCTTCCCAATTTTTCTGAAATGAGTTTCAATAACAAAGCCAATAAAATGAACTATTCCTCAAGCGCCGAGAGGCAGTTCATTTTGCGTTGTGTGCTATATAAATGATCGATATTAATTTCATAATGTCCCTGCCGGCCTCCGGAGAGGCACCGCCCGGCGTGCTCCTGCGAGCCTGACTCCCTGTAGAGGATCGAAGCTCTGGCTCCTGTCATGGCCGGATCGATCAACCTGATTACTCGGGCTCGGGGGGAGTTCTCCAGGACTGCAGAGGGATGGATGACTTCTCTGGTTGCACGGTGCATGTACAGGGCCCAAGATGCATTCCATGCCAGCATCTTTCTTCCTTTGATGAATGCAGGCCCGGAACAGCTGAATGTAAATGCTGCGGGAAACTTTGTCAAATAATCTTTTTTTTAATTTCAGTTTTAATGTGGGTTTTCTGTAAAGCGTTTTGCGGTGGCCTCAGGGCGCAGGCTCCTCGAGTCTGCCAGTTTCCCTGCACACGAAGCCTGCCAGGCCCATCCATGCCAGTTTCAAGAGCTGATGCTGAGATGGTCTAATGGTGGTGATGGAATTATGCTGTGGTTTCATGGTTATTGTCAGATGTGTAGTGGACCTGAGGTGGTCTGGTAGTTGAGCGGTGGGCTGGTGGCAGCCCAGTGCTTCCATTTTCATTGGTGAACCCAAGAGACGTAGAATATATCATTGGTGTTTCTTGCTTTTCTGTGTTTTGTGATCCTGGGCAAATCGTTTGAGTGCTTTGTCCCTCAGTTCTCTTATTGTTCACAGTGAGAGGGCTTAGGGAACAGGTGAGCCCCCTGGATTTAGCATTAATGATAATCCAGTGGCATACATTGCTGTCCAGGGCCTGCAGAAATGTCCCTGGTTCTTTAAATCCCTTAATCGCAGCTGCTGATGAAAGCTTGTATTTTGCATCATCCTAGTCAGTGCAGTATATTGGGTTTGCGTGGCGCCTTCAATGGGCCGTATCCGCGATCCGCCGCCCTTGCACTCTCTGCGCATCATGAGTTTACCCTGCTCAATAACCCAACAGCCAAGAGTGACAGGAGCATTTAGCCTCCTCAAGCACCTATCAATTGCTGCATTGCTTGATTTGTAAAAGAATAAGTGCGGGCCCAAAGGTTTGTCCAGAAGCCAGAGCGGTGCTGTCCGCCTCATGCCTTTTTAATCCACCACCAGACATTCCCTACCTCTTTGTTTCACTCTTGCTGGTTCTATCTGAAAGAGACACGTTAGTGATAGATTCCTTACCTTAGAATATCCCCAGGCGTCAGACTGGATCCGGACATTTTTGCGTAGCAATACCCCTGTGCATCGGTAGGCGTCGTCTGCGGCTCCGCGTCCGTCGTCGGCGTCGTTAGCGCCAGAATAACGTCTTTGGAGTAGTTAGATGCCACCCATGCGCGCTGACGTCAGTTCTTCTTTTTTCCGCGCCAGCTAGCGCAGATCCGGAGAAGCTCTACCCCTAGTCATTTTTTGACTAAACTTTTGATCTTTTTGATCACTCTTTTTCTTCGAGTCTTCGACTCTATCGGTGCCGGTGGGGATGCCCGGGTTCAAGCCCTGCTCGAAGTGACCCCCATCGCCTGAATTGCCTAGGCCTCGACCATGACGATCAAACCTGCTCCGACTGCCGGGCCCTGACGTCGAAGGCTAGGCGGGAGCGGTCCCGCAAGCGGCTCGAGCTGCGGCAGTCGGCCCCGCGCCACTCCAGGTCCAGGTCCAGGTCCCGGTCCCACGGGAGGTCGAGGGAGAGGTCGAGAGGTCGGAGTCATCGAAGCTCCGGGAGTGGACACCGGTCGTCAGGCTCCAAGTCCTCAGGTAAGAGGCATAGAGGTCGGAGCGACGTCATCGTTCCTCCGGCCCACCCCGACGCTCGCATGATGCGGCCGGGGGCTCGGGTGACACCGCCCACACGGCTCCGCGGGAGTCGCAAGCATCGCCACCTGCCCCACACCTTCGGGTCCCTGGGCACGGCACGGCGCGACGCCAGAGGAGATCGAGCGGTACCTCATGGCCATGAGGTCCCTCCCTCCTCAGTCGGGTTCCATGGCGCCTTCGGGCCCAACGGTCCCGACCGGAGGCCCTAGCGGGTCGGGTGCTTCGGCTCCGACGCCGCCGGGTGCTTCGGCTCCGACGCCGCCGGGTGCTTTGGCCCCGGCGCCACCGGCGACTTCGGTCCCGGCGCCGCAGGACCTCACTGGATCCGCTTCCGGATCCGGGTCGTCGCCGGTCGACCTTACAACCTCACCGGCACCGGCCCCACGGGTGTGGCACCCGGCGCCCGCTGTGGACGCTGTCCCCAATGTCCCCTACGGTCCGACTCTGGCGCCGGAACGGCGCCGCTTCCGGCGGCCTTTGGAGATTTTTATTTCCACGAGGAGGCCCCGTCTACTAATCCTGTTTTGCAGGTTACGGGTGACGAGGAGGATTGGGAGGGGTCTGATGACCCTCTGGCACTGGAGTGCCAGTCTCAACAGGACTGGACATATGAGCTTGGGGAGGCCAGTGGTCTTGACACATCGCCAGACACTGTATTTACCTCCCCTCCGACTGTGGCTTCGGAGGAGGGGTCTACATATTGTGTAGTGTTGACGAAGGCAGCCAAGGCCTTCCACCTTGAGCTCCCCGTCGCGGCCGTGAGGACTAACCTCCTCACTGAGGTCCTCAAACCGCAGTCAAGCTCCAGCGAGCCTCTGCTGCCGTTCAATGAGGCCTTATGTGACGTTCTTGTGGGCACTTGGTCCAAGCCTGCCACAGGTCTGCCTGTGGATAGGAACGTGACCAGACGCTACCGCCCAGCCCCGGGCGACCCATGCTTTTTGTTCACCCATCCCTCCCCCGAGAGCCTGGTCATCCAGGCCTCCAACTCCCAGACCGCATTCCCGTCGGCTCCGCCCGACCGGGAATCCAAGAGATACGAACAGTTCGGGAAGAAGGTGTTCTCGTCTGTTAGCTTAGGGCTGCGGTCTGTGAATACCGCCTGTCTCTTGGGCCGCTACACCCACACTCTGTGGGACACGGTTGCGGAGGTGCTGCCACAATGCCCGGAGGAGGTCCTTGCTAAACTCGCCCAAACCCTTGCGGAGGGCCGAGATGCAGCACGTTATTCTATCCGGTGTGGGCTGGATACAACGGACTCACTGGGCAGGGCAATGGCAACGATGGTGGCGGTTTGACGCCACGCCTGGTTGAGGTCTGCCAACTTCTCGGCCGATGTCCAGGCCACACTCCTGGACATACCGTTTGATGGCCGTCGCCTCTTCGGTGACAAGGCAGACCATGCGCTGGAACGTTGTAAGGACTCCAGGGCTACGGCCAAGTCCTTGGGCCACACGGCCCCACGCCAGCAATCGGGTGCCTTTCGCTCGTTTCGGGGCCACGGAAGGGGCGCCCCCAAACGTGCAGCCAGCCACGTGCCGCAAAATGTTCAACAGCGCGGTGGCGGCCGTGGAAACCGCCGTGGCGGCGGTCGGGGACAACGGCGAGGCCAGTCCACACCTCCCTCCACAGCACCCGCCTCAAAACCTTCCGAGTTTTCAGGCCAATGTGACGCCTGTGGGAGGCAGGGTTCGCCATCACCTCTCCCACTGGCGCACCATCACATTGGACAGGTGGGTGCTGCATATCGTCCGAAACGGCTACTCCCTCCCCTTCGAGGCGACCCCTCCATCCATGCCACCGCAATACCACCGCGTGTCGGGGGATCACTTGCAACTTCTACAAGAGGAAGTCACGGCCCTCTTGGCCAAGGGGGCCATCGAGCGCGTTCCTGGGCCAGAAGTAGGGTGTGGATGTTCTCACTACTTTCTGGTACCCAAGAAGGGCAAAGGGGGCCTACGCCCTATCTTGGACCTGCGGAACGTCAACGGCTTCCTCCGGAAGGAGAAGTTCAAGATGCTGACTTAGGCTCAGGTCCTAGCTGCCCTGGACCCGGAAGACTGGCTGGTAGCGTTGGACTTGCAGGACGCGTATTTCCACATCCCCGTCCTGCCGGCCCACCGGCGTTACCTGCGGTTCACGGTAGGCCAAGAGCACTTTCAGTTTACCGTGCTCCCCTTCGGCCTTAACAGCGCCCCACGGGTGTTCATGAAGGTGATGGCGGTGGTTGCAGCTCATCTGCGCAGGTTAGGGGTGTCAGTCTTCCCCTACCTCGACGACTGGTTGTTGAAGGTGGGCTCGCCCCAGACAGTCGTCAGCCACCTCCAGACTACGGCCAACCTCCTGCATTTGCTGGGGTTCTCCAACAATGTGCCGAAGTCACACCTGTGTCCCTCTTAGAAGCTCCTCTTCATTGGAGCGGTTCTCGACTCGGCGCAGTTTCGGGTTTACCCTCCCGAAGAGCGGGTTCGGGATATACAGGCTCTGATTCCCATCTTTCAGCTGTTATCCCGAGTCTCGGTCAGGTTGACGCTGCGGCCTCTGGGGCTGATGGCTTCCTGCATCCTTCTGGTGCATCACGCCAGGTGGCGGATGCGGGCTCTGCAGTGGGACCTGAAGTTTCAGTGGGCCCAGCATCAGGGCAACCTGTCCGATCATGTCTTGATCTCGGAGGGCACTGCGAGACAACTGCAGTGGTGGCTCACGGACCGCGACTGGGTTAGTGGCAGATCCCTCTCCCTACCCCACCCGGAGCACGTGGTTGTGACGGATGCGTCCCTCCAGGGCTGATGAGGCCACATGGGAGAGGCGGAGATCAGAGGCCTCTGGTCTCCGGCGGAGTCCCGGCTCCATATCAACCTTTTGGAGCTGCGGTCGATTCGTCTAGCACTGAAGGCATTCCTCCCCTCTGTCCAGGGGAGTGTAGTGCAGGTGTTCACAGACAACACCACCGCCATGTGGTACTGCAACAAAAAGGGGGGGGGGGGTCGTGGACCCTATGCCAGGAAGCTCTGCGCCTCTGGCAGTGGCTGGAACATCAGGGCGTGACCCTGGTGGTTCAACACCTGGCAGGCTCTCTGAATGCCAGGGCGGACAAACTCAGCCATCGGTGCATGATGGATCACGAATGGCGTCTGAACTCGGACGTGGCGCAAGGCCTCTTTCAGCAATGGGGAGAGCCTTGGTTAGATCGATTTGCCACAGAAGAAAACACGCAATGTCATCGGTTCTGCACGTTGGAATTTCCAAGGCGTCACTCGCTCGGAGATGCTTTTCGTCGCGAGTGGAGTTGCGGTCTATTGTACACCTTTCCGCCTATACCACTTCTGACCAGAGTGCTGAAGAAGATCAGGCGCGACCGGGCCCAGGTTATCCTTGTGGCTCCTGACTGGGCACGAAGATACTGGTATCCCGAGCTACTCAGCATGTCAGTCGATCCCCCGATTCGTCTGCCTCTTCGGGAGGACCTTCTGTCGCAGCAGCAGGGGACGGTCCTGCACCCGGACCTGTCCCGTCTCCACCTACAAGCTTTGAGATTGAGCGGTGGCAGTTGAGGCCATTTGACTTGCCTCCCGAAGTCTGTGATATCATTTTGGCAGCCAGGCGTCCCTCCACAAAGTCGGTATACGCCTGCAGGTGGAACAAATTTGTGGCATGGTGCACAGCAAAGGCTGTGGACCCTCTCTCTGCACCCCTTTCTGAAGTTCTACTCTTCCTTCTTTCCCTTGCCCAGCAGGGCTCTGCTCTGGGCACTCTTAAGGGGTACCTTTCTGCTCTTTCCGCCTTCTTACGGCTACTTGATCAGCCTTCCTTATTCAAGTCCCCCATTGTAAATAGATTTCTGAAGGGCATCACACACATGTTTCCTCCTGTTCCCTTTGTGATACCCCAGTGAGACTTGAATCTTGTACTCACTTATCTAATGTGTGCTCTCTTTGAGCCACTACATAACTGTCCTCTCCGTCTTCTCACCCTGAAGACTGCTTTCCTGGTTGCCATCACCTCTGCCAGGAGAGTGAGTGAGCTCCAGGCTCTTTCTTCTACTCCACCTTTCCCTCTGTTCATCCGGACAAGGTGATGTTGCGTACACGACCTTACTTTTTGCCCAAGGTTGTCACGGCCTTCCACATCGGGCAGTCCATTACCTTGCCCACCTTCTTTCCGCCTCCGCATCCCTCGAAGGAGGAAGAGAGGCTCCACAGTCTAGACCCAAAACGTGCGCTCTCTTATTACCTAGATCGCACACGCCAGTTCCGGGTGGATGACAAACTCTTTGTTGGTTACGTGGGCGCGAAGAAGGGAAAGGCGGTACACAAGAGGACCATTTCGCGGTAGATCATCTTGTGTATTCAGGCCTGTTACTCCTTGGCCAAAAAGGAGCCCCCTGCTGGATTGCGGGCTCATTCCACTCGAGCCACGGCAACAACAACTGCCTTGGGCCGAGGAGTCCCCTAACAGGACATTTGCCAGGCAGATTTACCCACCCACCCATCCTCCCCGTTCTGCGAACCGATATCTAGGGTTAAGGTCATCCCTTTCAGGGCCCTAGTTTCATGGCACCAGTGTTGGATCTATCATGGCTCTGCGTATCCTGCGCGGAAAAGCTGTGTATCAGAACTGACGTCAGCGCGCATGGGAGGCGTCTAAGTACTCCAACGTCATTCCGGCGCTAACTACGCCGACGACGGACGCGGAGCCGCAGACGACGCCTACCGACGCGCAGGGGTATTGCTACGCAAAAATTTCCGGATCCAGTCTGACGCCTGGGGTTATTCTAAGGTAAGGAATCTAATACTAACTAATGTCTCTTACAGATATATCGTTACACAAGTAGTAACTTGTGCTTTCCACCCCTACATTCTTCCTTAGTCACTGCTGCTTCCTTCTGTCTCTTTCTCCTTCTGTCCCACTTTTGTGTGTTTCTCTCTTGATCTGTATCAGATTATTGATGAAAAATAAGTACCTGTCCCCAAAACTAAGCATGGTGACCCCCAGCGGCTCAAATTAAGCACTGAATTTCTGACCTCTGCAGTCATTGTACCAAATAACACCCTTGGTAAAATCTCACCCGGCTCCCATGCAGAGGCAGCCTCGACCAGCAGGAAGCAACTGGAGCCCGCACTGACCCATGTAGTTGTTGCACCAAACAATTCTATGTCTAGCCTGAAGTGCAGGCGTCTGCAATCACGACTGTTACCAATTCTTTAAAATGTTTGTAGAGTGGGCCCCAGAGCTTAATTTGTAAAAAATAGATGAATAAAATAAGTACCAGGGCTCTCGTCAGGAGGCGCTGCAGCTTGCACCATCCATGGCCCCTGCTAGTGATGCCGATGTTGGTAACAACACAACTACTAACCAGCACACTCCTACAAGGGTGACAATTCTATTTCAGGACCCCAAAGCTGTAAGAATGGCTTGGGTGGCAGGTAATTGTCATTTTTCATGTATATTTAATTAATTAATGTACTGTTATGATGGTCCTCTCTAAATTAGCCAGACACCGCCACCTTGTGGCAGACTGTCACAAGCTCCGGTGTCGACAATTAAGTGCCCGTGCCTAGCACTGGAAACCACCGGCCCAAATTAAGCACTGGGATGTGCTCTGGCTCCGCCCTGACTATTATTTCTCACATCATGCCATTGTCTGTTTGCTGTATCACTCAGCCTCCTACGAAGGGTTTGCATTGAAGAAAGTAGTAGTTTTATTTATTTGGCCAAAAACTTCATGCCAGACGTAAACTTTTTTTTTTATTATTCAAAGTTGCCCTCCGCCCCTCCCCCCTTAATTGGTTACCCAAGGTATTGGATAATATACCTTTTTGAAAAGGCTATTCCTAGTGCTATCAGTACACCTATGATCTAGCTTCATGCCTACTCTCTGCATTTTTCTTTCACAGGTGGGCTGTTCTGTGGGTCATTGGCAGATTTCAAGACAGACTATTAGTTTTGAAAGCCCATTACAACCTAGACATTCTGGCAAGTGTCCGCTGCGCGATTTACTGCAGAGTTTGAGGTTTTCCCTTCCAGGTCCATGCTGGTGGCTTTTACGAAATTAGTTACCACAAAGAGATAATCTTCCTAATATATTCAGTAGAAAAATTGACATTTATGCAGTAATAAGGGTTGTATTACTCACAAAATTTCTTGGGACTTCATTCACTTGCATTGGTAGGTTGTTAAATAGTTACTGGCATTCCTTGTCCTATCTGTTGCCTGTGTTCCAACAGGAAGCTGATGGGTTTTAAAGAGTTTAATGCATAATGCTAGCCTGCAGTCTTGACATAAAATCAGGAAAATATTCCTGAAAGATTTCCTAAGACGTTACGGTTTTCCTACTTAGTATTTGTGTAGCCTCCATCTTCCACGCCTTGTAGCACTTTGGCTGATTTAGAGCGTGTTTCTCCTTGGATATGGATTTTCCGGAAACCTGGAGTCTGACAGGTTCCTGGTCCCAATGTCTGTCTCCATGTGACAGCATCTCTGTCTCCTCCCAGTTTCCTTTTCTAGATATATCAAGGGCTGAGTGTCCTTATCTTCCTGTTCCAGTGTTTCCCAGTTCCTCTGTTTCCTTTTCACCATGTTATAGACCGAATTTTCATAGTTACCTGTCTCAATGTTTCCCTTTCCATGTGTCTCCTTTTCTCCATGGTTCAGCGTTCTTGTCTCCCTGTCCATCTGCCCCCATATTACATTTTGAGTGTCTTTATTCTATATTCCCTGGAAAATGTCTTAAGAATTCCTACGGCCTATTCTGAGAGCCCTTCCAAACAGGGGCCGTTTTCCCAGAAGATTCTAAAAAAAAGAAAATGCTGGTCCTTAGACAAAACCTTTAGAATTTTTTTAACTCATAATGATTTCTTTGCACTTGTTTAAAGACTATGATCTAAATAAACATAACTTTGACTGACTGACAAACCTATGACGCTGTTCCCTCAGGATATTCCTTAAGAGGAGAGGTCCTGTTCCTTGAGAGATGCAATGTAATACAGGCTGTTTTCCGAGGGATATTCCTTAAGGATTAGAACAATATTTGCCAGGAAATTCTTCAGCAGTAGTGGCAGTATCCCCCAAGAGATTCCCAAAGAGTAAGAGCAGGGGAGAGGTGTGGCGCCGCGGCTAGGGCGACTGACTCTGGAATCTGGGGATCACGGTTCGATCCCCGGCACCGGCGGCAGATTAGCCCAGTACCATGTGACTCTGGGCAATAGCTTGCTTAATCTTACCGACGGCCCCCAGCGCCTAGAGACCCTTACGGGTGAGTGTGCGCTTTACAAATGTGGATTATATTATATTATATTATAGTATTCCCCAAGATGGTCTTCATGAATTGAACTCCAGGAGATTCTTTGGGAATAGTGGCAGCATTGCCTTACAGGTTCAATATTCCGCAGGGATTCTTTGAGTAATGGCAATATTTTTTTGGGGGAGAAAATTGGCTTTTCCAATTCTTACCTTGATAGCATGAGAACTCCCCGGGTGAGATCTCTAAATGCATATGTACTTTAGGTTCTGGGGCATACCCAGGCTGGTGCAGGACTTATTTTTTTTTGCTGCACTAGGCACAAATCCCCAGATACGTTCACTCACACTTTTCCCTTCTTTACTCTTGCGCACACAGTCATGCGTAAACAACACAACTTGAGTAAATCCAATGCATTTTGGGGGAGGAGCTACGCTAGCAACCAAGATGCCCGCTTAGGCTCCCGGCTCCGCCGACCTCCTTATCCTGCCAGAAGATCCTGTCGATAATCCTGATTTCACGCCCGACCACCATGTAGATAAACCGATGCCAACTCCGATGGTGCAATTCCGAAAACTTAATTCACTTGGGTGACTGAGCTGTGTTGAGTTGAAGTTTGCGGCCTAACCCAGCAGGAGAGCCGGGGCCTCGAGTTTTTATCTGGCCGTGTCGAAGTTGAACAACATCGGCCGTGAGTGGCAGTCAGGGTCCAGTCCACTGAGGTGGAGGTTTTTTTCTTTGCCCAATCTCGACGGCGCTCATCTTGCCTGACCAACATTGAGGAGGGGTGATGTGGCACGACAGTGGTCGGGTTGGAGGTCCCTGACCCGCGGACCCAGTGTGGCCCTGCTGGTGTTCGGTGGGTCGGGGTCTTCGCTCTCGAAGTGAGATACATATTGTTGCCGCAGAAATTGACCAGTCCCCTCTGACTTCGTCCGTTCCGCTCCAGTCGTTCCCCCCGAGGAAGCCAGCTCCCCGGGGGAAGTGAACATAATCATTGCTGAGCGTGGAGAAATGGACCGGACGGAGAGTGAGCCGTCGCTAAAGACGATATTGGCAGCCATTGGGGCATTTCATTCCCATGTGCATGCCCTGATTCACAAAATGATGATGGGCTTATTGATGGAGTGCGTGGAACCGGACCCAGTTACATCTCAAGTATTACTGCAAGCTATGATCTCAGCTACGACCATCTTGAATCTGAACGAGAGCCCCGTGCGACAAGTGGAGCAGCAGCCCTTGGTTGGTCTCCTGGAAAATCCTGAACCCAGTGTTTTGAACATATTGGCATACCTACCATCATCGCTGACTTTGGGAGAAACGAGTTGCGTTCCCTTCCCGGAGAATCTTGTGGGTGATTATCCTTGGACTTCGGTTCCTTCCTTTCCCTCTTTGGTGACTTTTCGATCTTGGAGAAAACTACATTGGGACTATCCGTCCATGAAGGAGCGTCCCTGTGCTGCTGAAGTTCTTGGCAACCTGCTGACTTTGAATTGTATTGTACTGCATTTATTAAAACTCTTTTTTCACTTTGGTTCTCCTGCTGAAGTAATGGGAGGAGTTCACATAATGGTTCGGAAGGGCCAGGGCTGAGAGAGATTGACTGTAGTTGGCATTACGGCCTTAATGGATGTAGATTTTGTGGCTGTTGGTCTCGCGGGAGGTTGGGCGGTGCATCATGGCTCCCCCAAATTTCTCTTTTGTTGATTATAGACATTATTGACCTTTCATCATGGCAGGGGGAAAGGGGACCGGGAGCTTATATGGAATTGCCCTCCCCCACAGTTTCTCTTTTCTACTTTTAGAATTTAGTTAGTTGGGGCGACAGGCACACTGCTAGTGGGGGTTAGGCGATAGCCGTTGCAGGGGTGCAGGGTGGGGGGTTGGGTTTTTAGTTTTCTTTCTGTTATCGCTAATATGGTTTCCCCTTTTTTCAATCTCTTTTCATGATTTTCCTATACTAGCAATATTGTCGAAAAATCCTGATTCTGTTTTTCGAATTCCAGTGTCTGGTTGCCATGATTCTTCTTCTGTTTTGATTTTGTGGGTGGGAGGGTCCTGAGGGTCCGCATTTAAATTGTCTATTGATTGTAAGGTTGCAAGTCTTATTCCGTATTTATTACTGATGGCCTCTCAGGGATTCTTCTGTTGCTCCATGTTTATCCTGCTGTCAACCCTGTTCACCCTATTATCAACATATGTCTGTATGGCACCGGATATGTCTTTTCCTTTTTTCTTAGTTAAAATAAGAAAAAGATTTATAAAAAAAAAAAATCCAATGCATTTTTTCACCTATTCTAAATCCGGTGCATCTCTCACGCATTACACACTTAAAGGAGTGACTCAGCTTAGAACTCAGTGCGAAAACCTTTTAAAGCAAATTGCAATTTTATTTGTTTAGCACTTCTGTTACTCGATACATAAGGTGCTTAGTTGTGTACGTTGAGCATATGAGATTGCACTAAAAAAACTTACACAAAAGGGAAAAAAAACCAGCAAATTTTATTTATTGACAGCATGTGGAAGGCTCGTCTTAACATGCTTCAGCATGCTGATCACTTTCACATGTCCTTTGAGAAAGACACCCTGGTGGCAGTAAGTCAATCAAGCTGTGAAGAAATGGTTTCCTTGGATCAAAGGATGTTGTGATCCCTTGTCTCTTGCTACCCAATGTATGGGCATGCCGGCATGAGGGCGTCTTCTAGGCACATCAGATACTCGCCCTGTGGGTTCTGATGCAGCTGTCCGTGTCTGTGTAGGAAGGTGGCTACCTGACTATGGTTACCCCAGATTTTTTGCCTTGTGTTTAGCTGGTTTTCGACTTAGTTGGCCTGGTTCCCTGCTAATCAGGGCCCCAGGCTATCTGCTCTCTCTGTAAAATGGATTCCATGTACCCTAGGTGCATAACTAGATTGGCTTGGGTCACCTTATCAGCCCCTGTACAGAGCACTATAGGTGCCCAGGGCATAGGTGCATCCAAGGCCTACCAGGGGCTGCAGCATATCTTTTGCCACCCCTGGCTGGCTATCTAAAATTGACACAACTGGCTGATCACTCAGCTGGGGCAAGGTGGTGTAATCACCCCTTGCTTAGATATAGTATGCCTATATCTAAACCTATCTGGACACATATAAACCTGTGAGCCACTCCTATGGCAGGCCTTAACAATCCTGAAGGCAGAGTGCGTGGTTTAATGTGAGATGGTGCTCTAGCATGAGCTGAGCCTGTCTGCAGCTGTCGGGACCAATTCCCTTAGCTGTTCCGGGATAATGCCAAACCATATACTATTAAGTGCATTATAATCCTCGCGGTTATATGTCAACTTTGGTTTGGCTTTATCAAAACATGTCGTGTAAGGTGTCATACGATTTGGAATACTACCCCCTCGCCAGTCCTGGCGACGGGGGTAGCATTCCACCCCTCTAGAGGGGACGACATGTTACTTTTGCTAAAACGCGGTTGATTTTTAAAAGAGCCTCAGATCCACAAAATGGATGCTTCTGCCACAGACACATGTCTGACCTCCTGCTGCTGACCGAAACTCAGCAGAGGAGGCCTGGACAAAGGATTTCCTGTCACAGGGAGGTGTGACACCACCCCAGACAGGAGATAGTGGATTGTAGCAGGGAGGTTTGAATGAAACCAGACAGTGCCTGGGGAGCACAAGGCTTCCCCTTGCATAATCCGGTCAAACCGGTTCTGGGGCAGCCCAGCCCCAGCTCCAGTGAGACCTGGACAAAGGAAAGGGGGTGTAACCACCCCCCTTCCTGGTCCCACCCATAGGGGAGGGACCTAGCAGGAGATCCACCCCTCAGATTGGAATAAGAGGGGGAGCAGTGCCAATGCAACTCAGATCATCCTGAAATCAACTTTAAACTAAGAAGACGACTGGACTTCGACATTCTGATGATAGAAGACTGAAGAGAATCTCCCTTGTGGCCTAGGAGGGGCCACCCTGTGAACACAGGTACCAACCAGCGAATCGACGTCTGCTTTGCCGCCGCCTCCCGCCGGAGCCCGAGTGCAGAGCCTGACAAGACCCAGCTTTCCAGACTTCTCTCAGCCCGATCCACAGTCCCTGCAAAGAAGGGACCCGTGGAGGCACCGAGAGACGTGGGAGCGGCCATCTTGAAAGACCCCCGAGACGCTGACTGCGCAGCACCCGAGGCACCCTCGACTCTGTGCTTTGGGGTTTAGGAAGCCCCATAACCGAGCAGCATTTGCACCAAAGATCAGCCCTCCAGCATCTCCACGATCTGCGTGGGGCCCTTTTGTTTTGTGCCACTCGACTCGCCATCCCGTCCGCTTGTCACGTGGTCAGCGGCCATCTTGGCGACGAAACCTACGATTTACACTGTGGGTCTGGTTGCTCCAGACCTGCCCTCGCTCCTGTAGAAAGGAGTACCCGCTCTGACCTTGCTGGTCCGAGTAATAAGCCTTTTTCACTTTCCCCGTGGCTTGCATTAGCCAAGGCTTGTTTGCTTCAATCGAGTTGCCGACACCGCCATCAGCTAGAGCCTTCAAGGGACAGCTCGTGAACGACTCCTGGACGTCCTTGACCTCTTCGTGTCCACGCAGCTGCAGAGAGAAGCAACCCCTGATCACCTGTTTGCACCCGACTTTGCCTGGTTCCAATCTGGTTCCACGGTGGTCACTGGTCAGTGACTTTGAACATTGTCCCCTCTGCTTTCAGGTCTTCACCACTTCAGATCCACCCTTGGATCCACCGGACACTTCTGCTTCACAGCGCCTGCAGCTGCAACAGCTTCAAGCACCAAGAACCTGCGTGACAGAACCCGACGCCACTTCGACCCTGTGCACCCACGGCCTGTGGGTGAGGTAACTTTGCAACGCCGGTGTTCTTACACTGGTACACACCTCTAGGGTCTGTGTCTAAAGTTTTGTGTTCCTAGGTTCAGCGGAAGTATCATTTAATTCACTTTATCCAACTTTTACGCACCATTGACTTTGCATTGGTGCGCGCCGCACTTTCCGTGCTGCACCCGTCTCCTGTGGGCTACTCCCGACTTCATCATTGCTAGTCCTGACTGCTCCCAGCGAATCTCTAGGCCCTAGGCCTAACCATTGTTCGATAAGAGTTCCTTATACCATTTTTTTAGTATATGGTTTGAGTGGCCACCCGGCCTCATCCATAATTGTGCAACTTTATATGTTTTACTGTGCTTTTGATTTAACGCTTGTGCCCCTTTCCTCATAAAGAGTACTGGGGAGTAATTTAGAAATAAATACATATATTTTTACAATATATACTTGTGTGGTGTCCTTTCATTTGATTACAGGATTGTATGTGGTAAAACAGCTCGCTTAACACGACCTCTTAAGTTAAGCCTTTAAGGCTGCTTAGTCCATGCTACCATTAGGATAGCTTGTCTACAAGGTTGACTTACAACCTGACATCTTTGGGGTTTGTTTGGACTGATACCAAGTGGTTCCAGAATTGGAAACACTACATATCAGGCCAACTTCTCACATTGGTGTGCAGCGGTGCGGATTTGAGCTTGCTGTTTGTTTTACCATTGCAATCTTTACATCAAATTGAAAGATCACATCAAGTACCTCTAGGTACATATAAATCAAAAGCTTAGCATATTAAGTTCTACTGAACTTAGTAGTTGTAGATTAAAGGGATTAGCACACCCTGACTACAACTCACTAGCAAGGTACAGTAGGAAAACACTCAGTGTAGGTAAGTGCATCACTTACACCTCACTAGCAGTCATGTCTGATACAGGTAGAGCCTCAGGCTCTGCTCCTGTAATAGTTGATCCTATAGGGACAACATCCAGATATGACAACCTTAGCCACAAAGACCTGAGTGCCTTGTGCACAGCCAGGGGGCTAAAAAAGGGCAGAGGCCCTACCATTCCTTCCCTAGTAGCTCTCCTAGAAAAGGATGACCTAGATAAGGTGAGTCAGGCTCCCTTAGAATCAGGTGAAGGGATACACTCCCCTGAGAATGAGGATCTTCCTGAAGATGAATTAGAGGAGGAGGAAGAAGAGGAAGAGGAAGGCTCTGATTTAGAAGAGCCTGAAGATCAGGATCAGAGGGGAAACCAGGTACAGGTTGCCAGGCTTAACAAGGCCAACTTGGACCTACATGAGAATGGAGAGGGCCAGCACCACTCCAGATCTCATAACCAAATTCTCCCAGGTAACAGGAGGGTGAGATCTCCATCAGGGGACTCTCATCTTTCTAGTGCCTCAAGAGAATCTCAAAGAGGGATGACTCCCTCCCAGAGAAAAGAGAATAGGGCCAGAATGAGGGCTGTCCAACTCCAGATAGAGAGGGAGGAGGTAGCTCTGGCTCAAGCTAAACTTACCTTGGCTCAAGCTAAACTTACCTTGGCAAGGGAACAGAAATTAAGTGGCTTAGATGCCACTGGTGGCAGCAAAATTCCTAAAGAGAAACCCAGGTCCTATGATAGTAGAAACCTGACAAAGATTGTGCCCCCCTACAAGGAAGGGGATGACATCCACAAATGGATGACTGCTCTGGAGAGAGCCTGCATGGTACAGCAGGTTCCTGAGGAACAGTGGGCAGCAATCTTATGGTACTCCTTTTCAGAGAAAGGGAGAGATAGGCTCCTCACTGTCAGACATGAGGATGCCAGCAATTACAAAGTCCTGAAGAGTGTTCTAATAGATGGGTTTGGCTTAACCACTGAACAGTACAGGTTAAAGTTCAGAGATACCCAGAAGACACAGACTCAGGACTGGACTGATTTTGTTGATTGTGCAACTAAGGCTCTGGAGGGTTGGCTAAATGGCAGCAAAGTACATTGTAGGAGAGTAGGGTCTGCAATCCTATGATCACCCAGATTTTTTGCTTTTGTTTCACTGGTTTACGACTTTCTCTGGCTGTGGGCCTGCCAATCAGACCCACAGCCTGGCTGTTCTCTTTCTAAATTACCTCATGTACCCTAGGTGCATCTACCAATTGGTACTGGGCCACCTTATCAGACCCTGTAACTCAGGGCATAGGTGTACCCAGGGCTGCCAGGGGCTGCAGCATGTATTATGCCACCCCTGGCTGGCCTCCTAAATTTGACACAACTGGCTGCATGACAGCTGGGGCAAAGTCGTGTAATCACCCTTTGCTGTAGGTGTAGTATACCTATACCTAACCCTAAAATGGACACACAGATTCCTATCAGTCACTCCTATGGCAGGCCTTGACAATCCTGAAGGCAGAGTGCTTGGAATCATGTGAGATGGTGCTCTGGCATGAGCTGAGCCTGTCTGCAGCTTGCGGAACCAAGTCCTAATAGCTGTTCCATGATATCGCATACCATATACTCTTAAGTGCATTATAATCCTCGCGGTTAAATGCTAACTTTGGTATTGCTTTATCAAAACATGTCGAGTAAGGTGTCATACGAATTGGAATACTAACCCCTCGCCAATTCTGGCGACGGGGTTAGCATTCCACCCTTCTAGAGGGACACGACATGTATGTAACTGTGAACCCCGGTTAAAGTTAACTGAAGCCTCAGCTCCACAAAATGGATGCTGCCACCACAGACACGAGTCTGACCTCCTGCTGCTGGGAGTCCTTCCAGCGAGGGAGGCCTGGACAAAGGGTTTCCTGTCCAGGGCGGTGCTAGCACCGTCCCAGACATGGTTTTGTGTATCCTGGGTAGGCAGGGCTTTTCAGGAAGGTGACTGCTGAGTGGCACCCCGGTGCTCACTACGCATAGGCCAGTCAGAACCAGTTCCAGGGGCACACCAGCCCCTGGCCTGGGGAAGTCCGGCAGGGGAGAGGGGTGTAACCACCCCCCTCCTGGTCCCACCCATAGGCAGGACCTAGTCACCGGGTCAGCCCCCTTTTTTAGTATAAAGATAGGAGCGGGCCCCCTGTTCAAATTAGATCATCTTTGGAATCAAGATACCACTTTCTTCGAAAGGACTTCACGATTTCTTCTTCAAGATTCTCCCTTGTGGCTAAGGAGTAGTCACCCTGCATCCGCAGGCACCATCCTAAAGAACACTGCGGTCTGCTGCAAGTCCTTCATCACGAATCCGACGACCCAGCTCGACGAGACCCGGCTTCCCTGGCACCTCTGACCTCTACTCACCTCTACAGCCAAGCTGAGAACCGTGAGTGCGACGAGACCTCGAGGGACCGACGATCGCCAAGACTGCACGACATCTTTACTGCAAGCCCACCGTGTCCTCCACTGGTGAGTGCTTTGGGGTCCGAGAAGCCCCGACCCTGCGCAGCTCCAGCACCTAAGGTCAGCCTCCCTGCATCTCCACGATCGGCGTGGGGCCCTTCTGCTGTTTGCTGTGCACCGCGTTGTTTGGCTACTAGCCGGCTGGCTTGTGGCCTTCCGAACGACGCCCGACAACAACTCTTCTGCTGGTCTGGTTGCTCCAGGCTGGCCCTTGCTTCCTTTTTCAAGAGAGGCACCCCGGACCCTCCTGGTCCACTCCAGACGCCATTTTAGGTCCACCGCGTGGGCTTGAATTTGCCAAGGCTTTGTTGCCCAATCCTGGGTCCAGCGACGCCGACAGCTTCTATCTTCGTGGGACAGCTCGATCCTCCATCCTGGTCGCCGACAACGCCTCCTGGTCCGTGAGATCTTCGAGTCAAGCGTCACCCACTCACCTTGTCGAGGTGGCTACCATCCGGTGCCCTCCTGGTGCCCACTGACTACTGGCTAGTAGTCTCGAACTTGGTCCCCTCTGCTTTCAGGTGTCATCTATCTTCGAGATCCAGGCTTGGATCCAACTGAACTTTCTTCACTGGTCACCGGCCAGCATCTTTTCTTCCGGCTCCTGGTCCGTCTACGAGGATTCCCGACGTCTTTTCAGACCTATGCAGCTGCAGCCCCTGGGCTAGGTAACTTCGGCATTTCGGTGCCCCAGCATAGCCTCACTATCCAAGGGTCAGAATCTACTTTCGTTTTCTCCCTACCAGGTCGGGTTCGCCCGAGAACACTAACTTTCTATTTCCTAGCTACCATAGACTTTTGTCCGCATCTCGCGTGAGAGTGCACACACTGCACCCGAGTCCCCTAGGCCTCCTAGTCGTAATCTAACGATTCCCTAGTCAAGTCCTAGCGATTCCAAAAGCTATTAGTACTGTACTTACCTGCTAGGAATTTCACATTCCACTTTTAGAGTATATGGTTTTCCGTGCCCCTCGGGCATTTGTATATACTGTGCTAACTTAAGTATTTTTGTAAGAGTTTTGGTTTGTGCTTAGTACCCTGTCCTCATAAAGAGTACAGGGCTGTTGTGATCTTTAATAAATAACTGTTTATTTTCATAACACTTGTGTGGTGTCCTTTCACTGGGTATTCAAGGGGTATATGTGTGGTAAACAGCTGGCTTAACACGCCCTCTCGAGTCTTTAGCCTTAGACTGCTCGTATCCATGCTACTAGGATAGCTGGTCTATAAGGTTGACTTACAACCAATCATCAATAAGGGTTGCTGGACTGATACATAGTGGGCACTAGAATAGTGACCACTGCATATCAGGCCACCTTCTCACATTGGTGAGCAGCGGTTGGGATTTGAGCTTGCTGTTGTTTTACCACACGTATCCTAAGAATATCTTGTTGAAAGATCACATAAGTACTGTTAGGTACATATAACTAAAGCTTAGAATACTCGGAGTTCTACTGAACCAGCTGTTGTAGCTCCTCAAGGCTTAGCACACCTTGGCTGCAACTCTAGCAAGGGATCAGTAGATAACACATAGTGTAGGTAGGTGCATCACTTACACCACACTAGAATCAGCATGTCAGACAAAGGAGGAAACACTGAGTCTCCCCTTGTGTCAGTTGACCCTCCACAGGTCATACCTTCAAGATATGCTGTGCTTAGCTTCCAGGAGTTACGACAAGTATGTACCTCTAGGAAGATTAAGCAGGGGTCTAACCCCACAACTGCTTTTCTGATTGGTCTCTTAGAGACTCATGATGCAAGAAGGGCTGGTAACCCAGACCCTTCTACTTCAGAAGGCAACATGCCCTCCCTACAGGGTCCCTTTGATAGCCAAGACCATCCCCTTCAGGAAGCAGATGATGCTGATGATGAGGATGATGACTTGGAGTCTAGGGGTGAGGCAGACCAGGGACAGGTAGAAGTCGTTAGACTAACCCGGACCAACTTAAGCAGACATGAGAGAGACTCTAGGGGAGCCCTGGGACCACTCTCAGGTCAGCTTAACATTGGGAATGGACGAGTTAGGTCTCTATCTAGAGGCTCTAACAGATCCCTTCATACCAATGGCTCTCAACGTTCCTCTCAAAGGGGAATGACATCTCCCCAGAGGAGAGTGTATGAGGCAAAGGAAAAGGCAGCCAATCTGAGGATTGAAAGGGAAGAACTTGCCCTGGCCAAAGAAAGGCTTGCCTTTGCTAGAGAGCAACAATTGAGTGGGGCAGTCCCCACTGGTGGCAGCATTGTACCTAGCAATAGGGAAAGGAGTTTTGATACAAAACACCTTGGGAAGATAGTGCCCCCCTTTAAACAAGGGGATGACATCCACAAATGGATTACTGCTTTGGAGAGGGCCTGCACTGTGCAAGGTGTTCCCCCAAGTCAGTGGGCAGCTATCTTGTGGCTCTCCTTTGAGGGTAAAGGAAGAGACAAGCTCCTCACCACAAGGGTAGAGGATGCCAATGATTACCAAGTCTTGAAGAATGCACTGGTTGAAGGGTTTGGCCTAACCACTGAGCAGTACAGGGTGCTGTTCAGGGATACCCAGAAAACTCAGTCTCAAGATTGGGCTGACTTTGTAGATTGTGCCACTAAGGCTTTTGAGGGCTGGTTGCTGGGCAGTAAGGTTACTGATTATAAAGGATTGTACAATTTGATGATGAGAGAGCAAATTTTAAACAATTGTCAGAACCAGTTGTTGCATCAGCATCTTGTTGACTCAGATCTGACCTCTCCCCAAGAATTGGGAAAGAAGGCAGACAGATGGGTTAGAACAAGAGTTAAACAGAACCAGGGCCAGAATCAAGGTGGTCAGAAGAAAGCAGACCAGAAGGGTAAGGATTCTAAAGGGGAACAAAATGACCAGAAGTCTTCGACAGGTCCCCAACAACCCAAAGAGGGTGGGGGTCAGGCTCCCCAAAAGAAGAAAGAAGGCCAATCTAAAAGGTGGTGCCAATACTGCAAAAGTAAAACTCACTGGTTTAGTGAGTGCACCAAGAAAGGAGGAGGGCAGACTCCTGCCACTGCAGCCCCTAAGGCACCTGTGCCCCCTAGTACAGCCAGCAGTGGTAGTGCACCTCCCAAGGGTTTAGTAGGGTTAACCCTGGGTTCTGAGGGGAGTGACAACTTAGTTGGCACTCTTACTCAAGCTGTCCTTGTCAGTACAGGGGATATGGATATATCCCCTGACATCAGTCCCAATACTTTGGGCAAATACAGACAGACACCTTTTATCAATGGAAAAATGGCTCAGGCCTATAGGGACACTTGTGCCAGTGTCACAATGGTGACACCTAGCTTTGTGGACCCTGGACAGATCATGCCAGGTACAGAATTCCTGGTGACCAATGCAAGCAATGTCACTACCAATCACAGTATGGCAATTGTAGCTTTCTCCTGGGGAGGGGTAACTGGCCAAAAGAAGGTTGTAGTTAGTTCAGACCTCCCAGTGGATTGTTTGTTGGGCAATGATTTGGAGTCATCACAATGGTCAGAAGTGGAGCAGAGGACTCATCTGGAAATGTTAGGCTTGCCAGCACATGTGTTTGCTGTGACCAGGTCACAGGCCAGAAGATGCCCCACTGAACAGGTGCTGGATCCTGGAACAATGGACCAGACACCTTCCAAGAAAAAGAGCAGTAGGGTTAAGGCTGTGCCTTCCCCCTTGCCCCAGGTTGTGGATCAAGTCTCAGAGGAGGCTGACCTACAGGAATTGAGGGAAACTGAGCCTAGAGAGTTTGAACTTGATCAAGTTGAATTCTTGGGTTCAGGGGGACCCTCAAGGGAAGACCTGGGGAAGGACCAGTTAGACTGCCCTTCTCTTGAACCCCTCAGACAGCAGGCTGCTGCTGAGGCTGCTGGGAACGCCACAGGTACCCACAAGGTATACTGGGAAGATGGACTCCTGTACACTGAGTCAAGAGACCCCAAGCCTGGCATGACCAGGAGGCTGGTTGTACCCTTGTCTCAGAGAGGTTTCCTACTTACCTTGGCCCATGAGATTCCCTTAGCAGGTCACTTAGGCCAGACAAAGACTTGGGACAGACTTGTCTCACACTTTCACTGGCCTCACATGAATGAGGATACCAAGGAGTTTTGTCGCTCCTGTGTCACTTGCCAAGCCTGTGGTAAGTCAGGTGGCACAACAAAGGCCCCCCTTATACCAATGCCTGTGGTGGGGGTGCCCTTTGAAAGAGTGGGGATTGACATTGTTGGTCCAATGGAACCCCAGACAGCATCAGGGCACAAGTTTATACTGGTGGTAGTGGATCATGCCACCAGGTATCCTGAAGCTATTCCACTTAGGACCACCACAGCACCTGTGGTGGCAAGGGCCCTAGTTGGAGTGTTCTCCAGAGTGGGCTTCCCTAAGGAGGTTGTCTCTGACAGAGGTGCAAACTTCATGTCAAGCTACTTAACTGCTATGTGGAAGGAGTGTGGTGTCAATTACAAATTCACTACACCCTATCACCCACAATGCAATGGGCTTGTTGAAAGGTTCAACAGGACCCTAAAAGGGATGATTCATGGACTACCTGAAACACTCAGGCGTAGATGGGATGTCCTGATGCCCTGCCTTCTGTTTGCTTACAGAGAGGTCCCACAAAAGGGGGTTGGCTACAGCCCTTTTGAACTTTTGTATGGGCATCCTGTGAGAGGCCCCTTGTGTTTGGTGAAGGAAGGATGGGAGAGACCTCTCAAAAAGCCTGCAACCAACATAATGGACTATGTACTTGGTCTCCGCTCCAGGATGGCTGAGTATATGGAGAAGGCATCTGAAAACCTTAAGGCCAGTCAAGAACTTCAAAAAGCTTGGCATGACCAAAAGGCTGTCCTGACTGTTTACCAGCCTGGACAGAAGGTGTGGGTGTTGGAGCCAGTGGCCCCAGCAGCACTCAAAGACAAATGGTCTGGGCCCCACACAATTCTTGAGCAAAAGGGAGAGGTCACCTACCTGGTGGACCTTGGAACTCCCAGGAGTCCCCACAGGGTACTCCATGTCAACAGGCTCAAAGCATATGTCGACAGGAAGGACATGAGCTTGCTCATGGCCATAGATGAGGGACAGGAGGAGGAGAGTGACCCTCTCCCAGACCTGCTCACTCAGAATCCTGATGATGGGTCAGTAGATGGTGTTGTCTTTTGTGGCAGCCTCTCTGAACATCAGCAGAAAGACTGTAAACAGGTTCTTCAGTCTTTCAGACGTATGTTCTCTCTGACACCCAGTCAGACCAATTGGTGCACCCATGAGGTTGACACTGGTGACAGCCTACCTGTCAAGAGTAAAATCTACAGGCAGCCTGATCATGTTAGAGACTGCATAAAAACTGAAGTGCAGAAAATGTTGGAGTTGGGAGTCATTGAACCCTCAGATAGCCCCTGGGCTAGTCCAGTAGTTCTAGTGCCAAAGCCTCACACCCAAGATGGTAAGAGAGAGATGAGGTTTTGCGTAGACTACAGGGGTCTCAATGCAGTCACTAAGACTGATGCCCACCCAATACCAAGGGCAGATGAACTTATAGATAGATTGGCTTCTGCCAACTACTTAAGTACATTTGACTTAACAGCTGGGTATTGGCAAATCAGGTTAGCTGAGGATGCCAAGCCCAAGACAGCATTTTCAACCCCTGGTGGGCATTATCAATTTGTGGTAATGCCCTTTGGTCTGAAAAATGCACCTGCCACCTTCCAAAGGTTGGTGAATCAAGTCCTTACTGGGCTGGATGACTTCTGTGCAGCATATCTAGATGATATTGCTGTCTTTAGCTCCACCTGGGAGGATCACCTGGTCCACCTGAGGAAAGTGTTAGAGGCTCTGCAAGCAGCAGGCCTCACTATCAAGGCCACCAAGTGCCAGATAGGGCAGACACAGGTTGTATACCTGGGCCACCTTGTAGGTGGAGGCCAGGTTCAGCCACTGGAGAGCAAAATACAGTCAATCAGGGACTGGGCTCCTCCAACCACCCAGACTCAGGTTCGAGCTTTCTTGGGCCTGACTGGATACTACAGAAAGTTTGTCAGGAACTATGGTTCCATTGTGACACCATTAAATGAACTGACAAGTAAGAAAATGCCAAAAAAGGTTCAGTGGACAGCAGGCTGTCAAAAAGCATTCGATGACCTAAAGCAGGCCATGTGCACAGCACCTATCCTTAAGAGTCCAGACTACTCCAAGCCATTCATTGTCCAAACAGATGCTTCTGAGTTGGGTGTGGGAGCTGTTCTTTCTCAACTGAATTTTGATGGTCAGGATCAGCCCATTGCTTTTATAAGCAGAAGGCTGACCCCCAGAGAGAAGAATTGGTCAGCTATTGAGAGGGAGGCCTTTGCTGTGGTTTGGGCCCTGAAGAAGCTGAGGCCATACTTGTTTGGCACTCACTTCAAGATTCAGACCGACCATAAGCCCCTCTTGTGGCTAAATCAGATGAAGGGTGAAAACCCCAAACTGCTTAGGTGGTCCATTTCCCTACAGGGGATGGACTTTACAGTGGAACATAGACCTGGTACTGATCATGGCAATGCCGATGGGCTCTCCAGATATTTCCACTTAGAACAAGAAGACTCACCTGGTCAAGGTTAGCTTATTGTCCCAAAGTTTGGGGGGGGGTCATGTAGGAGAGTAGGGTCTGCAATCCTATGATCACCCAGATTTTTTGCTTTTGTTTCACTGGTTTACGACTTTCTCTGGCTGTGGGCCTGCCAATCAGACCCACAGCCTGGCTGTTCTCTTTCTAAATTACCTCATGTACCCTAGGTGCATCTACCAATTGGTACTGGGCCACCTTATCAGACCCTGTAACTCAGGGCATAGGTGTACCCAGGGCTGCCAGGGGCTGCAGCATGTATTATGCCACCCCTGGCTGGCCTCCTAAATTTGACACAACTGGCTGCATGACAGCTGGGGCAAAGTCGTGTAATCACCCTTTGCTGTAGGTGTAGTATACCTATACCTAACCCTAAAATGGACACACAGATTCCTATCAGTCACTCCTATGGCAGGCCTTGACAATCCTGAAGGCAGAGTGCTTGGAATCATGTGAGATGGTGCTCTGGCATGAGCTGAGCCTGTCTGCAGCTTGCGGAACCAAGTCCTAATAGCTGTTCCATGATATCGCATACCATATACTCTTAAGTGCATTATAATCCTCGCGGTTAAATGCTAACTTTGGTATTGCTTTATCAAAACATGTCGAGTAAGGTGTCATACGAATTGGAATACTAACCCCTCGCCAATTCTGGCGATGGGGTTAGCATTCCACCCTTCTAGAGGGACACGACATGTATGTAACTGTGAACCCCGGTTAAAGTTAACTGAAGCCTCAGCTCCACAAAATGGATGCTGCCACCACAGACACGAGTCTGACCTCCTGCTGCTGGGAGTCCTTCCAGCGAGGGAGGCCTGGACAAAGGGTTTCCTGTCCAGGGCGGTGCTAGCACCGTCCCAGACATGGTTTTGTGTATCCTGGGTAGGCAGGGCTTTTCAGGAAGGTGACTGCTGAGTGGCACCCCGGTGCTCACTACGCATAGGCCAGTCAGAACCAGTTCCAGGGGCACACCAGCCCCTGGCCTGGGGAAGTCCGGCAGGGGAGAGGGGTGTAACCACCCCCCTCCTGGTCCCACCCATAGGCAGGACCTAGTCACCGGGTCAGCCCCCTTTTTTAGTATAAAGATAGGAGCGGGCCCCCTGTTCAAATTAGATCATCTTTGGAATCAAGATACCACTTTCTTCGAAAGGACTTCACGATTTCTTCTTCAAGATTCTCCCTTGTGGCTAAGGAGTAGTCACCCTGCATCCGCAGGCACCATCCTAAAGAACACTGCGGTCTGCTGCAAGTCCTTCATCACGAATCCGACGACCCAGCTCGACGAGACCCGGCTTCCCTGGCACCTCTGACCTCTACTCACCTCTACAGCCAAGCTGAGAACCGTGAGTGCGACGAGACCTCGAGGGACCGACGATCGCCAAGACTGCACGACATCTTTACTGCAAGCCCACCGTGTCCTCCACTGGTGAGTGCTTTGGGGTCCGAGAAGCCCCGACCCTGCGCAGCTCCAGCACCTAAGGTCAGCCTCCCTGCATCTCCACGATCGGCGTGGGGCCCTTCTGCTGTTTGCTGTGCACCGCGTTGTTTGGCTACTAGCCGGCTGGCTTGTGGCCTTCCGAACGACGCCCGACAACAACTCTTCTGCTGGTCTGGTTGCTCCAGGCTGGCCCTTGCTTCCTTTTTCAAGAGAGGCACCCCGGACCCTCCTGGTCCACTCCAGACGCCATTTTAGGTCCACCGCGTGGGCTTGAATTTGCCAAGGCTTTGTTGCCCAATCCTGGGTCCAGCGACGCCGACAGCTTCTATCTTCGTGGGACAGCTCGATCCTCCATCCTGGTCGCCGACAACGCCTCCTGGTCCGTGAGATCTTCGAGTCAAGCGTCACCCACTCACCTTGTCGAGGTGGCTACCATCCGGTGCCCTCCTGGTGCCCACTGACTACTGGCTAGTAGTCTCGAACTTGGTCCCCTCTGCTTTCAGGTGTCATCTATCTTCGAGATCCAGGCTTGGATCCAACTGAACTTTCTTCACTGGTCACCGGCCAGCATCTTTTCTTCCGGCTCCTGGTCCGTCTACGAGGATTCCCGACGTCTTTTCAGACCTATGCAGCTGCAGCCCCTGGGCTAGGTAACTTCGGCATTTCGGTGCCCCAGCATAGCCTCACTATCCAAGGGTCAGAATCTACTTTCGTTTTCTCCCTACCAGGTCGGGTTCGCCCGAGAACACTAACTTTCTATTTCCTAGCTACCATAGACTTTTGTCCGCATCTCGCGTGAGAGTGCACACACTGCACCCGAGTCCCCTAGGCCTCCTAGTCGTAATCTAACGATTCCCTAGTCAAGTCCTAGCGATTCCAAAAGCTATTAGTACTGTACTTACCTGCTAGGAATTTCACATTCCACTTTTAGAGTATATGGTTTTCCGTGCCCCTCGGGCATTTGTATATACTGTGCTAACTTAAGTATTTTTGTAAGAGTTTTGGTTTGTGCTTAGTACCCTGTCCTCATAAAGAGTACAGGGCTGTTGTGATCTTTAATAAATAACTGTTTATTTTCATAACACTTGTGTGGTGTCCTTTCACTGGGTATTCAAGGGGTATATGTGTGGTAAACAGCTGGCTTAACACGCCCTCTCGAGTCTTTAGCCTTAGACTGCTCGTATCCATGCTACTAGGATAGCTGGTCTATAAGGTTGACTTACAACCAATCATCAATAAGGGTTGCTGGACTGATACATAGTGGGCACTAGAATAGTGACCACTGCATATCAGGCCACCTTCTCACATACATGACTTCACAGGATTGTATAATTTGATTATGAGGGAGCAGATCCTTAGTAATTGTCAGAACCAGCTCTTACACCAGCACCTGGTGGACTCAGATTTGACCTCTCCCCAAGAATTGGGAAAGAGGGCAGATAAATGGGTCAGAACCAGGATTAGGCCTAAGAATCAGGACAATAACCAGAAGAAGGAGTCTACCAAGCCTCAAGATAAGGGTGGGGATAAAAGTAAAGAAAACACTTCCCCAGGGCCCCAAAACTCCAAGAATGGGGGTGGGTCCCAAGACACTTCTTCAACTGAGAAAAAGCCTTATTGTCATGCCTGTAAACAGGTTGGGCATTACAAAACAGACAGCTGTTGTCCCAAGAATGGCAATAAAGAAAACATACCTCCAAAGCCAGCTCCAACACCTCCTGTTACTGTCAGCAGTAATCCCCCAGGAAGTGGGAGCACACCCAGGAATCTGGGTGGGTTTACTTTTGGAGCCCAAGGGGACCCTGGCCTATCCAGGTCCCCATCCCCAAATGATCTTGTTTATGAGACTGGCATGGGGTTTGCCAACTTCTCTGTTTGCCCAAATACCTTGAGCAAATATAGACAAGAACCCATCATCAATGGTTTGAAAGTTGAAGCTTTCAGAGACACAGGGGCTAGCATCACCATGGTGGCTGACTGTATAGTCCCCTCTAAGCAACTTTTACCTGGTGCCAGATACCAGGTAACAAACATTGATGGCATCCAAACAAATCATCCCATGGCAGTAGTAAGTCTCAGCTGGGGAGGTGTCATTGGCCCAAAGAGAGTGGCAGTGTCACCAAACTTGCCTGTAGACTGTCTACTGGGTAATGATTTGGAAATCTCAGCCTGGGCTGAGGTTGAACAGGAAATCCATTCTAGAATGGTAAATTCCAATGGAAAGGTTAGTGGGGCTGTACTGGCTATAGCCCCAATTCAAGATGTCCTTCCTGAAAAGGTTGGTAGGGCTGAGCAACTCTCTGCCCCATCTTTACCAGAAGCTCTTCCAAAACAGAATAGCAAAGCTGTTATGATAACAGCAGAAACCCAAACTGAGTCTCCTCCTGAAAAGGTTGGTGGGGCTGTGATGGCCACAGCCCAAACTCAAACAGATATGTGTGTTGTGAAGCCTGAAATGATGGATCACTCCACCCAAACTGAGAGCATGGAGGAGGAAGAGAAATCTCCCCCTCACCAGACAGTAGGACAGGATCAGCCTCCTCAGGGAACTGATCTTACCCCTGATGAAGGAACTGCCCCAGAGGTTGTTAGGCCTGGCCTGACAGAGCCTCTGATGGCAGTGGACCCTTCTCAGGTGGGATCCAGTCTGGAGCAGGTAACCTGCCCCTCTCTACCTTGCCTTAGTCAGCCCAGGGCTGCAGAGGACAAGAAGGACAGTGAGACCCAGAGGGCCCCCTGTCAAATAAAGCACCCCCATCAACAGATTAGGGGCACCAAAACTAGTAGGCCTAGTAAGGTGAAAACTTTAAAAACTCCTGAGGGAGCCCCCTTAAAAACAGTTAGGGACCTCCCACAGATGGATTCTGTTGGGCACAGCCAAACCTGGGACCCAAAGGGCCCAAACCTGAACTGTCCCTCCAGCAAGCCAAACAGAGGGACCCAGCCTCCAGCTTTAGGTAGCCAGAGGTTGACCCTGAGAGCTCAGTGCAACTCAGTTGAAGAAAGAAAGGCACACATGGTGGAAGATAATTGGAGGAAGTTGAGCCCAAAAATAGTGGAGCCTCACTTCAATGCTCCATATCCAAACCAGCCTTTAACTTTGCATAAACACACCCAAGGTAGTGATTCCCTATGGTGGAGACCCTCTAATACCCCTAGGGTGAGGGACTGCTTAGTGGACCATGAGACAGGGGGTACCCATGCTAGTGCAGGTACTTCCTTATATGGCCACTCAGGCAATAAAGGCTTACCTGGCCAAGGATAGCCTTATCTCCTTTCGTTTGGGGGGGGGGTTATGTAGGAAGGTGGCTACCTGACTATGGTTACCCCAGATTTTTTGCCTTGTGTTTAGCTGGTTTTCGACTTAGTTGGCCTGGTTCCCTGCTAATCAGGGCCCCAGGCTATCTGCTCTCTCTGTAAAATGGATTCCATGTACCCTAGGTGCATAACTAGATTGGCTTGGGTCACCTTATCAGCCCCTGTACAGAGCACTATAGGTGCCCAGGGCATAGGTGCATCCAAGGCCTACCAGGGGCTGCAGCATATCTTTTGCCACCCCTGGCTGGCTATCTAAAATTGACACAACTGGCTGATCACTCAGCTGGGGCAAGGTGGTGTAATCACCCCTTGCTTAGATATAGTATGCCTATATCTAAACCTATCTGGACACATATAAACCTGTGAGCCACTCCTATGGCAGGCCTTAACAATCCTGAAGGCAGAGTGCGTGGTTTAATGTGAGATGGTGCTCTAGCATGAGCTGAGCCTGTCTGCAGCTGTCGGGACCAATTCCCTTAGCTGTTCCGGGATAATGCCAAACCATATACTATTAAGTGCATTATAATCCTCGCGGTTATATGTCAACTTTGGTTTGGCTTTATCAAAACATGTCGTGTAAGGTGTCATACGATTTGGAATACTACCCCCTCGCCAGTCCTGGCGACGGGGGAGCATTCCACCCCTCTAGAGGGGACGACATGTTACTTTTGCTAAAACGCGGTTGATTTTTAAAAGAGCCTCAGATCCACAAAATGGATGCTTCTGCCACAGACACATGTCTGACCTCCTGCTGCTGACCGAAACTCAGCAGAGGAGGCCTGGACAAAGGATTTCCTGTCACAGGGAGGTGTGACACCACCCCAGACAGGAGATAGTGGATTGTAGCAGGGAGGTTTGAATGAAACCAGACAGTGCCTGGGGAGCACAAGGCTTCCCCTTGCATAATCCGGTCAAACCGGTTCTGGGGCAGCCCAGCCCCAGCTCCAGTGAGACCTGGACAAAGGAAAGGGGGTGTAACCACCCCCCTTCCTGGTCCCACCCATAGGGGAGGGACCTAGCAGGAGATCCACCCCTCAGATTGGAATAAGAGGGGGAGCAGTGCCAATGCAACTCAGATCATCCTGAAATCAACTTTAAACTAAGAAGACGACTGGACTTCGACATTCTGATGATAGAAGACTGAAGAGAATCTCCCTTGTGGCCTAGGAGGGGCCACCCTGTGAACACAGGTACCAACCAGCGAATCGACGTCTGCTTTGCCGCCGCCTCCCGCCGGAGCCCGAGTGCAGAGCCTGACAAGACCCAGCTTTCCAGACTTCTCTCAGCCCGATCCACAGTCCCTGCAAAGAAGGGACCCGTGGAGGCACCGAGAGACGTGGGAGCGGCCATCTTGAAAGACCCCCGAGACGCTGACTGCGCAGCACCCGAGGCACCCTCGACTCTGTGCTTTGGGGTTTAGGAAGCCCCATAACCGAGCAGCATTTGCACCAAAGATCAGCCCTCCAGCATCTCCACGATCTGCGTGGGGCCCTTTTGTTTTGTGCCACTCGACTCGCCATCCCGTCCGCTTGTCACGTGGTCAGCGGCCATCTTGGCGATGAAACCTACGATTTACACTGTGGGTCTGGTTGCTCCAGACCTGCCCTCGCTCCTGTAGAAAGGAGTACCCGCTCTGACCTTGCTGGTCCGAGTAATAAGCCTTTTTCACTTTCCCCGTGGCTTGCATTAGCCAAGGCTTGTTTGCTTCAATCGAGTTGCCGACACCGCCATCAGCTAGAGCCTTCAAGGGACAGCTCGTGAACGACTCCTGGACGTCCTTGACCTCTTCGTGTCCACGCAGCTGCAGAGAGAAGCAACCCCTGATCACCTGTTTGCACCCGACTTTGCCTGGTTCCAATCTGGTTCCACGGTGGTCACTGGTCAGTGACTTTGAACATTGTCCCCTCTGCTTTCAGGTCTTCACCACTTCAGATCCACCCTTGGATCCACCGGACACTTCTGCTTCACAGCGCCTGCAGCTGCAACAGCTTCAAGCACCAAGAACCTGCGTGACAGAACCCGACGCCACTTCGACCCTGTGCACCCACGGCCTGTGGGTGAGGTAACTTTGCAACGCCGGTGTTCTTACACTGGTACACACCTCTAGGGTCTGTGTCTAAAGTTTTGTGTTCCTAGGTTCAGCGGAAGTATCATTTAATTCACTTTATCCAACTTTTACGCACCATTGACTTTGCATTGGTGCGCGCCGCACTTTCCGTGCTGCACCTGTCTCCTGTGGGCTACTCCCGACTTCATCATTGCTAGTCCTGACTGCTCCCAGCGAATCTCTAGGCCCTAGGCCTAACCATTGTTCGATAAGAGTTCCTTATACCATTTTTTTAGTATATGGTTTGAGTGGCCACCCGGCCTCATCCATAATTGTGCAACTTTATATGTTTTACTGTGCTTTTGATTTAACGCTTGTGCCCCTTTCCTCATAAAGAGTACTGGGGAGTAATTTAGAAATAAATACATATATTTTTACAATATATACTTGTGTGGTGTCCTTTCATTTGATTACAGGATTGTATGTGGTAAAACAGCTCGCTTAACACGACCTCTTAAGTTAAGCCTTTAAGGCTGCTTAGTCCATGCTACCATTAGGATAGCTTGTCTACAAGGTTGACTTACAACCTGACATCTTTGGGGTTTGTTTGGACTGATACCAAGTGGTTCCAGAATTGGAAACACTACATATCAGGCCAACTTCTCACAGTCTGGGAATAAGAGACTTACTCCATACTCCCAGTAGGAAGCATGGGGTCTTCCTTTTAGCAGCTTTTCAATTTCCAAGAGATTTGGAGTAGGCTGGTATCGCTGTTGTATGCCTGCATGCATGTGAAGGGATAAGCTATTGCCCCCATCGCCATGTTAGACAAAAACATCCCGTACAAAACAATTGTTGAAAAAAGTTTCTGTGAGAAGTCAAAATATATGGGATTCTTTACTGACCGATTATGCATTATGAAGATATTGTATGTTACTGAGTAACTCTGTGAACCTGTACGCATGGCCAATGGAATTACGTGATGCATCTGTTGCATAATTGTCAGCATAATTTACCCTCTTGCCATCCAATCCCCCATTTCCTGCATAATTTACTGTTTTAACCCAAGGTAACTGATCCTAGCCCAAACGGATCAATCTTTACAAGCAAGTGTCACCGTGGTACCCCATAGTGGCGGACTGTTTGTGAAGGTTAACTGGCCACATTTCAGCTGCTGATTGCTGGAATCAGGTGTTACACCAATACTGAAAGTGAAACTGTTGCCAGTCATTAATGACAAAATAGTGAAATAATGCTTCCACATTAAACTGTATTAGGATGCATAATTTGCTTTTTCCTGCCATTTCATTTAGTCAACACTATCCCATCATTTGTCTTTCCTTTGCCGCTTAACCTGCATACAGACTAATGAGGCCAAAGCAGACTTTCTTAGGAAGGTCCTGGAATTCCCAGGTGACTTGAGATAAGGATGGATCTGAAGCTCCTTAGTTAGGGTGGAAGAGCGCAGGACTGAACCATTGTCTTAAAGTCCTCAGTATGTGGAGGAGACTGGTCTGGTAATGTGTGCCTTTAACTAAGGAATTTGTGTGTGTCCAGATTTTTATCCAATAGGCAACCCAGAGATTTGATTTTCTCTACAATGGAGGACTTCCAGTTGAGCAGAATGAGGCGTGGAACTGGACTTGGGCTTGAATGCCATTAAGAGGATTTAAATTCTGTTTTCTGGAGATTATGTTAAAAAGATTGTTTCGTCCCTGACTTTATTCGAGCAAAGATTTTTGCCTGAACTGCTAAGCGACTCGTAGAGGAGACGGTTGGATAGAGTTGTGCATTATGACTGTAAAGGTGGAGAGAGATACTAGCTGTTGTGAGTGAAAGCTTCGGTAGGATTGAAACCAGCTCAGGACTGTTCTTCTAACTCCCACCCATTCTTTTAAGGTTTGTAGGAGAACAGCATCATGGATTATGTTAAAAGCTGCTGACAAAATCCTGGAAGCAGGAGTAGCCTTTAGACATGATCCATATTCATCGAGTCGGCGCAATGTGCCTTCCACTATTTATAGCATTACCGCCCCCACGCTGCAACAGAATCTAAAGCCTTATTAAAATTCATCAACAAATTTATGTCTGTGTGCTGGTGACTTAGTTGTCTCGCGATTAAGTCGTTAATATCTCCTGGGGCTGCAAGTGATTTTGTTTGAGGAGGAGGGTGACTTTGCCAATATGTGGTTAGCTTGAAACTAGCCCTTTGGTCAGCGAGGTGTTGATTACCGATGTCAGGAAGGGGACAAAGGACGAAATTTGATTTTTTTTCACAATTTGTAATTATTAATATTATTTTTTTTTTACAGGGATTGGGCATTTCATTATTTTTTGTAATCCTTATGTTTAAGCCGAACAGATTTTAGGTCCTGGTTTTGGCGCCACCTTCAATTTAACGGCTCTGATTGTTTTCCATAATTCTTTAGGGAAATGCTGATGGGGCTTTTTGTTGCTGAGCCTTTTGAGTGTTAACAGGACAATATCGCTCTGCTTCAGTCACGGCAGAGTTGGAACTACTGAGATCAGACTAATGGCAAATTCTGTTGGAATGATTGAACACTTGGAGCAGATTACAGGCTCTGTGATAGCCATGTTGGTGTCTTTAAACTCACTGACCTACACATTTTGTGGTAATAGTAAAACCAGTCTGCTGGGATATGGGAGTCATTCGATGGAGCCCGTCTTGGAGATGAGCATTTCCCGGATGCGTCCCAATTTGTGCGCTGGGGTTTAGGCAAGATTGGAATCCCAGCATCAGAGACCCTCCCGCTCCCTGCACTGGGGCATCCTTGCACTCCAGCCATTTGTTGTGGTGGGAGACTGCCGCTCGCCACTTTCTCCCTTGTTTCAGCTCATAGACTGCCCTGTTGCCATCTACCAGACGTCAATAATCAATAAAATCAAGGTGATTCATGACCCAGACCTGCAGTCTGAGGGATTTGCAAAAATTTGGTACGTGAGTCATGCCAAGTAGCTTAATAAGCTTAAGTAGCTATTAATTTGATAGGCGGGAGCTGCCATCTTGTTTATGTTGCTCCCTAATGAAGTGGGAATCCTAATATGGGACCCAGAAGGCATAGTGAATTCTAGTTTTTATCATTATCCATCACTTTACATGCTCTAATAATCTTAGTGCAACATTTCAGTACTAAGATTGGGCATTGTCGTTTACTGAATGTGAAGATATCAGAGCTGGCCCACCTGTAAATTGAAGTAAGGTGGCACATTTTTAGATCCGCCTAATGGGGGTTACCAAGTTAGGACCCTTTTTTCTGTGAATGAGGAGCTTTACAGGATACAAAATTCTATTTTACCTGGAGAGTCGAAATTCTCTTCACCATTTCAGCTTGGTGAGAGAATTCGAGGTCAAGCTTGACACTGCTTTATTTCAGTACGCCACGACTGCTTCACTGCACCTACTGAACGATAGTCCCGTAAACCTAGCGGTCTTGGCTATCCAACGCTTTCCTTGTATCCGGAAGCATGGACTGTGGTTCGTTTCAGGCCAGATACTTTTTTTTAACCAAATTTTATTGTTTTAAAGCATAGAAAGTACAACAAAGGTATTGCAAAGGCTAGATATTCAAGCAGTTACAATGATTTCTCAACGAAGATATAGCCTCAGAAATTGCATATACAGATTATACATGACGATGTAGCACATCCCTCCCATTGCTAAACATTTATTTGTAAATAAGAACTGAACACCTGCCTCCCCACAGGTCAGATACTCCTAGGATCTTACTATAATCCATAACATCTGTTTACACAGTCAATGACTTGTAGCAGAAATAGTATATTACTGTGTTTTGAAAAAATATAACCCAGTGCTGGAAATGGTGTGCAGAGGCATTGACCCAGAGGATCTCCAAGCTGGAACAAGGGCTTTAGAGACTTAAATGAGGCAGAAGTGATGGGTGTGGGAGTAAGCGCAAACTTCCCACAATTCTTGCGAATAGTGTTTTCACTACTGATAATTTGCAAGATTTTCTAAATGTGGGTTTTTACGTTAAATTAGAGATTGGAGTCTGTTTTAAATAGTTTTGAAAAAAAGGGCCAACATCCATCCAGTTTCAAACTTGTGAAGAAACCTGTTTTAGATGTAACCTATAATAAAACAATCCCTCCACTTTTGGCTCTGCCAGCTGTTTGCAGAGAAGAAACAAATCTGGGGGGAAAGTAGGACAAGCAGTGAACTCCGTGAACTACAGGTAGACCAATGCTCAGCATCTACGCAAGACTTTGCTTGCATAATGAAGACTTCTCTTGCTCATAGTATTAGTGCTTCTTTTTGTTATTTTTTTTTAAGAAGTACAATTCAAAAGAAAATGTTTCAATGGGAGGTAGCCTTTTCTACAGGCCGGTGGGTGCCGACAGGGACTTGAAACTGTCGCAGGGGGCATCTCCCTTACTTATTTTTCTTCATTTGCTTTGAACCACGGCAAGAAAGAGAAAGGTGGGAAAAAGTGTGACAAAGGGAAAAAGGCTGACTGAAAAAAGAACCTGGAAGACTGGGATCGAGACAGGAACTGTAAGATGGTGGAAGAGAGAGGAATGAGGTGGCATCTAGACTACGCTGCCTTGGTATCCGGTATTACCAGCATTTTGCATTAATTGCATTAAATTCCAAAGTAAGCCTTTTGGCCACTGCACCTTTTTTGGTCTCTCGCGCGCTCTCTCTATCTCCCTCCCCCCCCCCTCTCTCTCTATATATATATCTATATATATATATCTATATATATATATATATATATATATATATATATATATATATCTCTGCCCCACTCCCTCCCTATCTGCCAGAAATCTTGGAGTGGTATTTGACACCTCGCTCTCTATGTCCCTGCAAGTTAACAGGACCGTGGCCACTTGCTGTGGTGTGATCCGGGTACTCAATAAAATCCGTGGGTACCTCTCCCCCCAGGCGCGTAAACAGTTTGCAGTCGCCCTGGTAGGCTCGAGACTGGATTACTGCAACTCCCTGTATATGGAAGCCAACAAAGGGCTGATCCACCGTTTGCAGATTCTTCAGAACTCTGCAGCGCGTTTTGTACTGGATCTTCCTGAAGCCTCCTCTGCCACCTCAGCCAGGAAGGAGCTTCATTGGCTTCCGGTACAGCACAGAATCGCCTTCAAAATCCTCTGTCTTACCCACAGAGCATTGATGGATGGTCCTGCTAGTGCCATTGGTTCCCTTCTTTCGCGTTACGTCCCCTCAAGAAGCCTTCGCTCTGCGGGACTTTGTCAACTAGTTGTCCCCCGTGTTAAACTTGTCAGATGGGGAGCCAGAGCCTTTTCCGTCGTCGCTCCGCAGCTGTGGAACTCCATCCCCACGGAAATAAAAACTCTCCCCTCCATCGAGTCTTTCAAAAAGGCTCTAAAAACCTATTTCTTTAATAAGGCCTACTTATGATAAAATAGGACTAGGTAGGATTTAAGCTTCTGTATTTGATCTAGGCGCCTTGACGCCCACTGGGCTAAGTGTGCGCGTTACAAGAAACCCCTCATTCATTCATTCGTGTGTGTGTATATATATGTCTCTTAAGCAGCGCTTTTGCTAATAGATATTATAGGTGCATGAGGCATTTAATTCAGCTGCCTGCTCAGGAGTCTAATTAAATACTCTGAGCACAAACAGCCTCGTCTTCGGATTAGTTCTGCTAATGAATCCTGGAAGCAGGAGGAGGCTCTAATTGTCCCTGTGGGAGGCTTTTTGTGGAGCCGGGAACAATTTTTTAAGGTCAGGCAGACTCAGACATTCAGTCACTCGCACAGGAGGTCACCCTGTGTCACACACGGTTGCTATTGAACACTCTTTAACATGTAGGAGGCCTCCTAAACATCACACAACTTCCACAGACACAAACTCAGGCATATCTCCCACAATATATATATATATTCTCTCTTATGTTCACAAAGGTTACAGGGATGTTATAGTTAGGTTCAGATTTCACTCGTACAAAACCAGTGAAATTCAACAGTTCTAGTTCACTGGGCTTACTATATCTTATGCCCACGCAATGCACTGCTTATGACCTCCCATATTGCATCACTCATGACATGGTCAGTGACAGCACTGATGACATCTCAAATGGCATCACTGTTGACATCAAGTGAGTGCAAGGGTTTTAAAGAATTTATGGGTGTTAAACATATATATACTAACCTACTACAAAAGTTACATTAGTATACTAGGTGCACTACTACTGAGTGAAACTGTTTCTAACATATATTATGTTACTGACTGTTATGACTGGATCCTTGTGTGTATGTGTGTGTGAGTTTCTCTATGAGTGTATAAGTGGGTGTGTGACTGTTAGTGAGTGGATGTATTGGTGAGAGTATCTGTTTGGCAGATGTGTGAGTGTATGGATGTGTGAATAGGTATGTAAGTGATTGGGTGTGAGAGTGCTAGTATGGGTGTGTTGAGAGGCTGTGTAGGTGACTAGGTGTGAGTGACTAGGTAAATATGTGGATGTGTGAGTATCTGTATGGCTGAGTGTGTGGTTATGTGAGTAGCTATATGGGCGAGTGTCTGGTTGTATGAGTAGCTGTATGGGTGAGTGACTGGTTGTGTGAGTGGCTGAGTGAGTGAGTGGGTGTGTGAGTGGCTCTATAGAGGAGTGAGTGACTGTGAGTCCTGGCATGATTCTGTGAATGGTTGTTGGATGTGTGAGTGGGCATACAATAGGTTGTGTGAGGGTGAGTGGTTCTGTGGACGATGTCATTTGAGATGTCATGAGTGAAGTAATCAGTGATGCCACTGACCATGACAAGAGTGATGTAATATGTGAGGTCATAAGCAGCGCATTGCTGGGTTGTAAGTTATAGTTAGCTCAGGTAACTACAACTGCTGTATTTTACTTTTTTAGTTGGAGTGAAATCTGAGCCTAACTAGAACGTTCCTGTAACCTTTTTGTTTTTTTTACAGTAAATTTCTAAGGTTTTTCTAATTCTATTTACTAACTATAGCGACCTGGCAACTTTGTTTTTAAGTGAATTTCCATATTATTTAATTAGTATTGGGTTTGCAGAGTGGTGAAGAAAGGGTGTGGGCCTTTGATCAGCTCTCAGGAATCCTGCTGTGTCGGACTTACTGGAGGTAACAGGAGGGCTTCTGGGCCCCCAATAGCCCTGAGCATCCAAGAGGGCTGAATACCCAAAACAGCCGTGCACCAGGAGGTGTGCTTGCAGAGTGGTGGAGAAAGGGGGAGTGGCCTATGAAGACCTCTCAGCAAATCTACTGTGTGAGGCTTACTGGGGGTGACCTACGGACACTCTGGAGGCAAGGGGACTTCGTCCCCCCCAGCAGAAGTGCGCCAGGAGGCGCGTTTGCTGAATGGTACTGAAAGGGGGCGGGCCTGCGGTGAAATTTTATTAGGGGATCTTGGGCCTATTTCAGCCCGGGAGACCCCATTTCCCGTGGCCAGGCCACTATAGTGGATGACTTGGTCCCACCCAGGGAACCCACTCACCACTTATGGGGAACGCAGGGGGAGCCTAAAGGCTCTTGTGGTCCCGGTCAGCTCCCCACCTCCTGCGGAAACCGTCATTGATTTTACATGTAGGGAGCTGCTAAACATGCAGCTCCCTCTGTGTAAAAGCAATTGTGCTCTGCTTCTATCAATCAAGAGGATCTTTTATGCTCTCGCTTGCTAGAAGCAGAGCATGGTTTGCTATGGCTGGTCAGGAGCGGCAAAGCTCTGGCCGAGCCATAGCAAACAGCTATGTCCCTGGGGTGGGCACTCTGGGACATAGCAGGAGCTGGCCCTCAGGGCCGTTGGTCCCTAGGGCCATCTATAGCTCCAGGAGGGAGGATGCACCGCCCCTTTTCTCTCTTCCATTCCCCCCCAGGGAGGTGGTTGTGGTGGTCCCTGGAGCTGTCGGGGGGGGGGGGGGGGGGGGAAGAACGCAGCCCCCTCTGCATTCCATTTTACAAAACCCTGGAGAGGTAGCGGTTCCCAGGGCTGGTAGGGGTCAAAGAAAGTCAAAAATGTATTTCCTAAGGCAACACGGACCTAACTATAACTACCTACTGGTGACTACCAGTTGGTTTAAAATAAAATAATAATAAAAAAATAATACACACACACAAATCCCCCCCCCCCCCCCCACCGACACCCCCCCTCTGTTTTTTATCCATGTGCCAAACCAGCAAGGAATATTTGGGGCTTCTGAAATATACTGCGGTGATAACCCACATATTAACCACTACAACTCTTGACATAGAGCCATATATATCTGGGTCTTGATCAGCCAACATAGATGTGTACTGACACTATTAAGGCTAAATACTGTGCACTTCATGGTCACCTTTCCTGAGCACGGTTCTTATAATTCATATTTACCCATGTGTGCTTGTGACTACTGCTCTCCATGGGTTGGAGTATGTGTTTCGGAGTAGCGTGCTACTTGCCGAAAGAGCGCTTCAACAACCCATCAGGGATAGCAAGCGCTAAATAAATGCAAACCCTTTTCCCTCCTCTATCCCCACACTAGCCTTCTCAATCGAAATAACTGACTAACATATCCACGACTCAAACTACTTTCGTTTTTCATTATACTAATTCACCACTAATCCTTTATGGGTTCCGGAGTAGCGTGCTACATGCTGAAAAGCGCTTCAACGCCTCATATGGGGTAGTAAGCGCTATATAAATGGAATTAAAATACAATACAATATACTGTTGACCTTGACCGAGTGTGTATTTACTATTCTAACTCCACACGTGTCTTGATACTGGGGTAGATTCTACATTGGACCACGTCAAATGTGATGATACCAAATAGCACAGTAGGTTTCACATAGGTGGTGTTTGTCTGGCTTTGTCAAGGTTTCCCAACATTGTGAGGAGCGGTCGGGACCGCGAAATGTGGGGTCAAGAAGAAAATCAAACACACCCCTATAGTTACACTCAAACACCATCATGTACTCACTCCTCACACACATTGAGGCCCACGTTTACTGCACCTTTTTATAATAGTAAGTAAATAGATGCTATCTTTAAGATTATGCAAGTGTAAAATGTAAGTTGATTTGAAGTTTACTGGCTCACACTCTGTCATAAGCGCACATGCGCTCACACACTTTCTCACACCCAAAAAGGGAAGCTAAAAAGCTGTATAACGGACTGAAATCTTGGTGGGAAGAAAGAGAACGAAAGTGAGGGATGGGGAAAGGAAGATGGATTAAGACAGGAGAATGGAAAGAGGACATTTGGAGAGAATGGTGGGACTTGGCGGGGGCGGAGAGAGAAGAAGCAGAAAGGGGTGGGATGAAGAAAGAGGCGAGTGAGCGGATACAAGGAGAGGATGTGAAGTGGATAGCAGAGCATGGGCTTAGGGCGCATACATTAGTACCAGGGATAAGTGAATTTACTTATAAAGTGATTGATCAGCATTTCACTTGAACCGCTTGGGTTAATTGTCTGTATTCTTCCCAGGGCCTGAGTCAGCAGATCTTGGGTGTTTAAATGAAGTGAGATGGCTCCTTTCAGCAGTCAGGGTCACGTGTCCATGTGCCCAACATTGATCACCGCCCATTCCCACTTAGATGCTTTCTCATGATGTAGGGGAGTACATGGGAAATTAACCCTTTCATTGTCCAACTACCACCCGCCCATGGCACTGGTGCTAGAGTTTGCGACATTAAATAATCCCTGATCATTATTTATAATAGTGTTGTACTATATAAACACGCGTGTTCCCATTTTTTGACCTAAATGTAATATTCATCCAACTTCTTAAAGTTCAACATTTTCTCCAAAAGTTTAAGGAAAGGACCTGGGAACTGGTTCCAGGAGGGTGACGTATCTGTTCGAAGAGGCGTGAGGTTCTGGTTTGAGCTGGAGGGAGGGAGAGATAGTGGTTTTGTGAGGGGGGGATGCTAGTTTCATGAGGGAAGGGATGTACTTGTGCCCGCGAAAGGGTGGGATTCTTTGTTTCAGCGGGAGTAAGAGAAATGTTGGTTACAGCAGGAGGGCGAGATCTAAGTCCCAGAACAAGGTACCGCCAGCTGGAGGAGGACTGTATGGTCTTTGGAACAAGGCAAGATACTACTCCATGAAGGAGGGGAAAGAGATACTGCGGAGGAGGGGCGGGATGTCTGTCTATCAATCAAGGATCCCAGGAAGAGGCTGGCTTGGGTACAGATCTTAAAAGGAAGATGCGATGTTACTGATTCTCTCTACTGCAAATTTACCTAGGTACCATAGTTCTTGTTATTATTTTCATCATTTACGCTGATCTGCTTTAATTTTTTGTTATGTACCGTTCTTGTTTATTTCTTTTGTCTCAAAAATTTCAATAAAATCATTTTGAACTTAAAAAAAAAAAGAGGATGCGATGCTGTCCGCAGGAAGAGTTTGGGTACTGGTCACTGGAGGGTGCAATTCTGGTTCTTAGAGGGCGAGAAACTGGCTCCAGCGGGTGGCGTACTGGTCCTTGGAGGGTGAGATATGCTGGGTGCTGCAGGAGGGTGATATATTATGTTATTATTATTATTATGTTTGAGCTTGTAAAGCGCACTGTTACCCGGAGGTTTCCTGGCGCTGGGGAACCCGTCCTGGCTTTCCCTGTGGGATGGTTCCGGCTGGGAGTCCCCACGGTGGAGCCAGGCATCCCCGGCGTTGTTGGGCCGTTGTGGAGATTAGGCAAGCTGATGCCCAGAGTTGCCGAGTGGGACCCCTGGTTAGAGTAGGCACCGAGGCGAGAATTATCGAGTCCACTGACCAAAGTCCACGACCCTGCCGCGTCTGGAATTGAACCCTGTTCCCGGCCGACTTCTGCTCCCGGGTCTGCCGCCTCTAACCAGTGAGCCACACCACTCCACAATATATGCTGGGTGCTGCAGGAGGGTGAGATATGCTGGGTGCTGCAGGAGGGTGAGATATGCTGGGTGCTGCAGGAGGGTGAGATATGCTGGGTGCTGCAGGAGGGTGAGATATGCTGGGTGCTGCAGGAGGGTGAGATGCTGGTCCCTAGACGGTTAGATCCTGCTCCCAGCAGGTGGGATACTAGTCCTTTGAGGGTGGGATACTGGTCTCTGCATGAGGGTGAGATGTTGGTCCTCTGAGGGGGAGAATCTGCCCCAGCAGGTGGGCTGCTGATCCTTGGGGGGGGGGGGGGGGGCGGTATACCGGTCGAACATAGTGTAAGGCACTGCTCTGGGCAGTTGCAGTGCGGGCAGAGGGTCCTAGCAGCCTGCTGCCAGCCGTCTGCCGTGCTGCTGGTCCCAGCAGAGGGTGGGTGGGCTGCTGAGCCCTGTGACAGGCCTGCTGTGGGAAGCGACGCCGCCGCCGCGCCGTGATTTAATGGAAAAGAGAAATAAAGCGACCCTGCTCTCCAGAAGGAACGAGCGGCCGTTAATTATTCTCCCCATAGAGCAGAAGACAGCCCCCCCCCCCCCCTCCATCCTGCTCCAAGAGACCGGCTCCCCCTCCCTGTCGCCCCCCCTCCCAGAGATGCAGCACATGAGGGGAGCGGGCTGGGCTGAGGATGGGTTTTCTCACTCCCCTTCAGTGCTCACAACTTGCCAGGGGAGCGCGGTGGCTGCCGGCCGCAGCCGCGCATTTCACCCAGTCGCGTGCTGACTAGAGGCGCATTTCACCCACCCTGCCCTGCCCGGAGGAGCGACACGGGGTTGGCATTCAGCTGCGCGGAGGGACCTCTCACCCCATGGGTAACCCGACCCATCTCCTTCTGCCTGGAGCGGCTTCTCACCACCTCTGCTGTTGTTTAAAGGAGCACTTCACCCAGCATCTTATCTCACGCCTTGCTGCCAGAGGTACGATCTCTCCCCGTCTCCTGCAGGCGGGAGTAGCATCTCACGCCCCAGCTACAGCTGCCTGAGGGACCCCCTCATCCCATCTGCTGCCTTATAAAGGGGCATCTCTCCTCACCTTTGGGTACCTGGAGCAGCACACCTCACCATTCACTGCAGTCCGAGCGAACATCTCCCCGTGCTCCCTGCCTAGTGGGGCATCTCACCCAATATCCGGCCTCACCAGCCCCAACTCTTGGTACCCAAGGCAGTGGCCCTCACTGTCTCCCTCAGTCTTAAGGAGCATCTCACCACATCTGCTGCTAGAAGGGCATCTCACCACATCTGTTGCCAAGAAGGATATCTCACCACATCTGCTGCTAGAAGGGCATCTCACCATATCTCCTAGGAAGGGTATCTCACCACATCTGCTGCTTGAAGGGCATCTCACCACATCTCCTAGGAAGGGTATCTCACCACTTCTGCTGTTAGAAGGGTATAACCACATCTGCTGCTAGAAAGATATCGTATCACATCTGCTGCCAAGAAGAATATCTCACCACTTCTCCTAGGAAGGGTATCTCACCTCATCTGCTGCTAGAAAGACCTCAGCTCATCTGCTGCTGAAGGGTATCTCGCCACATCTGCTGCTAGAAGGGTATCTCACCACATCTGCTGCTAGAAGGGTATCTCACCACATCTGCTGCTGAAGGGTATCTCACCACATCTGCTGCTAGAAAGGTATCCTGCTAGAAGGGTATCTCACCACATCTGCTGCTAGAAGGGTATCTCACCACATCTGCTGCTAGAAGGGTATCTCACCACATCTGCTGCTGAAGGGTATCTCACCACATCTGCTGCTGAAGGGTATCTCACCACATCTGCTGCATCTGCTGCTAGAAGGGTATCTCACCTTATCTGCTGCTAGAAGGGTATCTCACCACATCTGCTGCTAGAAGGGTATCTCAACACCTCTGCTGTTATAGAAATGAGCATCTTAACCAACCACCTACAGCAGCATCTCATTCCTTGTGCTTAAGGTAGCATCTCACCCTGATTCCAGCTACTTCCATCTGCTGCAGGCCGGTGAGCCTCTCACCCCATACATCGCCTGCCCCCCTGGTGTGTATCTCATCCCATCTCCTGCCGTCCGGGGAATATCTCTCCTGCTAACATTTCACCCATCTGCAGTTGCACAAATCAGCATATTGCGCCACCTCATACAAACCAAAGCGCATTCTCACCTTATCTTCTGCTTCCTGGGGAACATCTCACCTCTGCTGCTGTGCTGAGAAGCACCTCAGCCACCTGCTGGTCAGGGAGGCGCCGCACCCACATTCAACTCTTTCCACTCTGCAACATCTCTTTACACCCCCTGCTACGCTGAGGAGTATCTCCCCTCCTGTGCTGTCGTATAAAGGAGCCTCTCACCCCCTTGCCCCCCACCTGTGGGTAGCATCTCTCTCCACTGCTACCTGGAGCTGAACCTCGCCGGATGGAACATCTCACGCAATCACCCCCCTAGGATCACATCTCCCCACCCCTGCGCTGGAAGGATCGGGCTCTGGAGAGGACAGAGGTGAGTCGCAGGTAAACTAGAGGGTTGAGGGAGGTGTGTGAGAGGGGATGAAAGAGAGAGGTTGGTTAAGAGGTTGAACGAGAGAAGAGAGCATGATCATAGAACTGAGTCTCCATTTGTTTATGCAGTGTCCGAGGATGGCTTCCTATTGGACCTGTGTATGTGATTTCCTTGGGGAAGTAACTGGTAAACAGTAGGCCTGGGCAATAAATTCCATTCCGTTCACGGAATTTGGGTAATTTCGCGTTCTGCGTGTTCGCCGAATTTCTGCGTGTTCGCGGAGATTTTTTGCCGTTTCGCAAAGATTTGCATAACGCGATTACGCAAATTCCGCCCACCCCTAGTAAACAGATTAAGGTAAGCCCTCGCCTTGTATTGTTCGGGCTCAATCAAGAAGAAGGCATACGGATACATTCAGCCTTCTTCAAGTTTATCTTTTAGGTGGTTTTGCTGGCGAGGCGAGAGTTATGTAGGCTTTGGAAGTCCGAACGTCCCCCCTCCTTTGCCGAGTGCCTCAAAAGTATCTTCTATACGAGCCAGTCTGATATGGCCTGTGACCCAAGGAGTCAGGATAAGATCTGGACAATGTTGGTAGATTGGAGAGGGAAGACGAGTGGGTCTGATGATTAAGCCAAACATGCTGTCGGTCCTGGGCTCGCCTGTGTTGAGGTCCCTTTCCTTAACACCTTGCCTGTGGCCGGAATTCCGCTCCTGTATGGCACATTCCGATCGCGGGCATGGTCATGACGGCCCCCAGCTATCATCAGCACACGAGCACTGTGTGCCATGACGGGTGGGGGCCGTCATCAGCATGGAAGGGGTATTAAAGGAGATGGAAGTGGAAACAGCAGTATTCTTGCAGGGAAATGCTCTTTCCCCTCCTTAGCCTCTGAGGCATAAGAGTAACCCTAGCAAGAGAGTTGGCAAAATGAGGACAAAAAAACCCAACAAAAAAAAACCCAGAGTACACAAGAGAGAAAAACAGTGAATGGAACTGATTACAAGAGATAAAGAGAGAGAATAGAGCAGGGGGTGAATATTTGACAATGTTCAGTATTCCGTCCATTTTTTTGTGTTGCGACTGTTAAGAAGAGGGGCCATGCCGGTGACTGGAAACAAGTTCCCTCAACTGGGAGAGAGTGCAAGGGATTGGGAGAGAGAGCCAGGGATCGGGAGAGAGCAACAGGGATCGGGAGAGGGCAACAGGGATTGGGAGAGAGAGCAACAGGGATCGGGAGAGAGCAACAGGGATCGGGAGAGAGCAACAGGGATTGGGAGAGAGTGCCAGGGATTGGGAGAGAGCAACAGGGATCGGGAGAGAGCAACAGGGATTGGGAGAGAGTGCCAGGGATTGGGAGAGAGTGCCAGGGATTGGGAGAGAGTGCCAGGGATCGGGAGAGAGTGCCAGGGATTGGGAGAGAGTGCCAGGGATTGGGAGAGAGTGCAAGGGATTGGGAGAGAGTGCAAGGGATTGGGAGAGAGTGCAAGGGATTGGGAGAGAGTGCCAGGGATTGGGAGAGAGCAACAGGTTCTTATGGAGGTGAAGATTGGGAGAGTGCCAGAGATTCGGAGAGAGAGTGCCAGAGATTGGAAACAAGTTCCATAACCTGAGAGCAGGTGACAGGTTCTTATTTATGGAGGCTGAGATTGGAAGCGAGCGCCAGAGATTGGGAGGGAGCGACAGGTTATCATTAAGGTGGAGATTGGAAGAGAGTGCCAGAGATTTGGAGAGAGCGACAGGTTTTTATGGAGGCGGAGATGGGGAGGGCAAGAGAGAGATTGGAAACAAGTTCCATAAACTGTGATAGGTTCTTCTGGAGGTGAAGATTGGGAGAGAGAGTGCCAGAGATTGGAAACAAATTCCATGGAAGAGAGTGTCAGATATTGTGGGAGAGAGAGTGCCTTGTGGGAGAGAGAGTGCCAGATATTTGGAGAGAGAAAGAGAGAGAGGGATTGGGTGAGTGTGTGCCAGAGATTGGGAGAGCTAGAGTGCTAGAGGCTTGCAGAGAGAGAGCCAGAGATTGGGAGAGAGAGGGCGTGTGTGCCAGAGATTGGGAGAGAGTGAATGTCAGTGATTGGGTGAGAGAGAGAGACACACACACAGAGATTGGCTGAGAGAGAGACTGTGTGCCGGAGATTGGGAGAAAGAGAGAGAGAGAGAGATTGGGAGAGAGAGTGTGTGTGGGCCAGAGATTTGGAGAGAGAGAGAGGGATAGAGTGCCAAAGATTGGGAGAGAGAGGGTGCTAGAGATTAGGAGAGAAAGAGAGTGGCAGAGATTAGGAGGGAAGGTGATTGGGTGCCAGAGAGAGAGGGAGTGCCAGAGATTGGGAGTGAGTGAGTGTGTGGGACAGAGATTAGGGAGAGAAAGAGAGCAGAGATTGGGAGGGAGAAAGAGAGAGAGAGACAGAGAGACAGACAAACCGAGATTGGGAGGGAGAGGCAGAGATGACTGAGATCTTATTTTACGGATGAGAAGATAATGCCAGCGACGGATTTAAAATGCGAGAGTGTCTGTGTTTGGAAGAGAGTGACGGATCTTGGGGGAGAATCCCAGGGCTGTGGACTGCTGGAGGTTGAAAGAGACTGGAGGGGGGAGGAGGGGGGCTAGGGGGTAAAGAATGGGACTCAACCCCCGGGATTGTAAAATATTGCCAGAGACTGATGGGTAGAGAGCGCCGTACATTAGAAGAGAGTGCTGGTGGAGGCTGGGGGTAGTCACCGAGGTAAGGAGAGAGTGACAGTGCTCGGCAGATAGTGTAACAGCTATTGAGAGAGAGAGAGCGAAGGTGGCAGATGATGAGAGAGAGCGCTGCAGAGCGGAAGGCGTTTAAGAGACAGGCGCGGGGTGGCGGGGAGAGACGGCAGCACCCTGCCGGGGATACCCCGATCACAGAAACGACGTGCCTGTCTCTCAGCGCTGGATATATTCACCCACTGGCATACAGGTATATTTGCAGGCACACACACACGGAGGCAGTCTCACACACGTACATTCAAACCAATACACAGACACACAGACAGCCACACACAAACGACAGACATATATACATGTCTGGGCACACGGGAATATACAGACCCAGGCATACACAGCGCGCACACATTCGCGCCAAACGGCAGACACACAGGCTGCCACACACATACACACAGATAGACCACAAACATTCATATATCCGCACACACGTGGGAAAACAAACATACACGGCGCACACACATACAAGCCAACAGGCAAGTATACAGACTGCTATACACAAACCACAAATATTAATCCATCCAGACACACATGTGGGCAAACAAACACACAGCGCACACACATACAAGCCAACAGGCAGGCACACAGTCAGCCAGCCGCACACAAACCATGGACATGTATGCATCCAAGCACACACATTCCCTGCGCGCGCACATACAAACAAGCACACACACAAGAAGGCACACAGACCTGTGCGCGTCCTGGCAGCGGCAGCAGCGCCCTCCCCTCCCCTCGCTGGCAGCAGCGCCCCCTCCCCTCCTCAGTGACCGTGTCTCTGCTCCCCACAGCCTCCTGCCGCCCCACCGCCCCCGCAGCCGATGATGGAGGCGCCCGGGTGCCTGCGGCTGTCCCTCGGCCTCGTCCTGCTGCTGCTGCCGCGAGGTAAGAAACACGCTGTATTTACTGTGCGTTATGTCAGTCATTGAGGGATATTTTCTGTGGGTTATGTCAGTCATTGAGGGATTTATGTCAGTCGTTGAGGGATATTTTCAGAGGGTTGTCAGTCATTGAGGGATATTTTCTGTGGGTTATGTCAGTCATTGAGGGATTTATGTCAGTCGTTGAGGGATATTTTCAGAGGGTTGTCAGTCATTGAGGGATATTTTCTGTGGGTTATGTCAGTCATTGAGGGATTTATGTCAGTCGTTGAGGGATATTTTCTGAGGGTTGTCAGTCATTGAGGGATATTTTCTGTGGGTTATGTCAGTCATTGAGGGATTTTTGTCAGTCATTGAGGGATATTTTCTGTAGGTTATGTCAGTTGTTGAGGGATATTTTCTGTGGGTTATGTCAGTTGTTGAGGGATATTTTCTGTGTGTTATGTCAGTCATTGAGGGATATTTTCTGTGGATTATGTCAGTCATTGAGGGATATTTTCTGTGGGTTATATCAGTCATTCAGGGATTTAGGTCAGTAATTGAGGGATATTTTCTGTGGGTTATGTCAGTCATTGAGGGATTTATGTCAGTCATTGAGGGATATTTTCTGTGGGTTATGTCAGTCATTGAGGGATTTAGGTCCGTCATTGAGGGATATTTTCTGTGGGTTATGTCAATCATTGAGGGATATTTTCTGTGGGTTATGTCAGTCATTGAGGGATTTAGGTCCGTCATTGAGGGATATTTTCTGTGGGTTATGTCAATCATTGAGGGATATTTTCTGTGGGTTATGTCGCTCATTGAGGGATTTATGTCAGTCGTTGAGGGATATAAATATTTTCTGTGGGTTATGTCAGTCATTGAGGCATATTTTCTGTGGGTTATGTCAGTCATTGAGGGATTTATGTCAGTCGTTGAGGGATATTTTCTGAGGGTTCTCAGTCATTGAGGGATATTTTCTGTGGGTTATGTTAGTCATTGAGGGATATTTTCAGTGTGCTATGTCAGTTGTTGAGGGATATTTTCTGGGGATTATGTCAGTCATTGAGGGATATTTTCTGTGGGTTATGTCAGTCATTGAGGCATATTTTCTGTGGGTTATGTCAGTCATTCAGGGATTTAGGTCAGTCATTGAGGGATATTTTCTGTGGGTTATGTCAGTCATTGAGGGATTTATGTCAGTCATTGAGGGATATTTTCTGTGGGTTATGTCAGTCATTGAGGGATATTTTCTGTGGATTATGTCAGTCATTGAGGGATATTTTCTGTGGTTTATGTCAGTCATTGAGGCATATTTTCTGTGGGTTATGTCGGTCATTCAGGGATTTAGGTCAGTCATTGAGGGATATTTCTGTGGGTTATGTCAGTCATTGAGGGATTTATGTCAGTCATTGAGGGATATTTTCTGTAGGTTATGTTAGTCATTGAGGGATATTTTCTGTGGGTTATATCAGTTGTTGGGGGATATTTTCTGTGAGTTATGTCAGTCATTGAGGGATATTTTCTGTGGATTATGTCAGTCATTGAGGGATTTATGTCAGTCATTGAGGGATATTTTCTGTAGGTTATGCTAGTCATTGAGGGTTATTTTCTGTGGGTTATGTCAGTTGTTGAGGGATATTTTCTGTGGGTTATGTCAGTCATTGAGGGATATTTTCTGTGGATTATGTCAGTTATTGAGGGATTTATGTCAATCATTGAGGGATATTTTCTGTGGGTTATGTCAGTCATTGAGGGATTTAGGTCAGTCATTGAGGGATATTTTCTGTGGGTTATGTCAGTTATTGAGGGATTTAGGTCAGTCATTGAGGGATTTATGTCAGTCATTGAGGGATATTTTCTGTAGGTTATGTTAGTCATTGAGGGATATTTTCTGTGGGTTATATCAGTTGTTGGGGGATATTTTCTGTGAGTTATGTCAGTCATTGAGGGATATTTTCTGTGGATTATGTCAGTCATTGAGGGATTTATGTCAGTCATTGAGGGATATTTTCTGTAGGTTATGCTAGTCATTGAGGGATATTTTCTGTTGGTTATGTCAGTTGTTGAGGGATATTTTCTGTGGGTTATGTCAGTCATTGAGGGATATTTTCTGTGGATTATGTCAGTTATTGAGGGATTTATGTCAATCATTGAGGGATATTTTCTGTGGGTTATGTCAGTCATTGAGGGATTTAGGCCAGTCATTGAGGGATATTTTCTGTGGGTTATGTCAGTCATTGAGGGATTTAGGTCAGTCATTGAGGGATATTTCCTGTGGGTTATGTCAGTCATTGAGGGATATTTTCTGTGGGTTATGTCGCTCATTGAGGGATTTATGTCAGTCGTTAGGGGATATAAATATTTTCTGTGGGTTATGTCAGTCATTGAGGCATATTTTCTGTGGGTTATGTCAGTCATTGAGGGATTTATGTCAGTCATTGAGGGATTTATGTCAGTCTTTGAGGGATATTTTCTGAGGGTTGTCAGTCATTGAGGGATATTTTCTGTGGGTTATGTCAGTCATTGAGGGATTTATGTCAGTCATTGAGGGATATTTTCTGTGGGTTATGTTAGTCATTGAGGTATATTTTCTGTAGGTTATGTTAGTCATTGAGGGATATTTTCTGTGGGTTATGTCAGTTGTTGAGGGATATTTTCTGTGGGTTAGGTCAGTCATTGAGGGATCTTTTCTGTGGATTATCTCAGTCATTGAGGGATATTTTCTGTGGGTTATGTCAGTCATAGAGGCATATTTTCTGTGGGTTATGTCAGTCATTCAGGGATTTAGGTCAGTCATTGAGGGATATTTTCTGTGGGTTATGTCAGTCATTGAGGGATTTATGTCAGTCATTCAGGGATATTTTCTGTGGGTTATGTCAGTCATTGAGGGATTTAGGTCCGTCATTGAGGGATTTTTTCTGTGGGTCATGTCAGTCATTGAGGGATTTATGTTAGTCATTGAGGGATATTTTCTGTGGGTTATGGTAGTCATTGAGGGATATTTTCTGTGGGTTATGTCAGTTGTTGAGGGATATTTTCTGTAGGTTCTGTTATGTTATGTTATGTTACCCGGATTTATTGAGCGCACAGATGCCGCAGCAAAGGGGCGTCCTGGCGCTGGTACAGAACAGAGATCCGGACAGGAGTGAGAAGAACACAACACAACAAAACTAAGGGGCTAAGGGGAAAAGAAAGGTTTTGACAGCCTTCCTGAAAGCGAGGATCCCATCGATAGCACGTATGTGGGCAGGCAAGGAATTCCATAGCTTGGCGGCAAGAACTCTGAAAGAGCGTCCGCCAATCCTGGATCTCTTGAAACGAGGCACTATGGCTAGATGGAGACCAGAGGACCTCAGAGAGCGTGCTGGGACATAGGGGGAGATGAGATGCTCCACAATCTGAGGGGATGAGTGTTTGAGGATTTTAAACATCAGAGTGAGAGACTTAAACATTATTCTCTGAGCCACCGGAAGCCAATGGAGATTATGAATAGTTTTTCTGGCTGAACAGAATTTGGGTAAGCCAACCAGAGCCCTGGCGGCAGCATTTTGGACGCGTTGGAGACGGGAAAGTTCAGCCTGATTGACTCCAAGAAAAAGGGAACTAGCATAGTCTAGTTTAGACAAAATCATGGCTTGCACAATGAGTTGTCGGGTGGGAGCGTCAAAGAATTTAAAGGTGGATCTAAGTTGACGCAAAATCCCAAAACACGATGCTGCAGTCTTTTTTGTGTGGACGGAAAAGCTCAGTTGGGAGTCAAACCAAACCCCAAGATTTTTGACTTCAGTAACAGGGGTAGGGGTAGGACCAAGCTCATGTGGCCACCAGTTATGGCCCCATAAATGAGTTTGTTTTCCCTCAATGAGCACCTCGGTTTTTTTGGCGTTCAATTGCAGGAAAATGTCGTTCATCCAGTGGGCCACGGATATGAGTCCCTCACGGAACTTAGTAGCCTCAAGATCGGAAGCCCCACTAATGGCAACCGCCAGCTGAGTGTCGTCAGCGTAGGACACGATGGATAGGTTCCCACGCTTGGCGACATCAGCTAGCGGTTGAACATAAAGGTTGAATAAAGTGGGTCTGAGGGCCGATCCCTGCGGAACTCCCTGTGCGATCGCATGTGGTTTAGATTCGAACGGGGGGGTGGTGTCAGTCATTGAGGGATATTTTCTGTGGGTTATGTCGCTCATTGAGGGATTTATGTCAGTCGTTGAGAAATATTTTCTGTGGGTTATGTCGCTCATTGAGGGATTTATGTCAGTCGTTGAGGGATATTTTCTGTGGGTTATGTCGCTCATTGAAGGATATTTTACGTGTGTTATGTCAGTCATTGAGGCATATTTTCTGTGGGTTATGTCAGTCATTGAGGGATTTATGTCAATCATTGAGGGATATTTTCTGAGGGTTATGTTAGTCATTGAGGGATATTTTCTGTGGGTTATGTCAGTCATTGAGGGATTTATGTCAGTCATTGAGGGATATTTTCTGTGGGTTATGTTAGCCATTGAGGGATATTTTCTGTGGGTTATGTCAGTTGTTGAGGGATATTTTCTGTGGGTTATGTCAGTCATTGAGGGATATTTTTTGTGGGTTATGTCAGTCATTGAGGGATATTTTCTGTGGGTTATGTCAGTCATTCGGGATTTATGTCTGTCGTTGAGGGATATTTTCTGAGGGTATTGTCAGTCCTTGAGGGATATTTTCTGTGGGTTATGTCAGTCATTGAGGGATTTATGTCAGTCATTGAGGGATTTATGTCAGTCATTGAGGGATTTATGTCAGTCATTGAGGGATATTTTTTGTGGGTTATGTCAGTTGTTGAGGGATATTTTCTGTGGGTTATGTCAGTCATTGAGGGATATTTTCTGTGGGTTATGTCAGTCATTGAGGGATATTTTCTGTGGGTTATGTCTCTCATTGAGGGATTTATGTCAGTCGTTGAGGGATATTTTCTGTGGGTTATGTCAGTCATTGAGGGTTTTATGTCAGTCGTTGAGGGATATTTTCTGTGGGTTATGTCGCTCATTGAGGGATATTTTCTGTGGGTTATGTCAGTCATTGAGGCATACTTTCTGTGAGTTATGTCAGTCATTGAGGGATTTATGTCAGTCGTTGAGGGATATATTCTGAGGGTTATGTCAGTCATTGAGGGATATTTTCTGTGGGTTATGTCAGTCATTGAGGGATATTTTCTGTGGGTTATGTCAGTCATTGAGGGATATTTTCTGTGGGTTATGTCAGTCATTGAGGCATATATTCTGTGGGTTATGTCAGTCTTTCAGGGATTTATGTCTGCCGTTGAGGAATATTTTCTGAGGGTTATGTCAGTCAACTTTAGAATCAAGGGCAATTTTAGAATCAATTCTGGGGCACTTGAAACGGTTTTAAACAAAAAAAGATTTATGTGTTTTTAGCCTTGTTTTGCCTATGTGATTTAAAATTTTGCTATTTGCACATTGGAGATCCATTACCTCCGATCCCTTTGCTTTTCCCCCGCAGTGTAAAACGCGGGACCGCCGCCATCTTGCTTGTACTCCGGTCAGCGGTCTAGCGTTGGGAGACCCTGCCGGTAAAAAAACAGATGCAGGTACGAACGCGCAGCGGGAGCGCCGATGGCGCGCCAAAGGCAAGCCCGTCTGCAGCCCGTCCGCGCCAGACTCACGCCTAGCGCCAGTCCCCCTGGTCGGAACATCTTAGGTAATGATAGAATCCAATATTCAAACATCACACTGAAAGCCCTCAATCCTATTACCTCATTTCAGAGGTGTTCGACATCATACATAGACTTTGCACTCCCTCGGGGGAAGGAGTATTGTTCAGAATGTAATATCATGCTGCCAGAGACTCGTCTGGAATCTATAGCAAGTCTATCACTGCTAAATAGAAACGCAGCCCATAATACCTCTCATTTGTCTCACAAATGTACCCTTTTCAATGCCAGATCCCTGGTTAAACACAGTGTAGAATGTGCCTCCTTAATCGAAGAGAAAGGAATTCTGGTCGCATTTATCACAGAATCATGGACAGATGATTCCTCTGGTCCAGACCTAGTCAAAGCCACGCCACCCAAATACCTCTGCCACACGTTAAATCGATTCCACAAAAAGGGGGGGGGGGTTGGCAATTATATATCATGAATCTATCTATGCCTCCTTCAGTCCTATTCTCATGGAGGATTGTGAAGCCTTGGAGTTTTGTCTCAATCTCTCTCATCACTATTCTTTCAGAGGAGGCCTTATCTACAGGCCCCCGGGCCCAAGAGGGCCATTTCTGGCACAGATAGGAAGCATACTGGAAAGAGGAATTAGCCACGATTCCTATACTATTTTGGGGGACTTTAACTTTCACCTAGAGGCCTCCCTAGACCCAGATTTCCTCCGGTTGCTGGAATCAATGGAAGGTGCAAATCTAAAACAACTAGTGAGAGAACACACTCATGCAGCCGGCCACACTCTAGACGGCATCTTCTCTAATAACCCCCTACTGGAAACCCTTAAGGTTCTGCCCCTGACATGGTCAGATCAGATCACTCAGCAGTTTTCTACCAGGTCACCCTGCCTGAACGTTTGACCCCTAAACCGCCCAGAAAACAATCAGTGACTAGAGCTTGGAATAAAATAGATAATAAAGAACTACACCAACTGCTCACATCAACTATGCCGTTGATGCCTAGAGACTTAGATGAGGCCACCGATACTTATTCCAATTGGCTAGCCAATACAGGTAACCAATTAGCATCTATAAAACATCTCCTTCAAACAAGACAAAACCCTCCAGCCCCATGGTACTCTCCTGAACTCAGAGATCAGAAGTTAGTCTGTAAACATCTAGAAAGAAAATGGAGGAAGGGCTATAGCGACAAGGATAAACTCGACTATAAATCAAGCCTTGCAGTATATAAACAGCTGCTCCTCAAAACAAAACATGAATATTTTGCCAACAGAATCATTCAGGCTAGAAACTCCTCTAAGGAGATTTTTAAAATAATAAAACAACTATCTGCTCCACGCATGCCACCCCCTACAGCCAACCAAGAGTTGTGCAATACAATTGCCAATTACTTTTTAGAGAAAGTAAATAACATTTTTGTCACCTTTACTAATACACGTAATGAAACTACATATGACTCGGTACCAGCTCCTTTAGAAAATAACAAAATTAACCCGCTTTTAATCAGTTTTACCCCACTAACAGAATTAGACACCTGCAACCTACTGCAGAAGGTAAAATCGGGATCACCAATGGATCCCTGCCCCACTTCTTTAGTTATTTCAGCTGCAGAGCCTGTCTCTAAAATACTGACCCCGATTTTCAATACTATGTACTCTGTGGGGCTCTTCCCTAAAGCCTGGAAGCAGGCCTCAATTCTACCACTGCTAAAAAAAAAATAATCTAGATGTCACCGATCCCAACAATTTTAGACCTATTTCCAGGATCCCATTCCCAGCATAAGTCATAGAAAGGGACATTAATGCTCAATTGAACACCTTTCTTCAAGATACTCAGGCCTTAGACCCAACCCAGTTTGGGTTCAGAGGAGGTCACAGTACTGAAGCTGCACTGATAAAATCCACAGAAGAGATTAGAATGATCTTAGACCAAGGAGGCAATGCGGCACTGATAATGCTGGATCTCTCTGCGGCATTTGACACGGTCCATCAGCGGCTTTGATAGACCGTCTTCAGGAAATAGGAGTGAGGGGGTCGGCTTGGAAACTCCTTAAATCGTTCCTAACTGACAGAGTACAAACCGTAGCTCTTGAAGAATTGAAAGCAGAGTCATTTTCTCTGCCCTGTGGTGTCCCTCAGGGTTCATCTCTGAGCCCAACCCTTTTTAATATTTACGTCTCCACGCTGGCCCCACTTATAGAATCATTTGTATTCACATTAACATCCTATGCCGACGACACTCAGATAAACGTAAACCTTTTTCCGGGCGGCTCTCAGACAGCCCCTTGGAGGCTGAAGAACGGTATGAGTGCCGTAGGGGATTGGATGGCTCAAAACTGCCTAAAATTGAATTCCAACAAGACAGCGGGGGTTTTGTTTGGAAACAATCCCAACCTCTGTACACCAGACTGCTGGCCACTAGATCTAGGCCAGCTTCCTACGCCAGTAAAAAAAGTGAAAAACCTGGGTTTTTTGGATAGATGAGAAACTGAACTGTAGGGACCAGATTAATAAAGTGGTCTCAACTACCACCTATATTCTTAAAACCTGCAAAAAAATATTGCCATCCCTCCCTAAAGCAGCACAAAAAACCATTGTTACTGCCTTAATCATGCCCAGGCTAGACTACTGCAACAGCTTGCACCTAAAGATACATGAGGGATCTTTGAATAAATTACAAGTTCTGCAGAACGCAGCGGCTAGATTACTCACTGGTATACCGAGAGCTGAATCCATTTCCGCCCAAATCAAAGCCTTACACTGGCTTCCGGTAAGGAAACGCACCCAATTTAAAGCCTTGTGCTTGGTTTTTAAAGCCCTTCACTGAACAGGTCCAGAATTTCTTAAACAACTTATTCAATGGTACACCCCTACCAGAACACTACGTTCCTCTGATGCCAAGTTGGTAACAATACCTAGGGTGAAGAAGGCCAACTGGGGAGGCAGAAGCTTCACAGTTAATGCAGCTAAGGCTTGGAATGCACTCCCCCTCTCTTTGAGAAACATGACCAACCTTCTCGCTTTTAGAAAGACACTAAAAACCTGGCTTTTCATAAACTAAACAAAAATTTCAATACTTCTCTTCATCTGATTCCTCTTCAGAAACTTCTTTTAGCGCCAGGACACCTTTTTGGTAGCGGATGCGCTCTATAAATAGCCTTAACATTACCATTAACAGTCATTGAGGGATATTTTCTGTGGGTTATGTCAGTCATTGAGGGATTTATGTCAGTCATTGAGGGATATTTTCTGTGGGTTATGTCAGTCATTGAGGGATTTATGTCAGTCATTGAGGGATATTTTCTGTGGGTTATGTTAGTCATTGAGGGATATTTTCTGTGGGTTATGTCAGTTGTTGAGGGATATTTTCTGTGGGTTATGTCAGTCATTGAGGGATATTTTCTTTGGGTTATGTCAGTCATTGAGGGATTTATGTCAGTCGTTGAGGGATCTTTTCTGTGGGTTATGTCAGTCATTGAGGGATGTTTTCTGTGGGTTTTGTCAGTCATTGAGGGATTTATGTCAGTCATTGAGGGATATTTTCTGTGGGTTATGTCAGTCGTTGAGGGATATTTTCCGTGGGTTATGTCAGTCATTGAGGGATATTTTCTGTGGGTTATGTCAGTCATTGAGGGATATTTTCTGTGGGTTATGTCAGTCATTGAGGGATATTTTCTCTGGGTTATGTCAGTCATTGAGGGGTGTTTTCTGTGGGTTATGTCAGCCATTGAGGGATATTTCCTGTGGGTTATGTCAGTCATTGAGGGATATTTTCTGTTGGTTATGTCAGTCGTTGAGAGATGTTTTTTGTGGGGTATGTCAGTTGTTGAGGGTCTGGAGCAGTGGGTCTTAGCCCACCCCCCACAGCCACCCCACCCCTCGAAGACCCCTCTCACCTTCTGGGACATCTGCCCACTCTGGAGGATTTCAGCCCCCCCCAACCCAAGACAACCTGCCCCGGGACTTTAAAGCTGTCCCCTCGTTGGAAGCAGGGTGCATGCCCTCCAAGGTCCAGTCGGGCATTGAGGGGTGCCCCTGGACCTGCCTGCCCTTTAACCCAGGGGTTAGACGCACCTCTCTGTTTATGGTGGTTGAATGCCATCCCTAGCAGCGGGTAGGGCAGGTGATTGACAGCTACCCCAATTTACCGAGAGTAGTCACCATAACAACCTGGGTAGGTTTGATTGACGCTGGGGGGCTCTAACGGCTGGCTCTGGGCACCTTTGTGTGTCTGTCACTGATCATTAGAGTGAAGGGGGCACTGGTGCCCACTGCAAACATATAAACCTGTTGGGCACTTAGATGGTCTGGCCAAGGTTGGCAGAGCCAATATCTGACGTAAGTGGTCAGCGAGGGACTGGACTTGAAGCCTGCACTGGTAGACACTGCAGGGTGCTGGCACTGGTAGGCAGTGTGGAAAACTGGCTCCAGTGGGTAATTAGAGAAGCTGGCGGGGGGGGGGGGAGGCTTTGTGCACCCAGACAAAGTTCCCCTGTTTCCTATGTTTAAAAAAAAACAATTATGAAATAAGAGTTCTGTAGGTCTGGGCAGTGTACTCCACTCCCTTGCCGGAGTTTACAGAGTTTTTCTCGCTCCGTTCTGAGAAACTGCTCTGCGGACCAAAGTATTTTCCTCACTTGCCAACTTTAAGTTGGCGAGTGCAAGTTAGGAAAATCTTACTCCAGACCACCTCTCGGTGAGATGTCTCAATGTGGGCGGTCCCAGATGCTCTCTACCGCTCACATTGAGAAACTTTCAGCTCGCGTTGAGGACGCTGCCATTCTGGTAGAACTTCTACTCGAGGGGGAGAAAGAAGCAGCACCCTCTTGCGATGCGCATGGTGCCTTTCACGCTGATTTTACAGCGCGGGACCAACACCTGCCACTAAAACTCAGCAAGAACGGCATGACGTAGCGCAATCCACTGCTTGTGAAACTCCGCGTAGTGCAGCACCATTTTTTTGGTCACTTTATGGAGTTCGGCGACTACGGAAACTCCACCCAAGCCTAGAGTTCTGGCTTTTTTGGCGTCCTACACATTGAACAAAAGCACAACTTTACAAATTAATGGTTATAATTAAGGCTTCCGGTTTGCCGTTTTTACTGATTTTTTCAGATAAATACAGACAGAAAACAATGTGTTTCCTACCTGTATTTATTTTTAAAAGCGGAAAAATACTGAAAATGGTGCTTCTTGTGAGAAACTCTCCATGCTGTCTTTCATGAATTCTAGGCAACAGCTGACCAGGCAGACAGCATGGAGGGTTAAAATACAGGATGAGATTTCCTTAAATACAGGCATATGCTAACATATATTTGTGGTATGATGCTAACATGTGCCTGTGAGTGTAGTCTTTTGTTATACTGGCTGCTTAGTTTGCTAAAACGTGACAGGCATCCATGCATGAGTGAACATCGAAGAGTTATTTAAACGCAGAAATATACCATTTTACAGCTACATTTATTCTTGAAGCACAAAATAAATATGGATAAAAACCAATAAAAGGGCCCAAATATAAATATGGATGAATACAGACATAAATGTTAAAAAACATAAATACCATAAAACCGGGAGCCCTAGTTATAATGTATTATCATGGTAATATTTTAATGTTTTTTTAATGTACATGTAATGGTTTTAATTAACTATGCATAGATAAACTACTGCTACTGAATAAACTACTAATAACTTTAAAATTGGAGTGAGAGCAGCACATTTGCCGTTACATTTCTCTGCAGGAAATTCTATCCGAAAAATATTTGCCATGGCTCTGTGGGCCCTTGCATCTGTGCTTCCATGCAGTGATACTTCTGTTGAAACACACAAAGGCTGTGGAATCAAATGCCTGGCTACAGGTTTCTGTTAAGATAATATATATTTATTCTATATATATGTGTTTGCCTATAATTCAAACGTGCCCCACTCTGTCACTAATGAGGCGGTAGCTGGATGCTTCTGTCTTCCATGCCATGACTTTAGGGAGCAGCCCCAGACTGTCTCATAATCCTGCCCTGGAAAATGGATTTCCTCACTCTGTGAACTCTGACCTTTCTTTATCAACTCTGACCATTCCTACAGCTAGCCACTTTCACAGACAGTACTGAAAATGCGAAATACCGGCATTGTCCAGCTGAGGTCGAAAGTTATATAATTATAATATATATGTTAACATGTCAAATAGTTGTCAAAAATGTAGGCAATAGGATTTCAAAATATAATATCACATCTTACAAATACTCTTAAATTTCTAAAGGAATGCAGAGTCAAGATAGTTCAGTGGGTTGTGTGCTTGCTGTGAAATGAAGTTGCAGTTCAGATGGTGGAATCACAACAGGGAAAGCTCAGCTCTTCATCATTCGAAGGTCATCGTAAAAAACGTGCTATCAAGTTGGGTAATAAGACCTTTTCTTAATAAGTGAGGGACAATCTAGTTTATGAAAGTAAGCTGACAATATTACTGTTGTTGGGAAAGAAGAATCCGGTAATCTGTTTAAAAAAGTTTGGTGGTTTCTACCTCTAGTCACTTAAAGGGTGAGATGTCCCCCCCCCACCCCCCACCCCCCAGATTTGTTTTTGTCTGACTGTCACAGATTTCTCCTGGAGTTCAAAAGTGACCTGATTTGATTTTACCCCATTTCAAAGTAAGATACTGTCCTGATCTTGAAGGAGCTAAAGTTTGTTCAGTTCAAAAATAACCTTTCACATTCCCTTTCTCTCAAAAGTTATTTTTTAAATGTTCACAACTTAAAATTTTTGTGTGTAGTGGGTGGCGATATTTTGAGTGTGATTAATATAGTTTCATACAATCCTGATATTTGCTAGTAGGGCGTTTGTGTGTATATGCCGCCCTGTTACCCTTTAGTTGCCGCTGTTCCTCCAGTGAGTGCCCCAGGTAATGTGATTTTCCTCACATCTACATGGTTGGCTCCATGGTCTTCTTCCCAACACTCTGCCTGCAGCAGGAGTTTTTATATCTTCTGGTTCGAAGCTGATTATGAGATTTTAATTACACCAGCCAAGCAATTACACCCAGGGGAAGTTTCAATGATAGCACAATGATTGTTTCGGCCTCATCCAGTTACTGGTGACTGAGCCTTCCTCTGGATATTTTAATGAGGAGCAATCAATTTGCTCCATAGGTGCACAGACTGTGGGAGACAGAGAACAATAGTCTTTGAAAAGTTAATATTTTAGAAAGTTAAAATCATATTAATTGCTCCTTGAACTAGGTCTCTTTCATCCCAAGTAGGTGACATCCTGAATCGATTAAGAGCTATTGAGGACACAATGAATAGACCTCTATAGATTTGCCTCATTCCATGACTTTGGGGCCAGCAGGAGACCAGCAGTCTTCCAGCCGCCTAGGAAGCGCCTAGAAACCTCCATGTATTAGAGCTCTATACAAATTCTCTTTTTATTTCATTCATTCATGTACTTTTAGTGGCGCACCTTAGTATCAAGAAGACTGATGGTAGGTGTACCCCTATTTTCATGGTCAGACTGGGACAAAAAAATAGGCCGGGCACCAGAATAAAAGTTGCTCACATTAACAAAGCATATAGTTAGGGTTAATATATGGGAAATAAACAGTAATAAAAAGGGACCCAAAACTGGTAACAAAAACTAGCCCACACATCTATCTGCCAGACAAGCCCATTGGGCACTGCCTGATTTCCCTATAGGCCAGTCCAACCCTGCCTATTTGTTTTGGCCCAGTATACAAAGAGAGAGTTAAAAATACTACTGGTCATGCCTAACCTTGTCAGATGTGTGGGAAATCTAGAGAGCAAACAAAGACCTATGGGACCATTTCCAGATTTGAGGATCAATCTAAGAAGTTAGAAGTCAACACAGGCTGACCGCTTGATCTCTGTAGAACCCCTGGTGGATCCCTGGTTACTAAGTATGCAGTCAAGTGTGTAAGCCATGACACATGTAATTTAGTGCAGAGCCCCCGAGAAGCAGGACTACCCTTATGGAAGTGGAAGTAAACAAAAAGTGTGCGTGGAATGCTTGAATTAATACCAGCCCCTTGTAGTTGTTGGCGCCACAGCTCTGGAACACTCTGCCCGTGGCACTGCGCAGTACCTCCAATCTGTTGGCTTCCAGGAAGGGCCTTAAAACTTGTCTTTTTGCTCTTTAGATACGTTCTTTTCTTTTGATTTATGGTCCTTTTATTTTCCTGTTATGTTTTCTGCTACAGGTTTACAATAAAGCGCCGGGACACTCCTAGGAGTAGCCGCGCGCTATAAAAGACAAATATAACATAACATAATACTTGGGCTGAATCCCAGGCCATTGTTTTTTCGCCCACTACTTCAGAATAGATCTAACCATATGCAAATTGGTCTTGACCCTGCTCCCATAGGAACAATCCAGCTGGAACTTCCAAGCCAGGTCCTCTCTGAACCAGAACCCAACCACCCGTTGCCCAGTTTTCCCCCGGTTAGGGCTCTTCAGTCGGTGGAGATTGGTTTCAGTGGCACATTGAGCATAGACCTCACTTCTTGGCTTATGGTAGTTGAGGCACTGATTGGGATTTTTCTCAGATTGCGTACCACATTAGCAAAGGATTGCTGCCATGAGCTCGAATCTGGAGGACGGCCTTCAAAACAGAACAAGTTGCAACTGTCCGGGCGTTAAAAAAAGCTCAACCAATCACATGACGGATCATCTTCTGGAGAGAGCTACTCTAATGAAAGTCTATTGTGTATGCTTTGTTGTGCCATGCTCATGTGGACTCACATCTCACGACCAGTTGTAGCTGAGAAAGAGTTGGGTGCACCAGTGCCATCTTGACGCGTGGGCATGCTGGGTAGTTGCCCGAGGGCCCCATGAGCAAAGGAGCCCAATGCTAATCTATGCACAGACCAGAATTGTTTGTATTGATGAATCTTTGCCATACAGCATGTTTTTTAAATGACAAAACACTGATTTTGTTGGAGGTACCAATAAATCTAAGTTTTGTTATCGATAATTTACATTTTTATTCCTGTGAGTGGTTGTGTAGGCAGGGCCCAGGGCACTGCTTTGCTCGGGGACCTATAATGCTGTTAAGATGGCCCTGGGGTACACCCAAACTGTGCACTCACCCTTAGTGGAGGGTGATGACTGCCCTGTTCCCAGGCTGTGGGGCATCCTGATGGCGGATGGAAGAGGAGGTTCAATGCAGGATCACATGTCTGTCTACATGTGAGGGAGGTGTATACTCACCTTTTAGTAACTCTTTGCAGACTTCCCCGCCTGTGATAGTTCACAACCCTCACTGGAGTTGTGCTCTTTCTGATTTGTGCTGTTGGTGGAGGCTGTGTAGAGATCAGACCCCGTGTGCGTGGTCACCAGTAGTATCTGGGTGGCCTTGACGTAGGGTAAACTTGGCATGTTGCACTATTCTTCATGCGTGCTGAAGGCCTTGTGCAATTCTGCCTTTATGCTGATGGTGTTGCACTAACATTCCTATAGGCGGTGTGTGTGATGCTTTTTTATATACTGAGGGCGTTGAAGTGATTTTCCTTTGTCCTGAAGGTGATGGCACTTTCTTAGAGTCCTCCCAAGTAGTCTCCAGTGCCTGTTTCTCATTCCTGCCTCTCTTCTCTCTCTTTCTCGCTTCACCAGAGTCCCACCAGGGTGTGTACCAGAGGACCCTGCTGAAGGAGCTCATGAAAGACTACAACCCCCTGGAGAGACCGGTGGCCAACGACACCCAACCGCTCGCCGTGCACTTCACGCTCAGCCTGATGCAGATCATGGACGTGGTATGTTGAGGATTCACAAGGGTGAGGCGTGGGCGGCAGTCCCCGTTCAGGGGTGGGATGGGGTGCCATTGTTTAACCACATCCGCGCTAGTGGAATTCTCCTCCTGTGCTCAGATTTACAAAAGCCCATGCTTCATGACGAGCTGGGCTCGGCATCAGCGTGCGAGGAGGCTACACCATGACGAGCCCAGCTCGTCATGAGCCTGGAAGGGGTTAAAGTGCAGAAAGCAACAACAGGATAGACCAAAGGCGGACTAGGAAAGCCGCACTTCACTTCTATGTTCCTTCTATAATAGTTTGTTAGAGTCTACAGGCGTGTGCACATGCAACTCCTTCACCTGTCGTCGTTGGGTGCAAACTGAGAAACAGATCAGGAAGTAGATGATTATGGAGAGGTGCACCTCTAGATTGTCTTTTTCCAATGATATAGACTGACAAAATTCCTTTGTATTTAATTTCCTTTATTTCAATGATAACATAGGCTCCAGCCAACGCGTTTCGTTCAGTATGGATTGAACTTCATCAGGGCTTTGACGCGTAAGTGAGGTGTCCTCTATCTGGACCGGATTCTCAGAAAGCAGTAGTTATTGTAGTGAGGAAAGTGGTAGGCGGAAGAGAATCCCGTTGTGAATCTGCCCATTTTGACGAATAAGCTTCCGCCTACAATGGACTTTAAAAACTGCAGACGGTTTGCGAAGTTTGTGGTTGGTCCTTTTGAAAGGACCATTCAAATTGGCTACTGGCAGCCAATCATAATTACCGAACGACCTCACCCTCCAACTCCCTATGGTCCCCTCGCTGGCAGACTTCAGAAAGAGACTCAAGACCTGGCTCTTCGACGGAGACACAGCGCCCAGATACTCCTAGGGGCGGCAGTGTCGCGCTTTACAAATGCAGATTGATTGATTTGTGTTTTCCAATCCTCTCCTCAGAGGTGGTCGAGGAATAGGAAGGGAGCATCTCCTGCATTGACAAGCATTCACCCCCCCCCCCCCCATCCCCAGGCCAGTAAAAGCCGCATTGTGTTGTAATTGTATTCATAGAGAACTCAGTATCGCCAGTGAGGCCTTGAAGCGCTCTCTGTGCAAATAAATGCATTTGTATGTATTATTCAACGATTGCAATGGTTTCATGTTACTATGCATGTTATTGATTTTGTCCATTCTTTCAGTCTAGGTTTCTTTTGCTTAGTTGTCAGTCTGTTTGGTAGAGTCTGTTGCTATGAGGTCTAGTTGAGAGCTTGGATTATAGTCCAGAAGTTTGATATATTTAAATATCCTATTGTGGAATGACAAAACATAATTCTTATGTCAACCTGAAATATAAGATTATTATACAGTTAAAAAAAGCATATATTATGTTATTGATTTCACATATTGCGTACAGTAAATACCTGAGAGCCAATACAGTATTGCTCAATTGCTATCTTTTCTACCAGTGGCACAGCCATATCTGACTGTGAGGGTGAGTTATGTTGTACAAATAGATCATTTTGAAATTGTGATTTAATGGTTGCATTTTCAAGAAACAATCAATACGCCTTGACATGAGATAGTGCACTCCTGTCTAGTCGACAGTGTGACCGCCAATCAATTCGTGAGGTCACTATGTTATAATGAGTTTGTGTTGTATATCTGGCAGGAGAAGAACTTATCGTGTCTATCCATATTTATTAAGATTCCTTTTTTCAGTACATTTGTGTCAGTGCACCTCTCATAGCCAGTTTCACCATAGCAAGGCCTCTTGATCATTGTTAAAGAAGGATAAAATGTGTTTGAAACAAAAACATTTTTTTTCAATTTTTTGTAAAATGTTGTACAGATTAGAACCCTAGAAGCGTAAAGCCATGTTGGCTGTGTAGACCATAATATCTTGGTGTACCATATGTTGTATGTTCGCTGCCTGCAATGATAATTTGTCTTGTAGTTCAGTAAACGGCCTACGTTGCCCTTAAATATTAGAACCGAGATTACAATTATTCTTCTGTGGGCTAATAAGTCTGAAGGGTATGATCTTTGTCTATTGCCGGTCTTGTCTCGGCATCGTGCCATAGTGGTAAAGTGTTGCCCATTATTTGCCCAACTTGGGTAATGCTTGTCTTGTTGCCTCTAGCCTTGGTCTGGCTTGATTTTTTTTGTTTTTCTTCACGACAAGGGAAGGAAGTGGCCAACAAATATCTATCAGATATGATAGGTTCACTAAGTACTGTCCTTTAATTTGGGAATGTTCCCCGGCTAAGGTAGAGTTTGAAATTTAGTGTGCCTAGCCAGTTCTATACTTCTCTAGTTGTGAGTCATGCTTCTCAATTCAGTTTTTTTTTTTTAACAATGAAGGTAGATAAGGATTCTCATAATTTTGGAGAATACATTTTTTGGGTGCTGTAAAGGAATGATGCATTCGATGTACCCAAAAATTGAGCTAGTTTCACAGCGATTATGTCTTCCCTAGTCCATCGCAGAAGAAAAAGAGAGGCCCATTTATTGAATTTTAAGGTATAACTAAGATTTGCAAAAAATGGAGAAAGGACTTGCACAGCTGTGTAGATCCAAAATTAAATCACAATAATAGCATGCTACCTGGGATAAACGCTGTCTGTGCCTAACAGCGTGATAAACTGAAGACTAATGCAAGGCTCCCTCCAATTGGAAGAAGGCGCCCTGGTGCACAGCACTAAAGGAGCCAATGATGTCTACAGCATTTGATATAAGTTCATCAAGGTTAAATCCACAACTCGGAGAGTTTCCTTAAATGTTTAATCCATGATCAAAAAACAGTTCATCAATGCTTGAAGAAGCGCGTACATCATCCAACATAAAAAGTCATCCAGTTATAAATCCTCCCAATGCATTTCGGGCTGATGACTAGCCCTTCCTCAGGGGACAGCTCTAAAAGAAAATACCATGATGTCACTAAGACTCACCTATATCTCACAATTGTTACACCAACTAGGTCTAACCATGGTGTCATTAACCCCATGCGTGGAGAGTGAAAGGAAAAATGAGTGTGACTTATAACTGGATGTGAGGCAGAAGTAAGTACCAACGATTGTTCCCGAATTGGTTAAAAAATAAAAACATCATGCAAGACGGACCATGATTTTTGATCATGGATTAAACATTTAAGGAACCTCTCCGAGTTGTGGATTTAACCTTGATGAACTTATATCAAATGCTGTAGACATCATTGTCTCCTTTTGTGCTGTGCACCAGGGCGCCTTCCTCCAATTGGGGGGAGCCTTGCATTAGTCTTCATAACTAAGATTTGGTCATGTGTAGATTGCCGCCCTATACATATAGAATAATATTTTTAGAGTGGACTAATAATTTTGGAACAAAACCGTGATATGGGCGCATTAGATGAGGATAGCCCGAGTGATAAAACAAAACTGGAGTCAGCTCACAAAATATTGACAACATTATATAGAAGATGTGAATCCAGCTCAGATATATTTGTAGTCAGCTATCTTGTGATAATAGACTATTTTCCCTCAATAAAAATGACCACTAATAATACAATTATTCCTATTTTTGCGTTTTATCCCCATTATCCTATTCTTTTCTGTTTCTGCCCATTGGAGTGTTTGAGTTTTAAACAAATTTTATAAAGTGATGAAACCATTCTCCCCTACTGTAAGCGTTTGTATCAAGGGTCCCAAATTCCAAGTCACGCGTCTCTTTCAAAACAAGAAGCAAGGTGGTTCATAAAACCCCCTCTGCTTCCTTCTTGAACTAGAATAATCAAAATTCAGAAATAAAACAAGATAGAAGTTATATGAATAGTCAACAAAAAAATATAAATTCAGGTTCACTCACAGAAGTAAATATTGTATAATTCTAAGTTATCTGCTTCTGTGAATAAACTTAAGGTAATATCTCGTTGTACAAGTTCTCAGAGAAAAAGAAAATGAGTATGCATATGTTTAATAAAATTCCAAACAAAACTTTAAGAGGCCTACTCACAAAGGCCTTTTCATCTGTCAACACATTTTTATGGATTCAAATTGTGGGCTCGCTGTACCTTTAAAACTGTTACACCTCAGTGGTGCTCCCAGGAGTTGGGTGCATTGGAGACAGTGTCAACCTCGAATCACGAGGCAATGTGTCCCAGAGACAAGGTACAAAACAGCATTTCAAACTACAGTCAAACAAAGAAAGGACTGACTCCAAAAGGGAGTTCTATAGCGGAATTTTGGAAAACCTGAAGTTTATTACAAAATTCAAAAGGTGCAGCACAGAAATAGTAAAGTGCAGATGCAGCAATTCTCATTTTATGCATAAACCATTGGCATGAAGGCTCCAAGTAGGAGAAACAATGCAAAACAATGGGCAAAATCAATATTAGTCTTAAATGTGCAGCAAAATCCGTAAGAAATCGTGCAGCATCACCAGTAGAAACCAAAAAGATCTGGCTTATCCCAAATTCAAGGGTTTACAGAGCCATTTTTTCCATAAGAAAGTGTCAGAGCAAACTTTTTGTGCTGTAAGCAAACAATTACATTTTCGATGAATCGGTTTACAGAATTGTAAGTCGTCAAATAAAACTACCCCTTGGCATTAACCCATCACATGAACATTTATTCAGCCCCTCTGACCGAATATCATCTGGAGGCGACAGAACAAACCAAAATATCCAACAGTAAACATCAGAAATATAAACAAAGAATAAATATGATGTATCGTCCATTTTGGACACAATGAAGACGAGGCCTAACTGAGGCCTCGTTAGCAAAAGCCGGGAAAAAAAAACATTTTAACAGATTGTTGGAAATTCGTTTAAACTGCAGTAGTCTCATGCCAGTGCACACCCGTGAATTCAAGTGCAGTTTACTTGCTGTGCACTCTATTAATAATGCACATTTTAAATAAAAGTGTTCTCAACCTATTCCCTTTATGCCCGTCAGGAATTTACAAAAGGATTCCTGTAAGGGTTCAACGGATTTACTTCTGAGGATTATCCCGCGCTGAGGTTCTACCGCAGCCAGTTCATCCGCAACCAGGCCACCAGATTGTCAGTCGGCTGACAGGTCACCAGATTGTCAGTCGGCTGACAGGTCTCCAGATTGTCAGTCGGCTGACAGGTCTCCAGATTTTCAGTCGGCTGACAGGTCACCAGATTGTCAGTCGGTGGACAGGTCACTAGATTGAGTCGGCTGACAGGTCTCCAGATTGTCAGTGGGCTGACAGGTCACCAGATTGTCAGTCGGCTGATGGGTCTCCAGATTGTCAGTCGGCTGACAGGCCACCAGATTGTCAGTTGGCCAACAGGTCGCCAGATTGAGTCGGCTGACAGGTCTCCAGATTGTCAGTCGGCTGACAGGTCACCAGATTGTCAGTTGGCCAACAGGTTGCCAGATTGAGTCGGCTGACAGGTCTCCAGACTGGAAGCCTTTTTTCACTAAAAGCACCCGCGTCACCAGGATTGAAGCACTTTTTTTAGTGAAAATAATTAATGATGTCTGGATGGCTATGTGTGGAAGACCTATCATTTAAAAAAATGAAAGCAAGAAAGAAAGAAGATAAACCAGTTACAAGATTAAACAGGACTTGGGGGCTAGAAAGAGTTGCTTCCGCAGGGAGGGTGCTGCAGCCCCAGGTGCGAGTGTTCATTCTCACATTACAGCGCTGCAATCCGTTGCGCCAGGGGAGACCTGGTCGCTCATCAGCAAGAATGAGCAAGGGAAATCTAAGGGAAGAGACGTGTTTAATTGATGATATTTTGTCTGGTGGAGGAGATGTGCTGTGGTGGAAGAGATGTGATATAAATAAATGAGATGTGATCTAGTGGAGGAGATGTGATCTGAGATGTGATCTAGTGGAGGAGATGTGATCTATTGGAGGTGTGATCTATTGGAGGAGATGTGATCTGAGATGTGATCTAGTGGAGGAGATGTGATCTATTGAAGGTGTGATCTATTGGAGATGTGATCTGAGATGTGATCTAGTGGAGGAGATGTGATCTATTGGAGGTGTGATCTATTGGAGGAGATGTGATCTGAGATGTGATCTAGTGGAGGATATGAGATCTATTGGAGGCGTGATCTATTGGAGGAGATGTGATCTGAGATGTGATCTAGTGGAGGAGATGAGATCTATTGGAGGTGTGATCTAGTTAAAGGGATGCAATCTAGAAGAAATATGATCTAGTGGAGGAGATGTGATCTAGTGGAGGAGATGAGATCTATTGGAGGTGTGATCTATTGGAGGAGATGTAATCTGAGATGTGATCTAGTGGAGGAGATGAGATCTATTGGAGGTGTGATCTAGTGAAAGCGATGCAATCTAGAAGAAATATGATCTAGTGGAGGAGATGAGATCTATTGGAGGTGTGATCTATTGGAGGAGATGTGATCTGAGATGTGATCTAGTGGAGGAGATGTGATCTGAGATGTGATCTAGTGGAGGAGATGAGATCTATTGGAGGTGTGATCTATTGGAGATGTGATCTGAGATGTGATCTAGTGGAGGAGATGCGTTCTATTGGAGGTGTGATCTAGTGGAGGAGATGAGATCTAGTGGAGGTGTGATCTAGTGGAGGAGATGTGATCTGAGATGTGATCTAGTGGAGGAGATGAGATCTATTGGAGGTGTGATCTAGTGGAGGAGATGTGATCTGAGATGTGATCTAGTGGAGGAGATGAGATCTATTGGAGGTGTGATCTAGTGGAGGAGATGTGATCTGAGATATGATCTAGTGGAGGAGATGTGATCTGAGATTTGATCTAGTGGAAGAGACGTGATCTTGAGCAGTTGTGATCTAGTGCAGAAGGTGCCGTCTAGTGCAGGAGGCGTTGTCTAGAGGAGGTGATTTAGTCGAGTGGGAGACATGTGTCTACAGGAGAAGATATTGCCTAGAGTAGAAGTTCCCGTCTAGTTGGGGAGCTGTCTAGTGCCTCGGCTTTCAAATGTGAAACCAGGGCGTTGACACTTTTTTTTCACTCTTCGCTTCGCTGTGTGACCCTGGGTTAACCATGAAACCATTTTATTTCCCCGTACCTCCATTGCCTGATCTGTTAAATTGGTAGTGTTTAGAAAGAGGTTGAATGCCATTGTTAAGCATTATATATGTATACATTCATTATTTAAAGGTTTGTGACAACCATTCTTTATGCTTTTTTCCCCACAGGATGAAAAGAACCAGGTTTTGACAACAAACATCTGGCTGCAAATGGTAAGTGCAACAGATGCTGCGTTCAGATGCGCCGGTACCCCCGGCTGGTGTTGTTCTGCGAGGCCGTCATCTACAGCAGTCAGCGCGTTTGTGGCTCGCTGCTGGTGCCTCATGGTTAATGCATGACCCACCAGAGGGCCTTATCGGATCCCACTGAGCTCCAGGGCTGCCTCCTTCTGCCTCCGCTGTACCAGGCTTCGAATCCCCTCTCGCTCCGCCTGCTCTTATGTTGGTGCTGCTATCTGCAGTGACTGCAGGACGCCTGATCCCAGGCCCATCACCTGTGGATGATGTATGTGGAAGCACGTCTGTGCATGCAAGCACTCTGCATTTCTTTTATGCGACTTGGATACAGGCTGTGGTTCGTATCTAAGTGGTCAGAAGATGCAGACTGGACCAGCAGATATGGAGGCCAGATTTGCAAAGAGTTTGCTTTGGGTTTGCCTTACATTTTTAACGTAATCCGAGGCAAAATCCTCTGCTGGGATTTACAAACCAGTGCAAATGGCGATTTTTGTTACTTTGTAGCCCAAAGTAACGTAACACGCTGCAATGCGCTGACTTGCATTGCTTTGCTTCAAGGGGTGTTTCAAGGGTTTTGTGCAAATCCCTATCTCCCAAGAATTGTAGACATGAATTTTCATCAAAATCCTACGTCTCCCTGAAGCAGAAGTAATGAGGAGGAATGTTTTCATTTCACCTCGTTTTTTCACTCTTTGCTTGTATGCTGCAATCTGCAGCCAAGTACAAAGAGGAAAGTGCCTTAAAGCATAGTTTATGTGAGGAAAGGACCTCCTTTGCTGAGTATGATGCAGGCACCCTGGCACAATGACGCAAGGGTATCTGCGTTGGCGCATGGCAGCCACAAGTGGACCAGTGCAGAGTGAGGGCGGAACTGTGCCAAGTAGATATGAAGTAGTGATCCTCGCTCCCGTCAACGCAACGCAGCACAACCTCTTTACTTGATGCTCTGCATTACTTGAACTCTTTGTAAATATGGTCCAGGTATGGGGTGTGCTCTTTTGAGGGATGACTGAGGCAGTGTATACAGGCACGACTGGGCACTTACTGGTGATACGAGGATAAAAGTCGATGCACAGGCAGGTGTGTCCTCTGGTGTGATCTAAGAACACAGGCCTTTGGCACTGGTAGGGGTGGTGCCCTACTGCCGTTTGAGGTCCTGAACCTGGACAAGGTGGTCCAGTTCGATCTGAGGCTTTAAGCACAGGCTGTGGTCGCGCCTCGTTGTTATCTGAGGCCATGGGCTTATGTTTGTCCTGTACACCAGTGGCACCTCAGCCCTTGAGTGTCACAGCTTGTGTGCTCTACTGCGACCTGAAGACTTGAGGACAGACAGGTTTTGTTCACTAATATTAGCCGACGACTTGAGCGCAAATAGATTGTGTGCACTGGTATAACCTGAGGACTTGGGAGCGGACAAACTGTGGCCTTGTGTGACCTTAGGACTTAGGTGCTAATGGGTTGTGTTCACTAGTGAGACTAGGGGACCTGGGTGCATGCTCAGATGTGTGCTGTAGTGTGATATGAGGCCTTTGGCTCCAACAGGTTGTATGCACTAGTGTAACCTGAGGACATGGGAGCAGAGAGATTGTGGGCTAGCCTAACCCGAGGACTAAGACACTTACGGGTTCTGTGCACTAGTGAGATCTGAGCACTTTGGTGCATGCTCAGCTGTGTGCTGTGGTGTGATACGAGGACTAAGGCACCAACAGGTTGTATGCAGTAGTGTAACCAGAGGACTTGGGAGCAGAGAGATTGTGGGCTCGCTTGCCTCGAGGACTAAGACACTTAGGGGTTCTGTGCACTAGTGACATCTGAACACTTTGGCGCATGCTCAGCTGTGTGCTGTGGTGTGATATGAGGACTAAGGCTCCAACAGGTTGTATGCAGTAGTGTAACCAGAGGACTTGGGAGCAGAGAGATTGTGGGCTCGCTTGCCTCGAGGACTAAGACACTTAGGGGTTCTGTGCACTAGTGACATCTGAACACTTTGGCGCATGCTCAGCTGTGTGCTGTGGTGTGATATGAGGACTAAGGCTCCAACAGGTTGTGTGCACTAGTGTAACCAGAGGACTTGGGAGCAGAGAGGTTGTGGCCTAACCTGACCCGAGGACTAAGGCACTTTACGTGTTCTGTGCACTAGTGCAGGGTTCTCCAAAGTCAGTCCTGGGGGGCTGGATTCATGCCCGATTTTTAGGATAACTACATTTATCTAAATGGGGATATGATAACAATCTGGCTTAGATTTGGCCCTCCAGGACTGGTTTTGAAGAACCCTGCACTAGTGAGATCTAAGCACTTTAGTGCATGCTCAGCTCTGCGCTGTCGTGTAAAATGAGGACTAAGGCACCAACAAGTTGCATGCTTTAGTTTGACCTGATGACTGAAGAACAGACAGTTTGTGTACACGTGCACTAGTGTCACCTGAAGACTTGGCTGACAGGCTGTATGCACCAGTGAACCTGAGGACTTGGGCCCAGAGGGGGCGCTCTGGTGTGACCTGTGGCAGTGCTCCTCGGACACAGGCTATGGACGTGGTGGTGCCACACAAAGTCTCAGGCTTCCGCCAATGAGAAGCCGTGATGTGCTTGTGATACCAAAGGGGATGATGGACGGAGCGTTTGAGAAAATCAAACACTCACCCCAAGTCAACTGATCTGGGTTTAATCCATCATCATTCTTTAGCTCACTCAGCCACCCCAGTTCAGAAATGGCCATATGCAAATCAGTCTGACCCTGTGCCTCATGGGAACAGTCCAAACACACAAGATGAAGGACGGAATGTTGCACAATGGCAAAACTTTCACCGCCAGTCACAGATCTGGGTTTAATCCATCGTTATTTTGCTCACCAAGCCACGCCAGTTCAGACATGGCCATATGGAAATCAGTCTTGACCCTGTGCCTCATGGAAACGGTCCAAGCCGAACTGCCAAGCTATCCTGGCTGATGACGGCTGATAGCCAGAAACCGGTCGTAGGATGCTTGATTCCGGTCCAGGGAAGACATGGCTTGGCAGTTCGGGCTGGACTGTTCCCATGAGGCACAGGGTCAAGGCTGATTTGCATATGGCCATGTCTGAACTGGGGTGGTGTGGAGTGCAAAAAACGATGGATTTAGGCCCAGATCTCTGTACTGGGGTGAATGTATGACATTGTTCTGCATTCTGTCCATCAACTGTTGTTTTTTCATGGGAAAAGCCCAGCCCGAAATGCCAAGCCATGTCTTCCCTGGATTGGAAACAAGCATCCTGGGACCGGTTTCGGGTTCATAACCCTCATCAGCCAGGCTATCTTGAATCCAGTGGCAGAGTGAGCAAGGGACCCACGTCTGGGCATTCCCTGCCAACTTAGGGTGAACAAAACGATACCAAAGGGGATGATGTATACAAATCTGGCTTAGACCTGGCCCTCCAGGACTGATTTTGAAGAACCTTGCACTAGTGAGATCTAAGCACTTTGGTGCATGCTCAGCTGTGCGCTGTCGTGTAAAATGAGGACTAAGGCACCAACAAGTTGCAAGCTTTAGTTTGACCTGATGACTGAAGAACGGACAGTTTGTGTACACGTGCACTAGTGTCACCTGAAGACTTGGCTGACAGGCTGTATGCACCAGTGAACCTGAGGACTTGGGCCCACAGGATGCGCTCTGGTGTGACCTGTGGCCGTGCTCCTCAGACACAGTCTATGGACGTGGTGGTGCCACATAAATTCCCAGGCTTCCGCCAATGAGAAGCCTTGATGTGCCTGTGAAGCAGCGCTTCAAATGCAGAAATTCAAGACGTCATCAGGAAGGGCTGATTAGGTTCATCAGCTTTAGCGAGATCATCAGTTTCGAAAGCATAAATTTAATATTTATCACAACAGAACGCCAATAAGCCAGGACCGCAATCAAAATCAAAAATCATTGGAAACATTCACGTTTTCTAGGACACGCCTACCCATGAAGGCCTATGTTCGTTAATACATTAATGTATATGCATATAGAGAGCTTTGAGTAAACTGTTGGCTGGCTTTCTTGTGCATCTCATGTCCTTGCCTCTTATTCAGTGGCTTTACATCTAATTCTTCGTTTGCCCCACCTCTGGATAATTCCTGCTTTTCTGTTTTCTGATTGGATGACTTGTGTCCTTCCACTGCTTGTATTCATGGGACCTACATTCTTATTCTGTCATTTCAAGGGAGGGCATGCCTTTTCTTGCTCTCTCTGATTTGTGCAGTTTCCTTTCTCCTCTTCCAGCCCCATGCTTTCTGTGTTGCTCGAACTCTCCCTCACAGCTATTCCATAGCTCACTGCTGGCCTAAAAAAATATTTTTAACTACACCTGCTCCTTTCTTGCTCCCTTGACCCTTCCACTCAATTTCTAGATTTTAATATATTTTCTCTCTCTATTTTTTTGGGATGGCTCAGGATCTATAATTTGTTGCCAGATCTCTCTTTTTCACTACTCCAAGATAGGCATCTGCCATCTTGGAGCAGTGAAAACAAAAATGGTGTCCGCGTTAAGCCCTATCTGCTGCATGCGCGGTGAATCATGCGCACAGATACATCGTCATACTGAGCTGCCGTACTGCGTCCACATCGTTGTGCTTTCCTTGCTGTTTGATTGAGTCAACTCTGCCTGAATCATATGGTCCTCCATTGCCACCTGTTTCCAGTGGTCCTGATGAGAATCCTGCAGTGAGAAGAGAGGTGGCTAGGTGTATGTTGTGGCCAAGGTATCAAGATATCATGACCATCTCGATGCCAGTGCTGGAGACATTTAAACACATGCTATCAGGCCTGAATGTACTCCTGTGAAATATGGGAAATAACCAACTCAATTAGACGTATGATCAGAGTTGTAGCTGGGCCTTAGTCCACTCTGGCGGCCCCTGCATTTTCCGCCCATGGCGGGCGAATGTGAGAGGGTGAGTCCAGGCAATTCCTGCGGCCGCCGCCCCATGACGGCCACTGGTAAGGCCAGGGGGGCCATCAGTCGCCGCCCCCAAACCTTGTGCCACCTGGGGCGGTCCGCTCCCCCTTGCTACGCCACGGCGTATGGTCAGCACCTGCTACTCAATAAATGGCAGAGCTAAAATGCAGGAACCCCATAAATGCAATCAGACCAAGCACCACCTGGTTCTGCCAAGGTGATGTGATTGAATGTCTGTCAGAAGAGAAGAAGGTCATCTGCAAGAACTGAGACAGGCAGAAGACCTTCACACCTTATCCCTCTGCCATAGTCATTATTGCCCACCGCCTGGTTACGGTGCCAGTTTCCTGGGCGCGTTTCTGAAAATGAGACTACTGCTTTTGCCAATAGTTCTATGATATCTTAAAATCTGGACCGACCAACCTGCAAATCCATATGTTCACGACCCAATCTGCAGTACGCAAAGCCTAGGTTCACTCAGTTTAATATCATACCACTGGTAAAGCAGATCACAAGCCAGACCTAATATTCAAATCTGAACTCGGGCTGAGGTCTAGGGTATTTCCTTCAACACTGGCATGATGTTTATCTCATTTAAATATCTATTCCAATATTGGCAAACTTCTTTTCACAATCTTTGATTCCTTGCGCGAATACTGAAACAATATCCCGCTTTGTCATTTTAGTTTCCCCTCAACGAGTACAGTGCTTATCGCGATTCTTCGATTCCCCCAGTATTGATATGATCGTGATCTTCATTCTTGTATTCCTCCCTTTATTGATGCAATATTTTTATTTTTGATTTCCTCCTATATTTGGACAGTGTTATGATCAGGCCAAAAGTGTGTTTCAAGTCCTACATGGTAGTGAGGTCTGGGGGTATGATGAGATTGAAAAAATCCAGACCTCTGAAAATCAATATCGAAGGTGGTAGGTGCAGCTCCCGCATGGCATCCCGGCCTTCTCTGTCCACCAGGAGATTGGAGTCCGGTATATAGCTGGATAAGTCGCCTCTGGCCTTTGTTGTGCTGGATAAAGTTCAGGACCAGAGAGAGTATGAATAGACCGGTTCTCTGGGACTGTCTGTCTCTTGACTGTGTGCAGTCCTTTCACTCCCAGGACAGAAGCAGCAGTCCAGCACAACACAGCTACAGGCAGAGTGGCAGTCCCTCCTGCAGCACCCGGCTCTTCTTCCCGGCAGTGTCCTCAGTCCAGAAGTGTTCTGATTTTGGGGATTCAGGGATCCAATACTTATACCCCTTTCTGCCTTCGAAGTAGGCACACCTCAAAGGAAAGTCTTTGTAGTGCACAAGTCCATGCCTTTCCCTGAACGGGCTCCAGACACACAACAAGGGGTGGAGACAGAGGTCTCTGCATATATTGATACGTTGTGTGACTTACCTAACTACATAAACTTGCACTTGTCACTTTACTGTTGCTTAGAAATACAGAGTTGGAATCATTCTTGTGTTTTTAAATAATTTGATTTTTTTTTTTTATAATTGAAAAGCTGTATTCACTACAAAGTGGTTATAAAATCCAATACTATTTTATTAATTAACTATTTATATTTTAACGATGGAGATTGACTTTGTGTAACGTCTTACTACTTTATGGATGCTCTATTTGCTACTGGACTTGTTTGAAATAGCTATAAATGTAAATTGTCCTGTTATTGTGTCTTTTATGATTTTTATCGAAATAAAGACTTTTGAATTGAATTGACAGCTATGTGTGAGGGCAGCCACAGCCCTATTCAGGTGTCAGTGACAACTTCTCTCTCCGCTCTACCTCAGGAAGGCCCATGAGCCTGGCGATGGGCCATCAGGATATGCAGGGCACACCTCAGCTCCTTTTTCTTTTCTTCCTGATTTATATAGCGCAAGCTTGGATTGCCTATGTGATGGCAGTTTTTGCCGCCTTAGGTCGGGTGGATATATTTTTGGATCCCCACTACTGGGTGCCTTCAGAATTATAAAGGGTGAAGGACCTGTTTTTGAGCATGCATCGCTAGGCAGAGCACAGGCCGCATTGATGAAACCCTCAGTGAGGGGACAAACGCTTCTGAAAACAATACAGGGCTTTGAGCCCTACCTTGTCCAGGTACATAACACGAGGGACAGATTCGCCTTGGCTAGGTTCATATTTAATTTGCTATACCTTCTCCTGGCATCACAGAGTGGGTGGGCACACCCATGCTCCACGTTGCCTTGCGGCTGCGACACCACGTCTCCGCAGGACGCTTCCATGTAGCCCAGTGGCGTAACGATAATTGAGGAGGTCCCCCTGCCAGGTACGTGGAGAGGCCCCCTCCGGACTCAATTAGGAGCTCTCAGGCCGAAGTGCAGTGCTGAGGGGGCCTGCTTGTGCTTGAGGGCCCCCCCGCACTGCGGGGGATGCGTGGGCCTGTGTTACGCCCCTGATGTAGCCTTGCGGCTGCAACACCAGGTCTCCACAGGACACTCTACATTTTGTTATGTTCTGCAAATATTTTAGTGTGCCAAGAAAGTCGTTTATTGTTCCCCTGCTGAAGACCTTGAACTTTATCCAAGTACGCCCGGTACTCATGTACTTGCAGTTGCTTCCAAATAACCGTGTTTTATATGCTGTTACCGTTTTTTTACGAGCCGCAACGATTTCTAGGTTTTCTATGCCCAGTTGACTGTATTGCTAGGAATGGGAGGTTTTTATCTGTGTTTTATTGATGTCTGGCAATTTATTGTATCTATTTATATCTCATGCACGTTTTATATTTGCATTGTAGTACTTGCTGGGTTATCCTGGTCTTTTATGGTTGTTTTTACATACCGAATAAAGCTTGTGTGATGATAGAATTCTTTTGTTATTTTTGATCTCTTCCCACATTGGGACAGAGCTATGTTTCGTCTGTCTCCTGCAGTGTGGCACATTGCTTGCTCTGACTACTTTATCATCACTGTAATTTGAGACATTTCTAAATAAGGAATTAATTAAATACAGTAGTTATATATGTTAAAGGTTTGCTCACAATTTGTTCATAAAGGCTTTTATTTAGAGAGTTGTGAGAACAGGGGTTAGCTACCTCCTAACACATCTGTCCACAGGTTTGTAAGAGCCGCTTCCGAGCTTCTGTAGCCGATACTACTGCGCTCCAATTGGAAAACCAAATGATACTCCCCTTGTTCATTTAACTCTCCAAGAGTGGTGAGGGCGAACAGTCAAGACTTACACAAGCAGTTTTGGGAACTCTGACACTGTGTGATGCTAGCGATTGCACTGAATATACTCGATTCCTCGCTACACACAGCTGGATCTTTGAACCATGATGGTACTCACGACTGTGAATGCAGGGAAGTTAAAGTAAGGAACATCACAAAAAAAAAAACAAAGTCCTAGCGTTGTGGTTTGATACGACCCTGGACACAAATAAGCTACTGAAGAGTTAAGGATTATAGTTCAAAGCAACACAAGACCCTATGCCAATGCAACGTATCAGAAACAAAGTTTGGCCATATTCAGATTTTTCAGAAAAGACACACATTGTTCACTAGAATGGTGTTTAGAATTGATGCGCATTGGGGTGAAAGTGCAAGGAATACGCTTCCATGCGTTAAGTTGTCTATGATACATGTACTCCTTTGCCCTACTTTCTTAGTGACTCCCGATACAAGGAAAGCTCAGTGGATTTCAGTCCACATTGTTGACACTTTACCAATGTATGCAAATATTCAGGAAACTCTATGCCACCAAAAAATTAAACTCCCAGAATTAAAGGGGATCCTACAAAGGTAATTGAAAAGAATTTTTTGTTTCACAGTTTTAGATATTTGGTTTTATTTGGCGACCATGGCATTGGTGGTCAGTCTCAAGGCTACCCGACTCTGGGTATCCAGAGACCATCTGCTGGCCTCAACCAATGGGACATTTCCTTAGATCGAGGGTGAAGAGGAACACCTTTAGATAAGGTGATATATGCACAGTAATGACAGGCGGAGTATTTTGTAGACTCCCACAGAATACTGAAAGACTCTCTGCAGGTCAACAGCCAACTTGATATTGCAAGAGATACATTATAGGTTTTGGGCAAATGGGTTGAAAGGTCAGTGTTATTTCTGCACATTTCCTGGTCTTGAGATGACCTCCATGCAGGCTTCAGCCCACTCCGGATTGCTTTTTGTCCTCCTTAACAGGAGCCAATGTGTCGCCCGAAGTTGGGCAGGTGTGCCCAAACATGGGTCCCGTGCACACTGTGTCACTGGAACCAAACTATTCCTGGCTGATGAACCCTAACTGGTACAGACATGATACCCTTTTGCTTCTGTTCCAGTTCGGGGAGGACCCAGCCTGGCAGTTCCCTTTGGAGCAGGGACAAGACTGATTTGCATATGTCTGCGTCCAAACTGAGGTGGCATAGAGGGCCCAAAAATGATGGGTTGGAATGCTACCCTGAGTGCTTGCCAGTGGTTAGACTTGTTGCAAGCATCCTCCCATGAACTTGTGTGTGTTCTCTGAATCCTAGGCAGCGCTTTGCGTGAGGACGGGCACAGTCCTATTCAGGTGTCAGTGACAACTCCTCCCACCACTCTAGCTCAGGAAGGCCCATCAGCCTGGTGATGGCCCATCAGGTATGCATGGCACACCTTCGCTCCCTTTATGTGACTTTCTAGAGTGAATGCACAAGAGCCCAACTGTCAGCCAACCCAGACATGTATTCTACAGACAGGCAGATGCACAGAATGGTTAAGCAAGAAAATGCCTGCTTCCTAAAAGTGCTAAGCAGGCAAATGATGGACGGCCTGGTGAGCAAAAAAAAAACATGGATTTAGGCCCAGATCTCTGTACTTGGGTGAATGTATGACAATGTTATGCTTTCTAGACGTGGGTCCTATGCTCTCCATGCCACTGGAGTCAAGCTATCCTGGCTGATATGGGCTGAAAGCCCGAAACCGGTCCTAGGATGCTTGTTTCCAGTCCAGGGAGGATCTGGCCTGGCAGTTCGGGCTGGACTGTTCCCATTGGGCGCAGGAGCAGGACTGATTTGCATATGGCTGGGTACAAACTGGAATGGCATGGTGAGCAAAATAACGATGGATTTAGGCCCAGATCTCTGTACTGGGGTGAATGTACGACCATGTTCTGCATTCTGTCTATACATTTTTGTTTTTGCTTTCTAAAAGTTGCATTTTTCAAACATGCAATTTAAAAACCAACTTTACCAATAGGCAGCATCCCAAAGTTCTGCTCAGAAGCCTGCGGCCAATCCTAGAAAAAGTCAGGGTGCGGAATACCAAGACTGCCGAGTCTTTCATCCACCTCATGCTTATTTAATCCACCAACAGACACTCACTGCTGCTTTATCTCAATCCAGTAGGTTCTTTTTCAGCCCTGCTGACTCCCTTTATCACAGTTTTCCCACCTTTCTCTTCCTTCTCTTTCCCATTTTTATGCTTTTCTCGCTCTTGCTCTGGGTCAAAGTTTGAGGATTAAAAATAAGTGCCGGTCCCCAAAAATGAGTGCCGGTGAGCCCCACCTTCAACCACCTGCTCAAATTGAGCTCTGATCCTAGGCCTGTCCTTATCTTATGAGAAAACAGAAACTTTCTCTTGCTCTCTCTCTTTCAAGACATCTGCACTTTTTATTCGCCCTGTTTTGACATAATGAGCATCAATGTTCTACTCCCATCAGTATTGGTCCCATATCTAGCATTCTTACTATATTTTCAGCAGCTCACGACACCAATATTTATCCTATATCTTGTTTCCAACAGTATTGGTATGATGTTTACCTTCGCTGGAACCAGTCCGACTATCCTGGGGTGAAAAATGTGCGATTCGCCTCGGACCAGCTCTGGAAACCAGACATTCTGCTCTACAACAGGTAAGCTAACGGTTATATACAGGGAGATTCCAGGTTCAAATTATGTGGCAAAGTTGGCTGTCACCTTCAGCATTTATCTGAGATCACGCAGCATGTATGGAGGTCTAAAATAAAAATATGTAGGCTATGATGCTAAACTACTAGCTAGGTGTAATTCATTTTAGCACACTCAAGTATAAATAAAAAATAAATTCTTATGCTTGAGAAAAGACAGTAAAACAGGTTTCTAAAAAGCATAAATCGATACATATTGAGCAGGCAGCATTCAAAATAAAATATTTTTCACCAACATGCAGTGAGTTTGTCGTCAATGGAATCACAAGTACAGACTTTTTATTAATATTGTTCTGTCTATATCCTGGACAAAATTAGTTAATAAAAACATATAGGGAGGAGGAGCTTCGCGGGCGAGCAAGATGGCCGCGTAAGCTCGGAGCTCCGCGGACCCTCCGACCCTCCGCAAATATCCTGAAGGCTATCCTGTTCCACGGTTGTGGATTTCGATTGGTGAATGGTCGCAGACGCGGGATCTGCTTTCCGCCTCCAAATCCGATGTTCCTAGACGAAGCTACGTCGTGTTGAACTTTGTGCCAGGGATGCGTCATTGTCCTGTGGGCGGCTGATCATTGTGTCGACGTGCTGCATGAATGAAATGCGAAGCGGGCACCTCTGATTTCAACTGGCGGAGTGCGCGTAGCTGCGGAGTCGTCTGCTGCTGGCCTGGCTTGTGTGCTGGCTTCGCCTCGGCCCTACGCAAGTGCCTACTTTGTTTTTACTGGGTAGCCCTTTGTTCTCATCGAATCCATCATGGCCGGCAGAGGGGACCCCGACAAAATGGCGAACAGAGGCGTTAAGAGGACGACTCAGCCACAGTCGAACAAGATCGACCGCTATGCCCAGCAAAGGACCTCGCCTTCTGTGGTGGCCCCATCTAAAGACTCTCTACGTACGGGCTCGCCTGACGGCTCGGAACCTACTTTGAGTGATATCATGGGGGCCATCACAAGCATCAGGACTGAGATGCAGAAACAGCACGAGGTCCTGACACACAAGGTGGACACCCTGGCCATTGATATCAACCTGATCAGGGCCGACTTGGGCAAAACCAATGATCGGGTGAAAACCCTGGATATTAAGACCTCCAGCCTGACTACCGACGTCTCGGACCTGCAAGCGGAGGTCCGGACCCTACGATCGGTTAATGACCAATTCTCCAGACGGCTGGAGGACTTTGAAGGGCGTGCTAGACGACAGAACGTCCGCATCATCGGAGTACCGGAGGGAGCGGAAGAAGCGGCTGTCGACCTCTTTGTGGAGCACTTGGTGAAGACACATCTTGCACCAGCCGGGCTCAGTAACTTTTTCTCTGTGGAACGGGCTCATAGGATACCTGGCGGCCCTCCGAAGTCGGGTGTCGCACCGAGGCCCATCATCGCCCGGCTCTTCAATTTTAGAGACCGGGATGTAATCCTTCAAGCTTCCAGGAGACACGGGCCACTTAAATTCCAGAACGCTGAAGTGCATTTCTACTCGGACTTCACCAGGGCCGTTCAGAGACAGCGTCAGAGTTTTGCGGGGGTGAAACGGCGCCTCAGAGACATGGGGTTCAAGTTCTCTATGCTGTTCCCTGCTAAACTGCGGATCGAGCATGCTGGCCGAGCCCTGTTCTTCGACATGCCTGAGTCGGCGAGCGACTGGCTGGATACCTTGCCGCAACGTCGAGAAGAGCAGGATGAACACTCCGGAGGCGCATCTGGGGGCCTTGATCTTCAGGACTAGGTGTTGTTGCGCTAGCCTTGGCGGTTGGTGATCCCGATGTCTGTGACTACTAATGCCAAAGCTTTTCCATTTTTTTTGTTTCTCCTATTTTTTCCATGGAGGGTGGCGGGAGGGGATTGCAGGGATTCCTTACTGCTCCAGGGTCTTTCTTGTAGTTTAGTTGATGGGGCGACAGGCACACTGCTGGTTGGGGGGGCTTTTTAGTCTGCTGCAGGGGTGCAGGGTGGGGGGTGGTGGTGGGGACGTTCATGTGTGTTTTCTTCACTTTTTCTTTCTGTCTCTTAGGCAATGGGTCGTATGTACTGTTCTGTTTCACTTGTTGTCGAGGCTTTTCGGGGTTGGGTGGGACCTGGGACATGACGATGGGGGGTAGGAAATTGCAAGTTCTCAGTTGGAACGTCAATGGCTTGGGTGACCGTATTAAGAGAGGGGTTGTGCTGCAATTGCTTAAACGTCATATGCCAGATATTGTTCTCTTGCAGGAAACTCATTTGGTTGGAAATACATGTAGAGCGCTCAACCGAAAAGGGTTTAAAATGGTGGCCCATTCGGGGTTCTCTTCGGGATCTCAGGGGGCGGGTGTTCTGGTGCGTACGTTCCTTCCGTTTGAGATTGACTCTACTGTGATTGATGAGAGGGGGCGGTATGCCGCTGTAGCGGGACGATGGGAGGGGCGTGCCCTGACGTTACTTTCAGTTTACGTTCCCCCGGGTTTACAGACTGGCACATTCCAGGACCTTGGACCATTTTGAATATGCCCGCTGGGCTGTTGATTGTGGGGGGTGATTTTAACTCGGTTTGCTCCGGATCCTTGGACCGACATCCGCCTAGAGACCTCCGTACCACCCAACTGTGGCTGCCCACCTTCCTTGAGACGCTGGGGTTGGTCGATAGTTGGCGACTCCTGCATCCCACCCAAAGCCACTATTCCTTCCACTCCGGCGCACACAGCAGTCTTTCCAGGATCGACTACGTTCTTACCCTGGCGGCTCATGCGCTTGCGGTCTCCGAGGCCCGTTTTTTGGCACGGGGTATTTTGGATCATTCCCCGCTGTGGGTCTCCTTCGACTTTAATATTGTTCTGTCGGAACGACCGGTGGTCGTTAACCCATGGTACTTCCGCAACCCCAAAACTCGTAGTCTCCTGGCCAAGGCCATTGATCTCTATTTCACCGAAAATGAGGGGTCGGTTATATCGGCCGCCACTCTGTGAAAGGCATTTAAGACAGTTTTGAGGGGAGAGGCCTTTGCTCTTATAGCAGAGGCCCGTAGAGTCAGAGATGCCGATATGGTGCGCATCGAGGCGGAGATCATGGAGATGGACTCCCGGTTGGAGGCGGGCCCCGATCCTGTCCTCCTACATGATCTCTCCCTTAAACATGCGGAGTACCGAGATCTCGCTACTAACGCAGCCTTGTCCTGGCTAAAGAACAGCAGGGTCAGATTTACGACGTCGGCGACAAGGCCGGGAAGTTGTTGGCCTGGCTGGACAGGAGGGAGAGGGCCAGCCGTGTTGTCCCTGAGATATTGGGAGAGGACGGAGTGGTGGTCACTGACCCGAGTGCCATTGCCGAGTCCTTTGCGGATTACTTTCGAGGTGTCTACGCCTCTGTCTCGGACCGGTCTGAGACTGATTCTGCCGCATTTCTTTCCGATATCGATCTCCCGTGCTTGTCGGACGAGGATCGGGATGACCTGGACAGGGACATTTCCGTGGATGAGGTCGCACTTGCGATCCGTTCATTGCGGTCGGGCAAGGCTCCTGGTCCCAACGGTATCCCGGTTGAATTGTACAAGATCAGACCGGATGTGGTGTCCCCACATCTGCGCAATATGTTCCTGGAGGCACGGGAGAATGGCCTACTTCCCCTTGACCAGAGGTTGGCCACCATTGTGGTCATCCATAAGGAAGGGAAGCCGAGGGATTTGTGCCGGTCGTACCGTCCCATCTCTCTCTTGAACGCAGAGCCTAAGATTCTTGCCAAGATGCTCGCCAATCGTCTGGTTGGTGTTATCGGCGACTTAGTGCACCCGGACCAGTCGGGCTTTATTCCGCACCGCAACACTGCTCTTAACTTGCGCAGACTTCACGGTGCCCTGGCTAGGGCCCATACACTTGAGGAGCCGGCTGTCCTGGCGTCTTTGGACGCCACGATGGCCTTTGACTCCCTCAAGTGGAGTTACTTGTGGGCAGTGTTGGCGAAGCTCGGTTTTGGCCCGGAATTTGTGGGATGGGTTAAACTCATGTATGCTGAACCGCTGGCCAACGTTGCCGTTAATGGCCGTGTTTCGGTGACTTTCGCTCTTTATAGGGGCACCAGACAGGGTTGTCCTTTGTCACCTCTCCTGTTCGCACTCGCGCTCGAGCCACTCGCGACCTTGTTGCGGACTCACCCGGATCTGCATGGTATCAGGTGGGCCCCTGGTTTTGAGGACAGAGTCTCTCTCTACGCGGATGATATTCTGTTGTACCTCACTTCCCCCTGCACATCCCTTATTGTGGCTTGTGATGTACTGCGGCTTTTTGGTCGGTACTCTGGCCTAATTATCAACTGGGCCAAGTCATACCTGTATGTACTGAAAGGGGGAACACCGCGCCTCCCTAGGGGCTGCGGCATCTAGGTGGCGAGCCAGGGCTTCAGGTACTTGGGGATTTATATCTCCAGTAATGCGAAGGCGCGCTATGACCATAATCTGCTTCCCCCTCTTCTCCGCCTTCGGCGAGATGTGGAGGGTTGGCGCAAGCTTCCGCTCTCTTTGCTTGGGCGCGCGGCATTATTTAAAATGATGTCCTTGCCTAGGTTCCTTTATGCCCTGCAGAATACTCAGGATCCGGTCCCCGCCCGGTACTTCCGGGAGATCGAGGGCCTGCAACGTGCTTTGCTCTGGGATGGCCGGCCCCGCATCGCTATCACGAAGCTTACGCTCCCGTGGTACGATGGGGGAATAGCGCTACCGGATGTGCGTAGATATTATTGGGCCTCCCAGTTAGCGGCTATCAACCACGGACTCTATGGTCCGGAAAACAACCCTGGATACACCATGGATAGATGGCTCCTGGGTGGCAGGAATTACTATAGGGCGCTCTACTCGAGGTCTCTTGATGGGCGGATGTCGGGTCCAACGAAAACCGCGGTCCATATTTGGAGGGCAATTACCAAGGCGCAGGGGTGGAAAGGTAGACTGACCAGACTGACCCCATTATATGATTCGGACATCCTGGGCAAGTTGTGGCACACCAAGGGTTTTGATAAATGGGACCTCATAGGCATCTCTAGGGTGGAAGATATGTTGTCGAGAGGTGAGATTAAGACCTTTCCCCAGTTGCAGGCCGAATTTCAGTTGGGTGCCTCTGAATTTTTCCGGTACGCCCAGTTACGGCACGCATTGCTTTCTGCTAGGCCGGAGGAGGGGGCGATCCCAGAAAGCTCCCCATTGGAAGATAGGGTGCTGGACGGCCATATGCCGGACAGCGCCATCTCACTGTCCTATAAAAAGCTTATAAATGTCCGTACCGACCTCCTCCTGGGCGTGAGGGATCAGTGGGTGCGTGATGGGCTGGAAATCGATGATGAGGACTGGCAGAGTGCGGTGTCCTCCCCCAAGGAGGTTGCCATCTCTTCCCGTCTCAGATTGGTGCAGCTTAAGATCTTGCACAGGGTTTACGTAACTGGTCCCCGTCTTGTGCATATGGGCTACTCTGAAGATGGGCTCTGTCGCCGTGGCTGTGGTGCCCTTGCCACCTTTATGCATATCCTATGGGAGTGCCCTGCAATAGCCTCCTACTGGCGATGTGTGCACTTGATTATGGGTGAGGTGACTGGGGTAGCGGTGAATGCGGAGGCCAGGAGATGCCTCCTTAACATCTGGGATCCGACGGACCACAACGTGGCCCAGACTCAATGGGTGACCCTTGGCAACATGGTGGCTAAGCGTGATATCGCTCAGAAGTGGGGAGCTCCGGCAGCTCCTAAGGTTGTGCAATGGAAAGCCAATATGGATTGGTGTATGTTCAGGGAGAAGACTGTTTATGTTGCCAGGGGTAAACCCAAAAAGTGGCAGAAGTTGTGGGGAGCCTGGAACGCATACAAGGGAGACTTCTGCATACCCCCGGAACCCGTTCCGCTGGAGGAACATCTGTCGCCGTAGCCTGTGACACCAACTGCAATGCTGTGTGAATGCTATCCTGTGCTTTCCTCCCTCCCCCCTCGCTCCTGGCCTCTTTTCCTGTTTTCACACTCGTGCTCCATATGTTCCCCCCTATAATGCCTCACTGGATCTCGTACTCCATTGCCTATTTCTTTGCGCCTCACCTGGCGCTTCTTTTTCTTTCCTATTCTCTCTGTTTTTTCTTATAAAAAAGTAAAATCAACCTTCATTGTACTGCTGCATTGATTCTTGCACTATTGTTCTCCTGATCCATCGTGCTGCCTTGCCTCCGGGATGTCAGGCTGAATAGCTGTGTGCACTGTTTTTAAATAAAGGTTTTAAAAATTAAAAAAAAAAACATATAGAGAATTGCACAAAGCACACCAAAAACCTACAAAACATATTGTATTAAAGGGTGCACTTCTTTATTCTGTCAGTTACTTGTAAAAACATCCAAAAGTTCAGAGTCAGGTTCCCACTGAAGAGCTTGTGGAAGCACCACATTTCAACAAGAAAGAGCGCAATGGATTATATATTATATTATGTGGCTTGTAAATCAGCAAATTGCTGACCTGTTAGACCCAGAGGGCAATTCATTTAATAAAGGTACTGTGCCCAGCATGTTTCCACTCAACGTTGTTTTCTTAAATAAGGAGTAAAATATATATTTTGCGACCAAGTTTTTCAAATTGTCAGAATGATTGCAGTAAGTCAGGTGGGGTCTAAGTGGATTAATGCTGCTACTGCAGGATCTATGTTTAACCCCATGGCCACATAAAGGAATCTTGGGGCTCAATTAGCCTTTCGTCATCCCGAGACCTGCATTGCATGGTACTGGGGAAGGGTCTCACAGAGGGTCCTTTGAGGTTAAAAACATTAGACATTAAAGGAGAAGCAAAATATCTAGGGTTCTTCCTGGAAATAACTTAAAGAAACTGTAACAAGACCAGAACTCGAAGTATTTACCTTAGCAGGATTGTTCCTATGTGTCAGAAGTGACTATCTTCTATTTTGTTATTTGAACAAGCTTAAGATGTAAACTATGCTAAAATATTGAATCAAAATCATTTATAATACTTGATTCAGTCTCTCAACCTGGCTTAAATATGTGCAGGTTTTGGGTCTGGTGTTGGCTAAGACCTTTTTACAATTGAATTTCCAACTTTTACTTTGCTTGCTCTCCCAGTTCCTCGGTCTGCCGCGGGTTTCCGGATTGTGCAGAGGGAGCTGGCATACGTCCTGCTATACATTTCAGATGCATCCTGATGGCCGCCATCTTGGGTGGCTTGCGGCTCAGCAGAACAGCATTTCCGCCGCTCATCTGCACTATTAAACGCCAGCCAGGCGCCGACGTGCAGCGGATGCGCACAGCAGGCGTGCCGGCAATGCCAAAGGCAAGCCCGTTTGTGCCTGGCAGGGGCCTAAGGCCAGGACCCCTGCCCCTTCCAAGGTCCTCAGGAAAGACTTTTCCCCTAACCAGCTAAAAGCATTCTGCCCTGCCTGTTCAGAGGCATGTCGATCCTTGAATGATCCTTCAGTTTACGGCGACCGTTGCAAACATCGCCATTTTGCTTGCGACCCTAAGGAACCCCCGCGAATCTTAGGCGATGCGCCTAGCATCAATACTCTGGGTGTGGAGCTCAAGAGCGCCCTGGATAGAGGCTGCTCGACCAATAGCGGGTTCAGTTTTGTCAGTCTAAACTGCCACTCCTTGCCCAGGAAACTTGGCTACACATGGCCTCCTTCCAAATATCATCACCGCATTGCCATATAACTATTGCACTCCTAGAAGGGACCACAAAGACAAGTTAGGAGGCGGAATTGCCATTATCCACAGTGATGCCTTCCAGTGTAAAATAGGAAACTTCACTCCACAGCGTGCGAAGCCCTCTTCTCCTCACTTCACCTTAAGCCTAAATTTACAGTGTCTGGTGCTTTAATCTATCGTCCCTCCCGGCTATGCCGGGAAATGGTGCCCTACTGATCCTGACTTAATCTCTCCATACATATTAAAAAGCGCTACATTTACACTGTTAGGAGACCTAAATTTGCATCTCAAAGATGTTACCTACAAACTAAGTCAAATTTAGATCTAGGTCTACATGTTGGACCCCATTTTTTCCAAGGTTTCTGGTCTCACCACCCACTTCCCTGTGCCATTATGGTGGACAGACCATTGTGCAGTTCCTTTTTTTATTCCCCACTACATTTCCTTCTGCTCTGTCACTACAGGTCCTAAGTGATGGCCAGAAATTGGGCTAAACTCGACATTCCTGCCTTCAATACCCATTTATCTAGCACTGTTCCCTAACTGGCTCTCCAGGTTGTCCGTGATCCGCTCATGGTCGAGAACTGGCTTAACACTCCCTTGACAGAATTTTACCAGATACATTAAAATCTGTATCCAGGCATCACCCCCTGCCCCTTGGTTTAATTTATCTCTGCTGGAAGAAAAAAATCCTTGCAAGGGAGTGGAGAAAATAATATGATCATAATTCTAAATCAAAATATGAAATAGCCTTGAGCCATTACCACAGGAACTGTGTAAATGCTCGTGCCCCCTTCTTCTCTGAAATAATTTCAAAAGCCAAAAACTGCCTGAAAACACTTTTCAAAGTGGATCAAGACCTGATCGACCCCAATAATACGGTGTCCTCTCCGCCACTGTCACAAGCCCAATGTGAAGAGTTGGAAGTCTATTTCATCGAGAGAGTCACAAGTATTCAACTCGCTCTGGCCACAGCAAGCACGGCCAAGCTCCAGCTCTGGAGCAAAAGCTCATCTCTTATTCCCACCTCGTCTTCCTTTAAAGAAAATATTCACCCGGCCAAAAGCCAGCCGCTGGCTCAATTACTCTCTCTCCCCCCCCTTAGATTTATTGCTATTTATGGACCTACTGCAGTCTATTAAACCAGGTTCCCAGCTCGATCCTCTTCTCCCTGCCAAATTGAGCATTTTAATTCCTCACCTCATGTCTCCCCCGGTTGAACTGCGGAACTCTTCCGTGCATTAGGGGCTTCATCCCAAAGTCTGGAAGCATGCCATGGTGGCCCCGTTAAACAAAACATCCCAACCCATTTGGACCCATCCATCTGGTCCAATTTCAGGCCCATTTCTCTCCAAAATACTGGAGAAGCATGTAAACACCCAGCTCACCTTATTGGTGGAAGCCCAAAATGCCCCCACCCTCCCCAGTCTGGATTTAGAGCTGAGAATAGCACTGAATCTGCTCTACTAGGAGTTACAGAGCATCTCAGATGGCTCCTGGACATGGGTGGTACAGTCCCACTTACCTTACTAGACCTCAGTGCGGCTTTTGATGCCATTTCTAACTTCATTCTTGTCTAAAGATTGACACATCTGGGTCTCCGGATCTATGGTGTTACAACGCGTTATTTTACAACACATGCTGTAACATCGCAACTTTTACAACGCAGGTTCCATTACAACAGATGTCATTACAACGCAGGATATTACATAGCAGATGGTATTACAACGCATACCATTACATCGTAAGTATAGGTAAGTATAATTTATTTTAAAAAATGAAATTAAGTTAATTTTATTAATTTTATTTTACTAATATAATTAAAATAATTAAAAAATGTAATTAATATAATTTATTTAAATAAGTTTAATTTAATTTTAAATAGGAATTAATGTAATGTAATTAAAATAATATAATTTTATTAATTTAATTTAATACATTTAATAATAGTAATTATTTAAATTTAATTAATTTAATTTAATAAATATAATTGTATTAATCTTAAAATTGCAATTAATTTCATTAAATAAATTTAATTAATTTTAATTTAATTAATTATTTTAATTTAATTAAAGTCGTACTTTAAAAAAAGAAACCCTAAAAATACCCCTGAACCCCAAAACCCAAACCCAGCCCTAAAACCTAAAAATACCCCTGTACCCCAAAACCCAAACCCAGCCCTAAAACCTAAAAACACCCCTGTACCCCAAAACCCAAACCCTGCCCTAAAACCTAAAAACACCCCTGTACCCCAAAACCCAAACCCTGCCCTGAAACCTAAAAACACCCCTGTACCCCAAAACCCAAACCCTGCCCTGAAACCTAAAAATACCCCTGTACCCCAAAACCCAAACCCAGCCCTGAAACCTAAAAACACCCCTGTACCCCAAAACCCAAACCCTGCCCTAAAACCTAAAAACACCCCTGTACCCCAAAACCCAAACCCTGAAACCTAAAAACACCCCTGTACCCCAAAACCCAAACCCTGCCCTAAAACCTAAAAACACCCCTGTACCCCAAAACCCAAACCCTGCCCTAAAACCTAAAAATACCCCTGTACCCCAAAACCCAAACCCTGCCCTAAAACCTAAAAACACCCCTGTACCCCAAAACCCAAACCCTGCCCTGAAACCTAAAAACACCCCTGTACCCCAAAACCCAAACCCTGCCCTGAAACCTAAAAATACCCAAACACCCCAAAACATATACCTCAGTACCCCAAAACATATACTCCTATACTCATACTTATTTTAAAAATTACTTAAATTAATATGTTTAATTTATAACATTAAAAAACATAAATAAATATATTTATTAATAATTAATATTAATTAAATTAATTAAATAAAATTAAATAAAATAAAAAATTTTTAAATACTTACCAATACTTACGATGTAATGGTATGCGTTGTAATACCATCTGCTATGTAATATCCTGCGTTGTAATGACATCCGTTGTAATGGAACCTGTGTTGTAAAAGCTGCGTTGTAACAGCATTACGACGTAAAAGTTGCGTTGTAACAGTAACGCACCGGGTCTCCAGGGCATTGCGCTGGCCTGGTTATCCTACTTCCTGAAGGATCGCACTTTTCAGGTTTTCCCAACAAACGTTGAGTCGAGCACACACCTGCTCCCTTCCGGAGTCCAGCAGGGGTCTGCCCTCAGCCCCATGCTTTTCAACATTTACGTCTGATCTCTGGTGGACCTAGTGGAAAGCTGCGGCCTCACCCTCTTGTCAGACACGGACAACACCCAGATTATTTTCTCTTTGTTGTCCAAGCAGGATGCCTCATCGGAAGACCTTAACTCCTGCCTCGGCCTTGTCTCCACTTGGATGCATTCTATAGCTCTAAAGTTGAACGGTGACAAGACCGAGGTTATGGTATTGGGTAGGAATACCCAACTCTGGGGGCCCCAACACCGGCCTTCCTCTCTTGGGACTCTCTCCGTACCCACTAACAAGGAGACGAACCTCAGCTTTGGGTTAGACTCCACTCCACTCTCACTAGCCGAGCAGAGGAAGGTAGAAGTAGGTTACTGGCCTTACTCCTCACCGACAAACTAATATGTTGTATGGTGAGATGAGCCTACCCCCTGCCCGCCAAATCATTCAAAAGCACTCAAATACGTTTTTTTGCTTTTCTCCAAACACTTATGCCCATCAATTTTTCGGAGCATTTTACCATTGGCAATTTTGCCTAGTGGTACAAGAGGATTTAGGATAGGGTGTGCTTTATAGGGGGCCCACACCGTCCATTTCCTCACCCATGGTCCTGACGAATACCGGATATTAATCCATATGGTAGAAACATGTTGACCAATTCACCACAAACACATACAGAGATACGTAGGTCGTAACTCCCCTTCCAGTATCTCGCTCAAAGCTTTTTAACATTGTCCAGTTGCTTTAAAATAAAATTCATTTTTCTAAGTTAAACCAGGACAATTTTTAACATTTATTTTTTTGCACTTACAGTCACAACCTGCTCCACTGTACTACAGGTGTCGAAGCACACCCTGGTGACGCTAGTGCCACCAGGGTGGACACCGATGATGAAGCATGTCACCACTAGGTGGTGAGTGAGGGGTTTCTTACAAAAGGATGAATCTTCCTTTTTCACCATTCTAGAAACCCCGTCTAGGAAACCTTCAGCTTTATGTCGGGTGATACTCCTCTATTTGTTTGACAAAATCCTTGACCAGGGGAATAGGAGTATTCTCCGTTCACTATCAGTGAACACCATCCCTTGCTCTCCCCCTTGTTTTTCAGAGACAATAGACTCCACTCTATCCATGAAGCCCCAAGCAGCCGAGGTAGCCTCGGTGGCCTCTTCATGCTTTGCCATTATTAAGTGGCTTAAAAAGATCATATGGGTGCTTCCCTACCCTGCCCAGAGAACCATCATCCAGGCCATGATTTTGTATAGGCTGGGTTACAGTAACACCTTATATCTGGGAGCAGATAAGACCGTGATCAGACGCCTTCAGGTGGTTCGGAACTCTGCCGCCAGGCTCCTGTTCCGGTTCCCAAAATATACTTCTGAGTCTGGCCTTCTTCATGACCTTCATTGGCTTACAGTGGATAAGCGCATCAATTTAAAGGCATTGTGCTATATGTATAAAATCTACTAGCGCTCAGGACCTGCAAAATCTTGCCATCCTTACCACCCCTCCCGCACTTTGCGTTCAAGTAAGCAACCTCTTTTCATAGTTCTCAGAATTAGGCGTGCCCGAATGGGTGGTTGCTCTTTTTCTTCACTCGGCGGCAAGTTATGGAATGGCCTTCCAGAGTCTCTGCGGTGCTGCACCTCCCTACTCTTTATGCTGAAGGAGACGAAAACCTCCTTAAGCTGTCTAGCTTGCCACCTAAGCGCTGGGAAACCCTATGGGTAGCCACACGCTATACAAGAATGCAATAACAATAATAAAACCTTTTGGTTTTACCAGAATTATAAATAAAATGTACTTACAGTAGCTTTCAACCAGCCCTCTTCATCCATTGGTCAGTGTTGTGTGATTCACATTTTTTCTTCCGCACACTACAGCATACAGCAGGGGCAGTGGGTCCGCCCACTTCAGCCATTGGGTAAATTCACTGTGAGTGATGGCTTAGCTCTTTCACAAAATGCACATCCACACAAAGTAGTTCCATTCACTGCCAGGGTTTACTATGGCAAAGTTTACTGTGTGAGGCCAGATAAAATACTTTGCATTCAGCAGATATTTATTTTGTATATTGGCGAGTTCCCCGCAGCTCCTCAAAAATAAAGTTTTACAAAAACTAAGACAACACAAAGCAATAATTGACAAAGGCAAACGGCAGCCAGTCAACACCAGACACCCTGGCTTTGAAATTGCTTGCTGCTGCTTGTTGACAAGAAAAAACTAAAGTACTTCCTACCAATAACCTGGAGTTGAATACACAAGGAAATTAGCAACACGTGGGATATTTACATCTCTTGAATGCACCGATTCATCAACGAAACAGGCAAAGGGTACATTGTGAAAGAAACTTTATTATTATTCAAGTGTAGACTTTTTGTAACGTTTGGCTCATTACTGCAAGAAACAAATTGTTTATATTGAATTCTGCAAAGGATGATTAAATATATGGTAAATATTTTTTTAAATCATTATTAGTTTTGAAATAACTATGGATGCACAATTTCCATTGTCCTGTCAAAGTTATGGTTTTAGGTAAAATTTCCTGACAATGGATCCACTTTCTACAATGTCATTCCATTGAATAAGGATCAGAGCTTAGGGGCAATTTATGCAGCATATTTCATTATGTAACCGCCCCCCCCTGCTTCCCAATCATGGTACACCATGGTCCCAGTCCTGGACTTTGATGTAGCAAATCAGCATATTCTCTGTGACAGTGTTCATTTCCTTCAGTTGAACCAATAGGCTAACACATCTGATGACTATAATTTGGAAAAGGAAAGCTGACTTTTTCCTGGAAATTTACAGCAATTTGGCACCTCTACTTGCTAAATTTGATTGAAGCCTGGCTTGCGGGTGCTACTTTATGCGCCTGGTGATGCGATGGACATTTCACGTCGTAGCAGTAAGGTGGCCATGGTCTGATCATCCACTCACACTCACTGACATAGACTTGAGCAATGGCCACAATCATTGTGGTGTTTCTCTGTATAATGTGATCATGTATACAGGCAAGGAGCCCTATGCCTGAAGGATGGTCATATTTGCACCTATGGGCATAAGCACATACCTATACACCTACATGCAAATGTAGGCATGACAGCCAAGAGGAGCATTTGTGACCATGGCTACTGAGGAACCAGCACCTAAGATGCACACAAGCATCCAGGCCCAGAGTTTCTAAAGACCTGCACTGCACAATTGACTCAAAGTGATGCTAAGCCTCTCAAAGGTATTTACTGTCCAGCCCAAATGTCTTTTGTTAGGGAAAGGTGCTGCTTTTTCATCGCATAACAAGCCTTTACAGTACTTTGTGTCGTCACTTTGGGCAAGGGAGCATTACTTGGACGTTACTGGGGCAAATCCAAGCCCAGGCTACGATGACAGCCAGACTGGACCTTGCAGGCTTTTATTCACAAGGGGAAATAAGTATATAACAACCAAGGCTTTGCAAATTTACTGCGTTGCACAGCACACATTGCATGCATGCAATCATTCTAAGGTTGTCTCAGTATAAATCCTATGCTACACAGAGCACACTCACCTCTGCAACACAGTGCAAGGCTGTGTGTCATGCAGAGCCACCATTTTGTGCGCCAGCGGAGGAGATGACAGCACCAGCAGTAGGCCAATATTAGTCTCTATGGCTCTATGCTGCATTTTTTCCTTTTACATCGTAGCGCACTAAATTTGGTCTCTGCGCTGCGTTGCGTGTATAATGAGTAAATCTGGAGCCTATCCTCAGTTGACGTCCATGCCACCTAGGAGAAGAGCTCCCAGATATTGTATTAATGCAGTCAAGTTTTGTGCATATTCCAACATGCAGACACAAACAGCCACAAGAATCACCACTGTGGCTGGGTGCACATGGTACCCAATGCTGTTCAGTGTTGTGGATGACAGGTCATTGAGGATGGGCAGAGTCAATGCCATACGCAGCACAAGGACCATTGTTGCCAAGGTTTGTTCTTGACGGTGTCTTCATTGTTTTTTTAGTGCCAACGAAGACTTCGATTCAACGTTCCACACCAACATCCTGGTGAACTCCAGTGGGTACTGCCAGTGGCTGCCCCCAGGTAAGGACCTCCAGGCCAGATGTATTTATTTATTTATTTGTGAGTTTTATAGCACTGCTGTATGAGACACACTCTTGCAGCTACAATCTTGGGGACTCACGTCTCACTTCTACCCCTTGATGCAACACCATTCCATGGCACACAATGTGGCATTACCAGCCCTTGGCACGCAGTTATTATTCAATCCTGATTGGTTTACATATTCCTCCAATGAGCTGTTCACTAATGACCTTGATGGAGAGCTCAGAGGTGGAGAGAGGATTGGTGGAGAGAGTGCTTAACCAGGTAAGGGGCTCCAGGTGGTGAACAAAGGCTCTCTTTTTTGGGGACCAGGGCTATCTCTCGGAAGAAAGCAAAAAAGGCAGAAAGGGGAGAAAGAAGTAGGAATAGAGAGATAGGAAAACAGTAAAAAACTGAGAAGGCAGTGATAAAAAAAAGAACCTGTGAGAGTGAGATAAAGAGACTGGAAGTATATGGCAATGGAATCAAGACTAAGTGGCCCAGTATTCAGAAACCCTGGTTTTCTGTGGGACTGGCGTCAGACTCCAAAGAAAAATGTTGTGCTACTATACCTATGTACCACAGGGATGATGGTGTAGAGAGTTCAGTATGAGCTGCTGACATCTGGCGTGATCTTTAAATCATAAGTTTAAAGTATGTCCGGGCAAACCTACACTTCCATCCTTCTGAGGCTGATAAATTTAAATCCCTTAACTTGAATAATCATACCACCTTTACAATACCAGTGCTCTTGTACCTATGTATTAGGTGCAATGTGTCAGTTTGTAGAAATAAACAGATTGTTTGCATATTTAACTGGCTGGTCTGGTGTCGGCTTGCTTGATTTCTCCCCAAGTTGTATCAGAATCTTTATAAATTGGCTAACGTGGTGGAGTGAGATTTAGCTATAAAGTGCAGACCAGTTACAAGTAAGATGACCAGCCATTTGCAAATTTAGTTGATTCCCCATGGTGCGAAAGGTTTCCTAGGCTATTCGCTAGACTGATAGCTAATGAGCCTCGTCCTTTGAACTCTCAAAGCAGACCCTGGCCGTCAGCCTACCAGGGATTTTCCCAGTCTCCCATATGACCATTCCAGTCCTGGGAATTGGTTACATCACACCAATGCAGTGCCATAAGTATACAGATACAGATTGGGGTCTGCTGTAAGAATCCACCTCCACAGAGGGCCAGCAAAGCAGACCACTATCAAACAATGAAGAATGCGACTGTTGCGTCTGCTAAAGGGCCATGCTAAGTGGAAGGACAGAGGAGGGGCGGGGAAAGGAGTTCACTTGTTATTTTTCAGAAAAGCGCCTTCATAAAAACCTGCTAACTATGATTTTCTTTGCGGTATGCAATGTTAAAGTTGAGTAGTGCAACATGCTACCTTCAGGACTTCTGAACAAATTCAATGTTCAACTGTAAACATTTCAAAATGGTATAGTTATAAACTTCTGTCAACCGAAGCGATGATTCCTCGTCACTGCCTTCTTCAGATGTTTGCATTGACTCCCACCATAGCTCATTTAGATGCCTCCCTCACACACCACAAAACCACAAATTAAGAAAAACCCTGATATATCGAAGACACAATCAACACCTGCAACTACAGAACCCACCTTGCTGTGCACCGGCACACATTTCATCCTCAGTATCGTATGCTGGGTAGATGATTCTTTTAACCCCTGCTTGGATAAAATGCTGTGGAGCCCTGGAGCTTCCTGCACAGTCATGGATAAACTTTCTAGCTACTCACAGGTATGAGAAGAGGAAGCGCTGGTGCTGTGGGGATCGTGCATTGGTGACTTGAAAAGCACAGTGGTCCATTAATTCCATTTCTCCTGTTGAAGGCCACGGGAATAACAGAAGAACTGCGTTGTACGAGTAGGAGTAGTTGGTACAGAAGCACAAGCACAGATTGGGAGCCAAAACATGCACACAGATGGAGGCCCAAAAACACCTCCGCAGAGTAAGGCAGTGAAACAGCGAGACAAGGAACCAAAACACATACTCAGACAAGGAGCCGAAACACATATACAGCGGGAGGCAGAAAAGCGCAAACGCACACAAGGAACTGAAATACTTACAGACAGGGAGGCAGAGAACCACATACACAGGCAAGAAACCAAAACACATTTACAGAGGGAGGCAGAGAACTACCTGCACAAAGACTAAAGGAGGAAAGGAAAGCATGCCTGCAGCCGGACACACACCCACACTTTAACACTCCCCTCCAAAATGTGAGAGACCTGTGCTGTACTGTGTAACTACCAGCAATGAGAGCTCAGAAAACCAGCTTCACAGATATGCAAAGGCCTAAAGTTAACCAGATCCACCCTGAATGGTATATTTCCTAGCATCAATATCGGGTGCAATAATTTTTATATATCATGAGCTTTCGGGGGCATAGCATGGAGATTTTGGTATTTAACGCCCCAAAATATGCATGTTCTGGTAAAGGCCGGACATTTTCACCCTGATAAATATTGGCAGGTTTGACCTGATATTGATCACGAAACTCATTAATCGGATATATGTGGGGTAACAGGAGTTACTGCATAAATCAGAATTTATGGGCCTACTTATAATGAGGAGCTAAGAGAGAAGAGAAGCATACAGAGGTAAACAAAAAAAGAGGGCTGCATGGGGTTGGAAACACAACCGCTGAAAGTCAAAGTCAAAGTCAAAGTCAAAAGATTTACATAGCGCGCTACATACCCAGAGGGTCCCAAGGCGCTTGAAGGAGGGTGGGGAATTACTTGTCGAATATCCAAGTTTTAAGTTGCTTTCTGAATGCTGGGTGGTTCTGAGTGAGACGAAGGTGAGTGGGGAGTGAGTTCCAGGTTTTAGCTGCCAGGTAGGAGAAGGATCTACCTCCCATGGTGGTTTTGTTGATGCGAGGTACGGTGGCAAGGGCTTGGTTGGAGGATCGTAGCTGGCGGGGGGGGGGTGTAGAAGGAAAGTCGTGTGTTGAGGCAATCGGGTCCAAGTTCGTAAAGTGCTTTGTGTGCGTGGGTTAGGAGGCGGAAAGAAATCCTCTTATTGACTGGGAGCCAGTGGAGGTTTTTCAGGTGACTGGAGATGTGGTCTTTACGCGGGATGTCTAGTATGAGTCTGGCTGATGTGTTCTGGATGCGTTGGAGTTTTTTTCTGGAGTTTTGCGGTGGTACCGGCGTATAGGGTGTTTCCGTAGTCCAGGCGGCTTGTAACCAGTGCATGGGTGACCGTTTTTCTGGTTTCGGTGGGGATCCAGCGAAAAGTTTTTTTGAGCATGCGAAGAATGTTGAAGCAGGATGATGAGACGGCGCTGACCTGTCTGGTCATCGAGAGTGAGGAGTCGAGGATGACGCCCAGGTTCCGTGCGTGGTCCGTCGGGGTGGGTGCTTTTCCAAGGGCCTCTGGCCACCAAGAGTCATCCCAGGCGGAGGGGGAGGTACCTAAGATAAGGACTTCTGTTTTGTCAGAGTTCAGTTTCAGACGGCTATGCTTCATCCACTCGGCTACTTCTTTCATTCCTTCATGTAGGTTGGTTTTGGCGGTGTTAGGGTCTTTGGTGAGTGAGAGGATCAGTTGAGTGTCGTCAGCGTAGGAGATGATGTTGAGGTTGTGTTGGCGTGCGATGGCCGCTAGGGGGCTCATGTATACGTTGAAGAGGGTGGGGCTGAGTGAGGATCCTTGTGGTACGCCGCAGATAACTTCCGTGGCCTCTGACTTGAATGGTGGGAGGCGGACTCTCTGGGTTCTTCCGGTGAGGAACGAGGTGATCCATTCCAGTGCTTTCCCTTGAATTCCGATGTTTCTGAGGCGCTGTAGAAGGGTGCTGTGGCAGACTGTGTCGAAGCTGCGGAGAGGTCAAGGAGGATGAGGGCGACTGTGTCTCCATTGTCCAGTAGAGTTCGAATGTCGTCTGTTGCTGCGATGAGGGCGGTCTCCGTGCTGTGTTTGGCTCGGAAGCCGGACTGTGAGGGGTCGAGGGATTTGTTGGTTTCGAGGAAAGCGGCGAGCTGGTTGTTGACAGCTTTCTCGATGACTTTGGCTGGGAATGGAAGGAGCGAGATGGGGGGGTAGTTTTTGAGTTCGGTGGGGTCAGCTGTGGGTTTTTTCAGAAGGGCGCTAAGTTCGGCGTGTTTCCAGCTTTCCGGGGAGGTGGCGGAGTTGAGGGAGCAGTTGATGACGCCTCGGAGGTGTGGTGCTATGATGGAGTCTGCTTTGTTGAAGATGTGGTGAGGGCATGGGTCTGTGGGGGATCCTGAGTGGATGGAGTTCATCAGGCGGATGGTGTCCTCAGTGGAGATTGGGTTCCAGTCGTTAAGGATGTTCAAGGGGGGTGAAGGTACGGCCGAAGGTTGGGTGGGTTGGTCTCCGGGTTGGTTGTCGAAGCTGTTGTGGATGTCTGCGATTTTGTTGTGGAAGAACGAAGCTAGGGAGTCGCAGAGGTCTTGAGAGGGGGTGATGTCGTTGGAGTTGGCTGAGGGGTTGGTAAATTCTTTGACGATGTTGAATAATTCCTTGCTGTTGTGGGCGTTGTTATCTAGTCGGTCTTTGAATGCGGCTTTCTTGGCAGATCGGATTAGTTGGTGGTGTATGCGGGTGGCGTTTTTGAAGGCGTCCCTGGTGCTGGTGATTGGGTCTTTTTTCCAGGCCTTCTCGAGGGAGCGACAGAGTTTCTTCGATTTCTTAAGATCATTGTTGAACCAGGAGGCGATTTTGTTGCCTAGTTTTATTTGACGTTTTTTCAACGGTGCTAGGATGTCAGCGCTGTTTGATAGCCATTGGGTGAGGTTAATGGCTGCTTGGTCGGGGTTTGAGGAGGGGACAGGGGGTTTTTGAAGAAGCGATGAGGAGATCTGGTCGATGGTGATTTTGTTCCAGTTTCTTCGCAGAGAAGGTTGAGGATGGTTGTGAGTTGTGGTCTTATTGTAGATAAAGTGAACGCAGCTGTGGTCCGTCCGATGTAGGGTTGTGGTGTGACTGACGGAGACATGTTTGCTGGAGGTGAAGATAGGGTCAAGTGTGTGACCTGCGATGTGGGTGGGGGTGGTGACGAGTTGTTTGAGTCCGAGGTTGGCGAGATTGTCCAGAAGGGTGGTGGCGTTGCTGTCATTGCTCTTTTCCAGGTGAAAGTTGAGGTCTCCCAGTAGAATGTATTCCTCGGAGGGGAGGGCGTGTGGGGTGATAAAGTCAGTGATGTTGTCGCTGAATTGTGCACGGGATCCTGGAGGTCGGTAGAGGAGGGTGCCTCTGAGTGTGGTCTTGGGATCGGTGTGGATCTGGAAGTGAAGGTGTTCGGCGCTGGCGAGGTTGACGTCTGAGCTGGTTGAGATGCGGATGGAGTTCTTATGGACGATAGCGATGCCTCCTCCTGTTTGGTTGGTGCGGTCCTTACGGATGATCTTGTATCCTTCCGGGATGGCAATGGTGATGTCTGGGGCTGACGAGGCGTTCATCCATGTTTCTGTTAGGAAGGCGACGTCGGGAGAAATGGTGTCTAGCAGGTTCCAGAGGTCGATGGCGTGTTTGTGGACTGAGCGGGTGTTGAGCAGGATGCATTTTAGGTGGTTGGAGTCAGATATCTGTTGTGTGTTTGTGGATGAGGAGTTGTACTTGGTGCCGTCGAACTTGCAGGAGTTGCAGGAGAAGGGTCCATGGGTGTGTCCAGGAGCGGCTTGGACACAGTTGGGGGGACGGCCAAGGTTTAGGGCTAAGAGGGTGGTGGCGTTGTATGTAATACGGGAGGGGTGGGTGGTACGAGGGCCAGGGGGTCTGGCGCTGGGCGCCGTCCAGGTGCGGACGAGCGTAGACGGGCTTACCTTTGGCGCACCTTCGGCGCGGCCGTAGCACGTGGACACTGCGCGTTGGAACATCAGCTTAATATGGATAGTGGAGGGGGCGGAGTGTGGGAGGGGCAGCAGCTGGGTGGCGGGAGGAGGGGCGGACCAGGGGAAACCAACAACAAAATGGAGGGTCAAAGGCGAACAGAGACAGGGGCAGCAAATGCTCAAATGCGCTGAGTGTGCAGGCTAATGAAATGAAAGCACAACAGCCTCAGTGGTGCAGTATTAATTACAACAGCCTCAGCAAGGTCGCGCTATTATGTAAATAAGATAGTGCGGCGCTACGCGTGCAAAGCGCTACAATGCTACGAGGATCAGCAAAACAAAGCTATTACTGTGACAGAAATAACGATACCGCTAAGGCTGAGGTAATATAAATTTTATGGTCATGTTGTGTTCCCTAGCGAGTACCCCACCGACTCCATGTACGAGTTAAAAGTGCATGTAACTTCCCTCCTGTACCAGCTATGAAGACGCAAATACATTTGCGTCCAACGTTAACTTGTCCTCTTTCAGACCCACCATGAATGGGTTTGATGGTCCGTTCCTAAGTATGCTATGCCAACGTCTTTTTGAAGTGTACTCCTACGTTTTTCAGCCTGGCTGAAAGTAGGCCCTGAATCTCTGCCACCGAGCCTCTTCTCTGGCTTCTGACTGCGAGGGCCTCTGCCCAAGCAGCCCCCGTACCCGTGAACTCTGACTTACTTCTAGCGCGGCCCTCCGTGCTCAGCTCAGCCTGCTGCCTGCCAAGATTGACTATAACCTTCGAGTTATCTGTTTTCCTCCCCGAAGATACATTCCAGCCTGCTAGCTTCAGTAAACATCCTTCCTCAGCTACAGGGCTAAAGGGCCAACCTGTCTTTATGCTAGTAATTCATAGCCTCTGTTGCCATGCTTCCATGGAAGGCCCCATGCCCCCACGCTTCTCATACAGACACTCAGGCGCTTATACACGCACTCACAGCAAGTATAGAATAGCTTCTGCTCTAGAGACCTTTCTGCCCAGATAGCTTAGTTCCTAAACATCAGATATCAGATATGATAGAAGCACAAGTTGATCTGACATGCCAGACTTCTGTCTCTTTCCGTCAGTGTAAATGTCAAGTCCCCTGCACCCCGTCTATCACACGTCATGCAGCTGCGCGCGCATCCAAGCTTCCGATTTCTGCTGACATTGCAACATTCTGTTAGCACCACCCCTTGGTGCCACCCACTTGCGTCACCTATCAGTGACGTTTCTAGCACACGCCCTAGTTCACGCCTAGTTTACGCCTCTTGATGATGTATTAACACCACGTGTATACTGTTATCTTGTCTTCTCTCAGCTGTTACGCCTCTTACATTGAACATTATGATGTAAATCAAGTATATAAGCTATGTATTGTCAATAAACGTTAGCGCGCTCATCTATCCCTTCTGACATCCTGTGTGGTGGTCAGAACATGATATCCTGATTCCTTTATGAGGAATAAAACCCTTAGAAACTCTTACACCACGGACTCTGTTTTCCTTCTTTCCGATTGAGTTATTATTGATTAAGTACTTACCTGCATAGAAATTAAGAGAGTAAATTAATTATTTACATCATTTTGGCGCCCGAATAGGGACCCCTCCCCCACCTCACGCGCCGGAAGGTGCGTTGCAATCCGTGTCCCCTGCCATCAGTTAGACGGACAACACGTGTACTGGCAGGATTTCCTGCATCCCCCTCTGACACACGGAGGTGACGAAGACTGCGATCAGTGCCCAGACGAGGCGGTGAGGAGTGCGGAGGATCCCGACCAGAGCCCAGCCGAAGGAAGCAAGGTCCGAGGTGTGAAGAGGCCCACCAGTTTTCCGAAGTTTTCCGAAGTTTTCCGAAGTTTTCCGAAGTTTTCCGAAGTTCCGAGTCGAGTCCCGTCGAGTTTCCGAGGCCTTCTGTTTTCCGTGCTTCCCGGTGAGTACCATTGCTGGGTCGTATCTAGACGGGTTTGGGTACGCAAGTCCGGTCTGCACTGTTTTTAGGCAGTGTATCTGTACTGTTTAGCAGTATATACAGTATTCCGAATTTCTGCACTGTTACAGCAGTGTATCTGTATCGTTGAGCGGTACATACAGAGTAGGGGGAAGTTAGCTATGTCTTTAAATGTTTCATGTGATTAATGTCGTGGTACGAATGTGATTGTTTTTGTGCATTATTGTGTTTTTGTTTAAAAAGTTACAGGCGAAATTAAGTATTAAGGATCAAGCACTTCAGTATCAAGTAGGCACAATGCCGTTTTTCAACAAATTAAAGCAGATAGGAACTAGGAAAGGGATGTTAGAGGAAGAGATTCCAATCCCCCCTAGGGACACTCCAGGTAATTTTATGTACAATAAACATGGCATAGACGCCATCTTGTATCTAGAGTTATGGACAGATTATACCAAGCACCTAGAGGAAAGATACCGATGGCCAGTTAACGGAACATGGGATGCCGAGTGCATCATAAAGGTAGAAGAAATATTACGGAAAAAGAAAGCTAGACAATCTCAGAAAGACGCCATAGAATTTTGGCGTAAGGAATCACGTAAGCGTGCTGATAGAGCACTCCGTAGAGAAGACAGGCTTAAAGAATCAGAAAAAGCCCAAGAAAACGAACTAGTTACTGAGGGAATTCGAGTAAAGGTAGAACAAATAGATCGTATCCAAAATGGCAAAGTGAACAACATGTATCTTTTGGCCGATGGTACCCCTGACGCCATTTCAGAAATACCGAAAAATTTGCCGTCACCATTAGTTCCAACTAAAGTAATGCATAAGACTACTAAAGACATATTCCTAAATTCATATCTCGAAGATGTAGCGCCAGCTTACACCAATCTGCCTGTTCGTGCCCTGCCTACTGACGGGGCCGGGGGTGGTACTGCCCCCCAAGATCACTCTCAGCCGACACCGAAAAAGACTAGTTCCGTTCCGCCAGCTCCGCCACTTCCCTCACCTAAAACTGAGTTACCGAAACCACTTCAATCAGATCCTACTAAAAGACAAATTCAGATACTGACTACACACAGAGATAATGCCCAAGCTTCCGCTTCAGAAGGTGCGACCGCGGGTCTCCAGACCCCGCCACCGACTCACAGATTAAATCTCAGAGGTATGCAGAGTCCTCTTACGTACAGATCCCCCCGTTCTTCTAATTCATCCCGTCTTGATGCACTAAAAGAAAATATGTCAGTTTGTAGATATGATCCAGAACCTGGACAGGACGACTTAATGGTATTAGCGTCTTTACGGTTAAGATCTGCTACTGATAGTTTGTTGTGTTATGCAGGAATGAAGGAGCGCCTAGATAGAATATATGAGTTCGTTCAAACGGGAAAGGACCCCGACAGTATTAAGGATGCCCTGGAGAAACAGAAAGTTAGCATGCAAGCACTGATACTACGATTTTTCATAAATTGTCTAATAAGAGAACGAGACAGGCCCGGAACAGAGCAGAGTGAATTAGATGCATTGAACAAGTGGGGTCAAAATATAGCCGACGGAAAACATGACAGACAAAATTGCATAGAGGCCATGTATAAAAAGATTAAGAAAGCAGTGATAGCAGTACACGAGAAAGAGAAAGAAAAGGCTCCCTCCGAGGAGGAAGAAGAATCTGAAGAACCAGAACCAACTACAAGTACTATAGCATATGTAGGTAGGGGAAACTACCTTAGGAAAGGTGTCCGTCCGGAAAGCAAGAGAGTTTTCTTCTCTGCCTTAACGAATCCGAATTCTGCTGAGCATCAGTTCCAGGAAACTGATAAACGGCTTCGAGATCGAGTTGGGTACCATGTACTCAATTCTATGGATGAACAAGAATTAGCCCGATCAGCGGTATCATGGGCCGAAAATGCAGACATATATAATGATGACACCGTAGCACAGACATTTCTGAACCTCTCCCCCGACGAACAGAAATTAGCAGGGGTATATATGATTCAGCACCTTCTCATTAAGTACAGAAAACATTATTCCGATCCAGGTCCCTTACATGAGACACTGGAAGCACTACTGATGGATAGATGGAGAGGCCTAAGCACTAAATTAGTTCAAATAATTCTAGAACAACGACGCAGATATGATACTTTTGTAAGTCCTGAATATGTTCCCGCCCCACCTCCAGAAAGGAAAATGTACCATATGCAGTGCGGGAGTGGTATTGAAAGTCAGAACCCCTTACGGGAAGTGCACCCTGTTATGGGTGAGGATAAAACTTTGAAACGCGTGTATGTACACACGCCTCTGACTAAATTAGAACTGTTAGAAATGAAGAAATTAGTACCATGCCATGATAAAGACCCTGCAGGTTTCCATAGAGAGCTTAAAGACATGTTACTGATGGGGGACTACACATATGATGATATCATGAAAATGTTGAAAGTATTATTGCCTACGGGTATATTCGAGAAATTAAAGGAAAAGGACTGGGAGGTGGGAGACGCAAAGATTGCCTGGGCAGAAATAGAAGACGAAGAGAAAAAACGGGTTCCAGGGTTAGGCCTTGGGGACAAAACTAAAGCATTACCAGGTTTGATAGTACAGGTCCTGCCCAGATTATTGACAACTAGAAAGGAGGATTGGGATGCAATCTCGTCCTGTAAACAGAAACATGATGAAGATACTAGCGACTTTTATTCAAGATTCGAGAAATGTTTTATTATCAATAGTGGCCTCCAGCCAAGTAGCGAGTCGTACCCACATCTTTTCGTATCAAAGTTAGTCGAGAATTCCCTACCGTTAGTTAAAAATAGAGTGTATAAAGTCGAGAGTACATGGCAAGCAAATACGCCATCCCAGATGTTACAAATGTTACAATATCACCAGAATAGAATTAGGGAAGAACAAGATCAGGAACAGAAGCGTATGAAAGACACGAAAATGAAAATGTTAGTAGCCCAGACGGTCCCATCCGACAATCACAGGAAAGGTACGACCCAGACAAGTCACGCTGCAGCTCCTGTTAAAGGGACATGCAATTATTGCAAGCAGCCAGGTCACTACGTACACGAATGTGCAGTTCTGAAACATAACATAGCGACAGGTAAAACTAAAGAGAGACCGCATCCGCCTAGACAAGATCATAACCAGCATCAGTCTACACAGAATACACAGCCCATGCATGCATCTGCACAGACAGCACAGACCGTAGCAGTACCACAGCCACAGCCCATTGCTGCAACGCAGCAAGTCTCACAACAGATGTACCAGTATGCCCAGTCTGCTTACCCCGAATATTCCCGATATACATGAAACAGCCTAGAGAGGGAAGGTGGCTTGCCTCTTATCGAGATTCCTGTAGATCAAGAAGGTCCTTATGTACACAGTCAAGTATTGGGGAAAGATAGAAAGTTTTTAATTGACACAGGGGCAAGTCGCACTACAATAAGTCATGACGAAGTTCCAGGGGCACCCCTCTCAGGCTCACAAAATGTTTCCCTTGGTTTTTCAGGACAACCTATTGTAAATGAAGTATCAGAACCAGTTCCCCTGGCTGTGGGTCCATTATCACGCGTTACAGACCTGTTACTAACAAAATCATGTCCGGAAAATCTGTTAGGAATTAAAACACTGAAAGCTCTAGGAGCTATAATATGCTGCTCCCCGGAGGGGGTTAGACTCTTTCTGCGGGATTTCAAGGGTCATTACGTCCTTCGTGAGTTTGACGTCAGATTGAAAAATGTACCTGATTACCTGTGGGCAAAAGGCCCAACTGATGTAGGATGTATGCACATTACACCATACCGCGTTACCCTCAAGGCAGGTGTTGTATTACCCAGAATCAGACAATATAAGTTACCACCCGATGCTGTAGCGGCTTTACTGAAAATCATTGAAGAGCTCATTGCCCAAGGAGTGGTCGTCGAAACCGACTCCAATATCTGTAATTCACCCATCATTCCGATTCTTAAACGTACTGATCCCAATGCACCGCCGGTATATCGGCTGGTGATTGATCTTCGAGAATTGAATAAATGCATTATCCCACAGTATCCTGTGGTCCCCGATATATCATCTCTATTGACTGCTATTGATTCAGAAGCAACGTTCTTTACTGTAATTGATCTCAAGAACGCCTTCTTCAGCGTGCCTATTGATCCCGAGAGCCAGTATCTCTTCGGATTCTGTTTAAATGGACGCAGTTTCAAATTTTCGCGCGCACCTCAAGGATTCACAGAAAGCCCCAGCATCTATAGTCAAGCACTGAAAAGACAATTAGATTGTATTCAAATGCCAGTTAACACCGCTTTACTACAATACGTCGATGATCTGCTGATCACCGCACGAAGTGAGCCCGAATGTGAAAAAGCATCACTGACAGTTTTACATTTCCTGGCCGACAAGGGACACAAGGTGTCTCCTTCGAAGCTACAATTCTGTGTTCAGCAAGTTGTGTACTTGGGTCACTTACTGTCCAAAGTGGGGAGACAGCTCACTCCCGATCGCATTCAGTTAATTGTGAACATGCCGCAACCCAAGACACAAAAGGAAGTGCGGGCCTTCATAGGCCTCACCTCGTACTGCAGACAATGGATTCCCCAGTATGCATTTCTAGCTAAACCACTCATCCAGTTAACAACACAGGAGGCAGCGACTTCGACTGTCCTCCCTTGGACTCAGGAACACACACAAGCTTTTGAAGAATTAAAGAAAGTTTTATGCCAAGCACCAGTTTTAGCGACACCATGTTACAGCAAACCGTTTACACTTTTTGTTACAGAACGTGATGGCACAGCGTTGTCTGTCCTCACTCAAGACCAAGCAGGTTCACATAAGCCTTGTGCTTATTTTTCTAGTACATTGGATTCAGTAGCTCAAGCACTCCCTGCGTGCTTAAAGTCAGTAGCAGCAACAGCGTTAGCAATAAGACAAAGTGATTCAATTGTTTTAGGTCATCAGTTAACAGTTCAAGTACCACATTCTGTAGAGGTTTTGTTAAACAGAACCCAGACTCAACACTTAACTATAGCACGACTGACAGGTTATGAATTAACACTATTCCAGCCACACATAGAAATCAGACGTTGCAGCATCCTGAACCCAGCAACACTGTTACCTACAGTTATGACAGATCCAGCTCCGCATGATTGTATAGAAATAATTAATGCAGTAACTAAGCCTAGACGAGACTTAACAGATGTCCCATTGACAAATCCAGACCTGACACTTTATGTGGATGGTTCATGCATGAGAACAAGTACAGGAGAATTAGTGGCCGCGTACGCCGTGACCACTGAAACTGAAATTAAAGAAACACATCGTATTGACACACTGTCTGCTCAAGCAGCAGAGCTCATCGCTCTGACTCGAGCCTGTATTCTAGCCAAGAACAGAAATGTTAACATATACACAGATTCCCGCTATGCCTTCGGAGTTATGCACGACTTCGGAGTCCTCTGGCAAGAACGAGGTTTTCTGACTTCCCATGGGGCCAAGATACAACATGGCCCCCTTATTCAAGCACTGTTAGAAGCAATACATTTGCCCTCGGGCATATCAGTCATGAAGTGTAAGGCACATACTAAAGTCACAGATTCTGTTTCCCAGGGTAACGACCTGGCAGACCAGACAGCAAAACATACAGCACTGACTCACACCCAGACTACTGATGTGACAAAGACAATAGTCCAGACCCAGTGTATGGCAGTTAGAGATCCCGCCCTAGATGTAATTGATATCCAGACACATGCTACTCCAGAGGAGATAAAGAAATGGACTGAACTAGGAGGGATTCAGACAGATCAAGGTTGGGTGACGAAGGGAAAATCTATATGGTTTCTCCCCGACTCAATGGTTCAAGTCATGATAAATACAGCACATAGTCCTGCCCATCTTGGAGAGAAAGCCATGTTAGACAGTTTACAGAATCTCTGGTACAACAAACACTTACGAGCAGCAGCAAAACAGAAAGTGCGTACTTGCATGATCTGTTGTCAGTTCAATCCAGGTAAAAGTGTCCCTGTTGAGCAAGGTGGATTCCATCCTCCCGATCACCCTTTTGAAGTCCTCCAGATGGATTATATCCAGATGAATAGCTGTAGAGGATTTAAGTATGTCCTTGTAATTGTTTGTGCTCTGTCCCGCTGGACCGAAGCATACCCAGTCCCAGACTACACTGCTCCGACCACTGCCAGACAGTTGGTTCGTGAATTCTTCCCACGGTACGGTTTGCCCCGTGTCGTGTATTCAGATAACGGACAGCCGTTCTCGTCCGAGCTGATGAAACAAGTTTCCCTCTTGCTAGGATATCAGTGGAGGTTCCACTGTGTCCGACATCCCGAAGCAGCTGGCCTTGTAGAAAGGCATAATCAGACACTAAAAATCCGTCTTGCCAAGATCTGTCAGGAAAAAGGGGTCGACTGGATAGTCGCCCTGCCCGTGGCGCTATTCTACATGAGAATGGTCGCCCACTCGAGATCAGGGCTATCTCCGTACGAAGTGGTCTTTGGCAGACCGCCGAATATGTGGGGGACGCCCGTTCCGAAAAAGATCACTGATGTTGATTGTAACATGTTGACAGATTACCTTGCCTCCTTGATGTCTGCACTCCAATCATGTCGTTCACAGGTTGCCGCAGCCTTCCCTGACAACACCGATGTAAAGGCGAATGAGGTCCGTCCAGGGGACCTGGTAGTCGTCCGGAATTTCGACCGGAAAAGTCCGCTGGAGCCCCGCTGGAAGTCTCCAAAGACCGTTCTGCTTACCACCAGGACCGCCGTGAAAATCGAGGGGAGAAAGGGGTGGGTCCACACGAGTCACATCAAGCTATGCAATGAACTAAAAAACGGACTGAAACAGGACTCTGACTCGTCCACCCCCACCAAAGACTGTGTTGAAGCACAAGACGTTACTGTGCCTAAAAGAGAAAAGACTCCTCAAGAACTTTTCCGTATGAAGCTTCGATCTAGCAAGTCAGACAGTTTAATTGTTTAAGTCCTCCCCTAGGTGAATCGGTTAAATAGTTTCTGACATGTATCCCCTAGATCGAGTTAGAGAGAGAGAGGAAAAGAGAAGAACATATTGCAAATCACTTCGTAGTCACTGCATAGTGACACTAATAATCATGTTTACTCTGAGTATTCTAATTATTATTGCCAGCATTCTGCTTCCTATGTACTGGCCTATTTTCAGGCGTGAACAATCTGCTTACAATGTCTCTGCTGAACACACTTTTAGTGAACTCCCCGCACATGAACTATCTTACAGACTTGCGCTGCGCAACAATACATTCATTAGTATGTTACACCATTCCCATCAGACAAGTAATGCTACAGACTGCTGGATATGTGGTCGACTCCCTCCCTACCAGAATTACAAGGGAGCTCTGCCTCTCTTTCCGTACCCATTCACTCACAATGGCTCCTGTGGAGCATGGTTTAAAATAATTAATTCTTTAGATCCTGATATTGCTGTTTTCGATGGGGGCTGGGTTTGGGGAAACTTGAACTTAGTCCTGCTCAACGTCTGTTATCCGGATAAAGAGGGACTTCCCACTCGAATAGGAACTGATCTAGAAAATGAAGTATATGGATTAGGTAATTACACAATTAGCCTTATGATCCTCACTGTTGAATCTGAAACTGCTCCAGTTCTGGCCCATATGTTAGTACTACCAGTCACGGGTGAATTATGTGTTAGCAAGAAAGGTTCAGTACACGTAGGTCATAGTAAATGCACTACTGTGGTCGAGTTCAGTGACCATGGTAAATCGTCTTTTAAAGCTACCAGTCATTCCTACTTTGTTTGTGGTCATACCGCATACATACGTTTGCCTCCAGATTGGGATGGTACCTGTTACATTGCATTCCTTCTGCCACCTGTTTTTCTAGCTCCCCCTGATTACCATAGAAATACGAATCTAGCACCGAATAGACCCAAAAGAGATACCCCCCTTGTCGACTACACAGAAACGGCATGGGAACAGTACACTGATTTCAATAAAGGATTCTTTTTCTTCCTAGGTCCTGTCCAAAACAGTAAATTAATACGCAGATTAACGAGAACACTTGAAGCAGTAGTGAACGAAACTGCCTCCGCTCTAGGTAACTTAACAGAGGAGCAGTCTGCTATACGGACTGTTGTCCTTCAAAATCGTCTTGTGATTGACGTCATCTTGGCAGATAGAGGTGGAGCTTGTAAGGTCATCGGGTCAAGCTGCTGTGTTTTCATTCCACAAAATGCACCATCTGTCTATCAAGCTATCACCCGTTTACATAAAATTGCAAATCAGATACATCAGAATCCAGGCACCTGGACTTGGTCCGGTTGGTTCTGGACTACGTTAACAGCTTGGGGATGGAAGATCTTATCCTTCCTAGGCATTGGTCTTGTTATAGTATTCAGTTGTTGCCTATGCCTGCAGTGTGGGCCAGCGATATGTGGACTGTGTGCCACATCCTGCATTGAGCATTCCAGTTGCCTCTCAAACAGTCAAAGAAAGAAAGACGAACATATAATGTTACAAGAACAAACCGATCGATTTATGAGGATCGATATATCATGAAGGGTCCGTAGGGAACAAGGAGGGAATGAGGTAATATAAATTTTATGGTCATGTTGTGTTCCCTAGCGAGTACCCCACCGACTCCATGTACGAGTTAAAAGTGCATGTAACTTCCCTCCTGTACCAGCTATGAAGACGCAAATACATTTGCGTCCAACGTTAACTTGTCCTCTTTCAGACCCACCATGAATGGGTTTGATGGTCCGTTCCTAAGTATGCTATGCCAACGTCTTTTTGAAGTGTACTCCTACGTTTTTCAGCCTGGCTGAAAGTAGGCCCTGAATCTCTGCCACCGAGCCTCTTCTCTGGCTTCTGACTGCGAGGGCCTCTGCCCAAGCAGCCCCCGTACCCGTGAACTCTGACTTACTTCTAGCGCGGCCCTCCGTGCTCAGCTCAGCCTGCTGCCTGCCAAGATTGACTATAACCTTCGAGTTATCTGTTTTCCTCCCCGAAGATACATTCCAGCCTGCTAGCTTCAGTAAACATCCTTCCTCAGCTACAGGGCTAAAGGGCCAACCTGTCTTTATGCTAGTAATTCATAGCCTCTGTTGCCATGCTTCCATGGAAGGCCCCATGCCCCCACGCTTCTCATACAGACACTCAGGCGCTTATACACGCACTCACAGCAAGTATAGAATAGCTTCTGCTCTAGAGACCTTTCTGCCCAGATAGCTTAGTTCCTAAACATCAGATATCAGATATGATAGAAGCACAAGTTGATCTGACATGCCAGACTTCTGTCTCTTTCCGTCAGTGTAAATGTCAAGTCCCCTGCACCCCGTCTATCACACGTCATGCAGCTGCGCGCGCATCCAAGCTTCCGATTTCTGCTGACATTGCAACATTCTGTTAGCACCACCCCTTGGTGCCACCCACTTGCGTCACCTATCAGTGACGTTTCTAGCACACGCCCTAGTTCACGCCTAGTTTACGCCTCTTGATGATGTATTAACACCACGTGTATACTGTTATCTTGTCTTCTCTCAGCTGTTACGCCTCTTACATTGAACATTATGATGTAAATCAAGTATATAAGCTATGTATTGTCAATAAACGTTAGCGCGCTCATCTATCCCTTCTGACATCCTGTGTGGTGGTCAGAACATGATATCCTGATTCCTTTATGAGGAATAAAACCCTTAGAAACTCTTACACCACGGACTCTGTTTTCCTTCTTTCCGATTGAGTTATTATTGATTAAGTACTTACCTGCATAGAAATTAAGAGAGTAAATTAATTATTTACATCAAGGCGACAGAGCGTGGCAGCTGCAAGTGAAACAGGAGCGTGGGGGAGCGACCGATCTGAAGGAAGGTCCAGGCGGTCACAGTCTGCTCGGGGAAGAGGAAGGTTAGAAATCGTGGGTGGGAGGGGCAGCAGCTGGGAGGCGGTGGCGGGAGGAGGGGCGGACCAGGGGAAACCAACAACAAAATGGAGGGTCAAAGGCGAACAGAGACAGGGGCAGCAAATGCTCAAATGCGCTAGGTGTGCAGGCTAATGAAATGAAAGCACAACAGCCTCAGTGGTGCAGTATTAATTACAACAGCCTCAGCAAGGTCGCGCTATTATGTAAATAAGATAGTGCGGCGCTACGCGTGCAACGCGCTACAATGCTACGAGGATCAGCCAAACAAAGCTATTACTGTGACAGAAATAACGATACCACTAAGGCGACAGAGCGTGGCAGCTGCAAGTGAAACAGGAGCGTGGGGGAGCGACCGATCTGAAGGAAGGTCCAAACCTGTACAAACCCGCCACCACAATACTGGGGCTTTGAGAACTTTTCCCAGTGCTCAAGGGCAATGGTCCTTAACCTGGGGTTTGCAATCCCTCCGCGAACGTCTACTCGGGGAGTTAACAACTGTTTTAAAAATGCAATAATGTTAGCAGGTTAATGAAGGTATACTTAAATATAAAATGCAAAATGGAAAATTTTGAAATGCTCTGTCTATGTGAAGGACTTTGAAATTGGATGTTAAAAATTAAGTTGGAATCTTTTGCTAGGTTTGTGGGAGCAAATTACAAAAAACAATTTGATGGACAGAATGTAGATCAATGTCTTACATTCACCCCAGTACAAGGATCCGGGCCTAAATCCATCGTTTTTTGCACTCCACACCACCCTGGGTTAGATAATGGCTTTATGCAAATCAGCTCTGACCCTGTGCCCCATGGGAACAGTCCAGTCCGAACTACACAGCCATATCTTTCCCAGACCGGAATCAAGCATCCGAGGACCGGACCGGTTTCAAGGTAACACCTCTCATCAGCCCGGCTAGCTTGAGTCCAGTGGTGTGGAGGCTCTGGGACCCACGTCTGAGCTACCCCAGTACACTCAGGGAGAAAATTACAAAAAACAATTTGATGGACAGAATGTAGATCAATGTCTTACATTCACCCCAGTACAAGATTCTGGGCCTAAATCCATCGTTTTTTGCACTCCACACCACCCTGGGTTAGATAATGGCTTTATGCAAATCAGCTCTGACCCTGTGCCCCATGGGAACAGTCCAGTCCGAACTACACAGCCATATCTTTCCCAGACCTGAATCAAGCATCCGAGGACCGGACCGGTTTCGAGGTAACACCTCTCATCAGCCCGGCTAGCTTGACTCCAGTGGTGTGGAGGTTCTGGGACCCACGTCTGAGCTACCCCAGTACACTCAGGGAGAAAATTACAAAAAACAATTTGATGGACAGAATGTAGATCAATGTCTTACATTCACCCCAGTACAAGGATCTGGGCCTAAATCCATCGTTTTTTGCACTCCACACCACCCTGGGTTAGATAATGGCTTTATGCAAATCAGCTCTGACCCTGTGCCCCATGGGAACAGTCCAGTCCGAACTACACAGCCATATCTTTCCCAGACCGGAATCAAGCATCCGAGGACCGGACCGGTTTCGAGGTAACACCTCTCATCAGCCCGGCTAGCTTGACTCCAGTGGTGTGGAGGCTCTGGGACCCACGTCTGAGCTACCCCAGTACACTCAAGGAGAAAATTACAAAAAACAATTTGATGGACAGAATGTAGATAAATGTCTTACATTCACCCCAGTACAAGGATCTGGGCCTAAATCCATCGTTTTTTGCACTCCACACCACCCTGGGTTAGATAATGGCTTTATGCAAATCAGCTCTGACCCTGTGCCCCATGGGAACAGTCCAGTCCGAACTACACAGCCATATCTTTCCCAGACCGGAATCAAGCATCCGAGGACCGGACCGGTTTCGAGGTAACACCTCTCATCAGCCCGGCTAGCTTGACTCCAGTGGTGTGGAGGCTCTGGGACCCACGTCTGAGCTACCCCAGTACACTCAGGGAGAAAATTACAAAAAACAATTTGATGGACAGAATGTAGATCAATGTCTTACATTCACGCCAGTACAAGGATCTGGGCCTAAATCCATCGTTTTTTGCACTCCACACCACCCTGGGTTAGATAATGGCTTTATGCAAATCAGCTCTGACCCTGTGCCCCATGGGAACAGTCCAGTCCAAACTACACAGCCATATCTTTCCCAGACCGGACTCAAGCATCCGAGGACCGGACCGGTTTCGAGGTAACACCTCTCATCAGCCCGGCTAGCTTGACTCCAGTGGTGTGGAGGCTCTGGGACCCACGTCTGAGCTACCCCAGTACACTCAGGGAGAAAATTACAAAAAACAATTTGATGGACAGAATGTAGATCAATGTCTTACATTCACCCCAGTACAAGGATCTGGGCCTAAATCCATCGTTTTTTGCACTCCACACCACCCTGGGTTAGATAATGGCTTTATGCAAATCAGCTCTGACCCTGTGCCCCATGGGAACAGTCCAGTCCGAACTACACAGCCATATCTTTCCCAGACCGGAATCAAGCATCCGAGGACCGGACCGGTTTCGAGGTAACACCTCTCATCAGCCCGGCTAGCTTGACTCCAGTGGTGTGGAGGCTCTGGGACCCACGTCTGAGCTACCCCAGTACACTCAGGGAGAAAATTACAAAAAACAATTTGATGGACAGAATGTAGATCAATGTCTTACATTCACCCCAGTACAAGGATCTGGGCCTAAATCCATCGTTTTTTGCACTCCACACCACCCTGGGTTAGATAATGGCTTTATGCAAATCAGCCCCGACCCTGTGCCCCATGGGAACAGTCCAGTCCGAACTACACAGCCATATCTTTCCCAGACCGGAATCAAGCATCCGAGGACCGGACCGGTTTCGAGGTAACACCTCTCATCAGCCCGGCTAGCTTGACACAAGTGGTGTGGAGGCTCTGGGACCCACGTCTGAGCTACCCCAGTACACTCAGGGAGAAAATTACAAAAAACAATTTGATGGACAGAATGTAGATCAATGTCTTACATTCACCCCAGTACAAGGATCTGGGCCTAAATCCATCGTTTTTTGCACTCCACACCACCCTGGGTTAGATAATGGCTTTATGCAAATCAGCTCTGACCCTGTGCCCCATGGGAACAGTCCAGTCCGAACTACACAGCCATATCTTTCCCAGACCGGAATCAAGCATCCGAGGACCGGACCGGTTTCGAGGTAACACCTCTCATCAGCCCGGCTAGCTTGACTCCAGTGGTGTGGAGGCTCTGGGACCCACGTCTGAGCTACCCCAGTACACTCAGGGAGAAAATTACAAAAAACAATTTGATGGACAGAATGTAGATCAATGTCTTACATTCACCCCAGTACAAGGATCTGGGCCTAAATCCATCGTTTTCTGCACTCCACAACACCCTGGGTTATATAATGGCTTTATGCAAATCAGCTCTGACCCTGTGCCCCATGGGATGCCCAGACGTGGGTCCCAGGCACTCCACACCACTGGAGTCAAGCTAGCCTGGCTGATGAGAGGTGTTACCTCGAAACCGGTCCGGTCCTCGGATGCTTGATTCCGTTCTGGGAAGGACATGGCTTTTGTAGTTCGGACTGGACTGTTCCCATGAGGCTCAGGGTCAGAGCTGATTTGCATATCGCCATTGTCTAACCCAGGGTGGTGTGGAGTGCAAAATAACGATGGATTTAGGCCCAGATCCTTGGACTGGGGTGAGTGTGTGACATTGATCCACATTCTGTCCATCACTTGTTGTGTTTGCAATTTCCGCCATAAGTGCGCTGGGGATGCCCAGACGTGGGTCCCAGGCACTCCACACCACTGGAGTCAAGCTAGCCGGGCTGATGAGAGGTGTTACCTCGAAACCGGTCCGGTCCACGGATGCTTGGTTCCGTTCTGGGAAGGACATGGCTTTTGTAGTTCGGACTGGACTGTTCCCATGAGGCTCAGGGTCAGAGCTGATTTGCATATCGCCATTGTCTAACCCAGGGTGGTGTGGAGTGCAAAATAACGATGGATTTAGGCCCAGATCCTTGGACTGGGGTGAGTGTGTGACATTGATCCACATTCTGTCCATCACTTGTTGTGTTTGCAATTTCCGCCATAAGTGCGCTGGGGATGCCCAGACGTGGGTCCCAGGCACTCCACACCACTGGAGTCAAGCTAGCCGGGCTGATGAGAGGTGTTACCTCGAAACCGGTCCGGTCCTCGGATGCTTGATTCCGTTCTGGGAAGGACATGGCTTTTGTAGTTCGGACTGGACTGTTCCATGAGGCTCAGGGTCAGAGCTGATTTGCATATCGCCATTGTCTAACCCAGGGTGGTGTGGAGTGCAAAATAACTATGGATTTAGGCCCAGATCCTTGGACTGGGGTGAGTGTGTGACATTGATCCACATTCTGTCCATCACTTGTTGTGTTTGCAAGGTTTGTGGGAGCAGCACAGATACAGGAAACAGTTGTATGGATGACCGGTGATCTTAATTGAATCACTAGTATCTGCTGACAAAAAGAGACCATGCATTAGGAGCAAAACATCCTGACCGATATGCAGGAGTCTAGTATATTGCTCTGCTTTCAGAAAAAAACAAATTTTGGAACACTCCAATATTCCAAAATTAAGATAAAAATGTCTTTTTTTGTGCATCTTTTTTCGTGAACTAAACTGAGGACCTGATTCACAAAGGGCCCCGCACTCGTGGCGGAGGCACTGCACTCGTGGCGGAGGCCCCGCACTTGTGGCGGAAGCCCCGCACTCATGGAGGAGGCCCCGCACTAAAAAAAACAAGTGCTCAGTTACTTGCTTGGCTCAGCTAATTATTTATTGCGTCAATCAATCGTTAATCCTGCAGTTATTTCAAGATGCCTTGAACTTCATTTCCCACTTAATTATGACAGCAGATTAACTGGGAGCTGTCAGTCAAGCAAGCCCATGAGCTGTGCTTTAACCTAAAGCCATTTCTAAAGTCTTTGAAGAAAGGAGGTTCCTTCTCCTCTGAAAACTCATTTGATGTTTAATTCAGCAGCAAGGAGCCCTTCTGGGCCACAGCAGGAAGATGTGGAGCACCAGCCAAGAAGTTGGTGAGATCCACGTTAAAAGGAGATAGTAGTGTTTCCCTGGTTTATTCATTTATATTTAATAACCTGGGAATATTGAAAAAACTTGACTATTTCATCAGTGAGCGCGTTTTTAGAAGATTTATGCTGACTGTAACCAGCTACGTAACAAGCGGGCTTCCCACGACAAGTAGGGTTGTGGAAGGATACATTTTATTGAATGATTAATAAAAATCTTACAATTAGAGCAGTCTTTAAAAACACACCAATTAAAATTTAACAAACAAATAAATGTAAAATTCCTAATATTCTCAAAATAATTTTCTCAAAGGGTCCTGGAAAATAATTTATAAACATTACATCAGTCCATCATTTTTTCCAAGGCTTAATATGGATAGTACCAATTATTATTTCATTACTTGTGTGCAAAATCATAATTTTGTTTTGGGTGAAACCTTTTTATTGGCATTTTTCATTATTACATACATCACATCTTTTACTGCCGATGGTTTTGGCACACAATTGACCCCGTATGGGGACTTAAGACTGTGACACACAAGCATATGGGTTGAAGACTGTTGAGCCCCGTCACTTGTGCAAATTCATTTATATAGTACGAAATTTATCCCTAATTATTTTAAACTTCCAGATTTACTGGGCTCAACTCACAAGCATCCAGTTTCTTTTTTGCAAGTATCAAAAATTCAGTAAAATTGGCGTTCATTTTAATATCCGTTGGTCTAAAACAAACTACCTTAGCATGTCTACATGTACGAACACCTCTGTCAATGAAGCAGTTTTTCAGATATCATTTTCTTTCGGCCATCATTACTGCACATATACAGACCAAATGAATAATACTTTCATCCGATAGCTTGCAGACGACAAGTAGTCACAAGTTGCCCCACCCCTTCCTGCTGGCAACATCTTGTGTTGAGACTTTGACGGAAATACTCAAAGCATGAAGACCAAGGCTCAGATTACTGAGGGCATGTGTTGCGCTGGTGTGACACAAGTGACCGAAAGGCAATGCAAATCCTTATATGGTATTTACAAAGCCACGCAAGGGACGATTTGCAGTGCCATGCATGACCTTGTATTGAAATGTCACGCAACACACTGGCCTCCGCCGCATTATATTTCCTTGGGTAGGCTCCCTGATCCAGGCGTAACAAGGAGAAATATCTTCATTTTTCAGCACAGAGAGAAAGAGTAAATATGCATTTTGTTTTCGATTCCTTTACTTTTGAAGCGATAGTATCACCCCCACTTTAGCTGAAGATGTTTAAAGCTAAAGCACAGGTGCTGCCATTGCAACCAAAGTAAATACTCTGGAGGAAGAGTGTGGCAGAGTATCTATGTGTCCCTCTACTTTCTGGTGGAAGTATTTGGCAGAGAATCTGTCTGTCTCTCTCCTCTCTGGAGTGAGATTGTGTGAGCATCTATCTATGTGTCCCTTTACTCTCCAGTACAAGTGTGTGGCAGATAATCTGTCTGTCTCCTCTCTGGAGTGAGATTGTGTGAGCATCTATCTATGTGTCCCTTTACTCTCCAGTACAAGTGTGTGGCAGGGAATCTGTCTGTCTCTCTCCTCTCTGGAGTGAGATTGTGTTAGCATATATCTATGTGTCCTTTTACTTCCTGGTGGAACAGTGTGGCATAGTACGCGTAGCAGCTTTCTTTCAGCTGACGCGACGCGCGGCATTTCTCTGGGGCCTGATGTGGTGGTAGTAGTTGGTGGTTAATAATATCTTTATTTAGTCTGTCTCTGGGAAGGCATTCCCATTGAGGAAGTTGGGGAAAGTTCTCCTCTGCTGAAATCTTCTCTTCTGCACTCTGCTCTGTCTCTGGGTGTTTTGCGTGGGCATGCACCGGGCGGTGCTTAGTCTGCGTGGGGTCCATCTCTTCCTGCAGGTTCAGTACTTTGTCATTGTTAACTTAAAACAACGTCATCCCTGTGCTCTGTCTTGGACATATTTCTTTTCACTATTATTGCATCTATGGGTGTCCTCATCTATGACTGCCGTGATTGCATGTTGCATGTGCTCATTGTTGACACCCTGTGTTTGCCACCCTGCAACACACAAACATTTGCGGTTTTATTCTCACTAATGCTTTTGCTCTGCACTTGGGTGAGTTCCACCCTGATTTTTCCATGGTACATTGTTTTGCAAGTGTTTGTTTCTTCAAAGGGGCAGCACTTGTGCCTGTGCTGTGACTTATATGTGTGCATTACCATTGGATGTGTCTATGTATATGCAATATCTATTTTTCAGTGGGTGTTTTTATGTTCTTTCTTGATTAATAATGATTGCAATAACATGCATTTTTGTTCACTAGATTTAGTATCCTGTTTAGAGGGCCAGGGGGGTCAACCTCAGGAATATTTTCCTGGTGTGATCTTATCTGGAAATGTGAAGGGAAATACAGACACAAACACTCTAACCCTCCGCGTCTTGGTTTAGCTCCTCACCCCGTTCAATAGATCCAGTGGCAAAGCTTTTCTTGGATTTACGCTTTTCTTGAATTTACGCTTTTCTTGGATTTACGCTTTTCTTGGATTTACGTTCTTTTCTAAAATACTTTTTTCGCTGATTAGAGTACAACACAAAATCATGAGTGCTTATAATTGGAATTAAGTCGATTTAAATGGTAACGTCTAATACCGCTTGTTCCTATGACACAGATTCAGCAGGTAACATCCACTTTCCCTTATAGATATCAAGATATCAAATCTATTTACACTCAATAGTCACTTTTTTGAAATTATACCTAGCTAAGCATTTCAAAGGCTATAAACTTTATTGTGTAAATTGTACATGCAGCAAAACCCAGGTTAATAAAAGTTGTCCTACACCGACAGCAATAAAAAGTAATGGCTGTTCTTCCCAATCAATAGTGTAATCAAAGCTGAGCACAGTAATGCGACTGCTATAAGGAAATATTTTGATCCATTACTGTAGGCATTTGTTCAGCAGTTCTTTCCAGAATGGGTGGATCTTGGGACCCGGAGCCAGTTTGCGTGATTGGTCAACATTCTACCTCTGGTATCGGCACTATACCAGACACTATTTGTGTACGGGAGCGGAAATATTCTCTTAAAACGCTTCAACTTTGAGCTGGAAGATATTATTGAAGGCATAGAACCAACAGACCCATGTTTGTGTCTTCTAGTTTTAGTTACACCCTGGGACAGATTCACAAAGTTTCCATCAGGGATTTTTCTTTATTTGATATTGATCAGTTATTCAAAACTATTACAATTCAAAATCAAACAAAAAGGATAACATCAAAAACCACTAAAAATGACTTGTATTAGACAAGTCATTGAAACAAATTTTAAAAATTGTTAATCGCAGTGTGGGCGTTTACAGCAGATTTATTTGTTGGTTCTATGAAGAATAACATCAGTAATTCGTATGCTTTCTGTACAAATGTATTTAAAATTAGTTCATTCAGGACTGTCAAATATATTAGCACTGCAGAGGCTATTTTTTTGTAGTTGGGGTACGTACAATGGGCACATATCTGCTCCCTACAGCAGAGTTTTTTCTGCTTGTTTAAAAAATGTCATGATTCTGACTAGCAACCATGGGACGTCTCCTTTAAAATAATAACCCCTTTGCTTGACAGCAAGGGTGACACCCAGCTTTATAAATATGGAGCATAACCAGATACTGTGACTTTGTTATGGATCCAGTATTCCTTCATATACACAAACTGCACGCTTGGTTACCCTTAAACTTTCAAAATAGGGTGAACTACTCATATGGAGCAGCCCAAATTAAACATCTATAAAACCGAATTTATAATGCAAGGGGACTACAAGGCCCTTTGTTTGTTGAAGACACATGATTGTAATATTTTTTGGGAATGTTTAAATTTAACAAGTTACAGCTCATATAGTTCACAATATTCACATACATATTTGCGGTTGTATGTTTGGCATAAACGCACAAATAACTTTTTTCACGCGTGCCAAATCAATTTTGTAACTCTCAAATGTTGGATTTGCAGTGATAAAAAGATGTATTCACACATAGATTTTTGTGTGATTAAAACTGCTCACAGGGGCAGGGAGTGGGTGCTCCACAGTCCTCAGAGGTTGTTCATGTCAATAAAGAAGCAGATTTGTATTCACAAACTCCTCCCCCACCACCGTGTGTCGATTGCTGGTTACACACTTTTTACTGATGTCACTCCGTTGATAACACTCTTCTCTCCCCTACTCCTATCTTCACGACTTCTTGTAACATTGACTTTTACTGGTACCCCAGTCTTTTCCCTTCTCACACACCTTCTAACACCCTATTACCTCCTCGTTAGTCTTCCTCGCCACATGACTTACATAGTGAGCTTCAGCTCCACACCAGAACCCTCCAAAGCAAAAGGTTAGCCTCCCATGCCTCCCATCCCTTCCCAAGATGGCCGACCCTTTACCACCTGACCTCTATAAGAGGCGGGCCGACCAAACCCATCAGCCTGTTTTTTTTGTTCTGCGCGTCATTACTCTCCAGATGCGTCTTCAGGTAAGTGGTTCCTGCTGTTGCGGGAGCCTGGGTCCTTGGTTGGTGGTCCTGCGCTAGCGGACTCTGGGGCTTTTGGACCTCTCCCCTTCCTTCCCCCGGTCTCGTTGGGGCTGGTTAGGCTCTGCCTTAGCGGGCCAGGGGTCAATAGGGGGGGGCGGGCGGTGTGGTCTGGGGCTCTGTTATTTTGCTCCCATTTACGCCGCGCCTCGCATTTACTCCGTTTGTGGCCATGATCTGGCTCACTATTACGGTGCTGCAGGGAGCCAGTAGCGCACGCTGTGCGTGCAGCCATGGATCCGTTTGGTCAGCCTATCCCCTCGAGACTACCTCCTACTGTTTGGTACTTCAATTTTCTGGGGATTCACTGAATTGTGCTGTTTGTTGTAGGTGACCTGTTTATTCCGTGTCACGCCGAGCCTGATCACCTTGTGCTACGGCTGCTGTCCTGCGGCGCTGTCTGCCCCTCTGATGCAGCTCCCCGGTGTTGCCTCTTGGCCCCTGTGTGTGTGTGGCTCTTGGCGGGGTTGCTTGACTTCGCGGTTGCGCCCCCATTACTCTTGCGGGCCCCTGGTACACTCACCGTTTCATTTTTTCATGGGCGGTGCTCCCTGCGCTCTCGCTCCGTTGGGGCTGGCGGGGTGAGTCTCGCTTCTTCCCATTTCCCACGCTGAGGTGGCGAGGTGGACTAAAGGTCCGGGCTCCTAGGGGGCGGGGTGCCGCTGTCCTTGCGTTTTCTGGCTCTGCCTCCGTGGGTGTGGCGTTCTGCTCCTCCCCCGGGGCTCCGATAGTGGGCGGGTCCGGTTCCCTGGCTTCGCTCACGTGGTGCGGCAGGCGGGCCTGGGTAGCTCAGTTGGGAGAGCGTTGGCCTGCGGTTCTGGTGGTCCCTGGTTCGATCCCTGGTTTTTCATTCACTGGTGTTGAATGTAATTATGATCGTATTCGCATATTTATTTATTTTGTTGTGGATCTCTCTTGTGTTTCTTTCGGGATTTACACTATTGTTCCATTCCCGGTTTTCTACTCTCGTTCTGTGGCGTTGCCCCGCTCTTCTGTCCTCCGATTCGGTGGCGAGGCCTGTGTGTCATGGGCCCTGCTGGGACATGGAGTGGTGGTATATCGCCGCTATCGGGTCTCACGGACCAAGGAGCTATAGCTCAAATGTAAGTCTTGTGCTATTGGTGGGGACAGCCCTCACAGGCCAGGGTTCGAATCCTGCCAATGCTGTAGATGTATCCCAAGGTGGTAAATTTTCAAAACAGTGAATTTTAGTACTGTGGCTCATTGGGTAGTGTTTTGCCTTTGGTGGCGACTGCTCTTGCAGGCCTGGGTTCGAGTCCCGCTTTTGCTGTGTCCATTGATTTTCGGACGTTGTTTTTTTATTCAGACTTTGCACGTTTTGTGGTCGCTGAGTGGCTGTTTCCATTCCCGGCTCCTACGCTCGTTTTTCTGTGGCAGTGCCTCGCTCTTGGTTGGGGTTTTGGCTCTGCAGGTGGTTTACTTTTGTTGGCGCCTGCTCTTGCGGCCCGGGGTTGGAGTCCTGCTTTGCTGGGGCCGTATCCTCGGGTGGTTCCTTGTCATACCTTGTATTTCTTCTTATTTTACGCATATTGGTTGTCACTGGGTGGCTGGTTTTCCGCGTTCCATGTCTCTGTGCTCTGTCCTGCCCTTGGGTGTCGGGGTCAGTTCCGACCATTTGGGGTCTTTGTGCTCCTCTTCTCATCTGTTTTCAGTCGTTGGGCATGGTCGGGGGTAGTGCCTTGGTGGGTCTCCTCCTGAGTTTGCCTGGTGCTGTCGACGTAGTGGTTCTCAGTTCCTCTTGTGGGGCTGTGTTTGTTTGGTCTTTTCTGTGCCCTCCGCAGTTGTTCCTGGTCCTGCATCCGGGGGCTGTTGCTCCTGTTCTTCTTCTCTGGCTTCTTCTGTGGTCTCCGGGTTGGTTTTTGGTTCGGACTTTTCCTCCATGGCCCTTGACGGTGGTTTCTCCTCCCCCTGCTCCAGTGTTCCCTTGCGTCCTCTTCCTCGTGTGTGGTTCGCATGCTCTGCGGGTGCTCTTGGGGCGTGTTCGCTTCGGCTGCCTTTTGTGGGCTCTGGGTTGCCGGTTTGCCGGTGGTTGTCACGTTTATTCATGAGGCGTTCCTTTGTCGCCTCTGCGTCTCCCGGTGGGTTGCTCTCTGCTTTTTTCGCAGGGTTCCTTGCTTTGACTTAGGTCCGTGGTTCTGTGGCTCGGAGGTAGGTCTTGTCCCTTTAGCAGTGCCCGCCTGTGTCAGGCCGGGGTTCTTTTCCGGCCGTTGTGTTTGTATCCGTGTGTGGTGCATTTTTGGGTTGCTTGTTATACGGCACCTGTGGCGTTGGGTTGTGGGGCCTCTGCTTTGTGATTCGCTTTGTTGCCTTCCGGGCTTTGGGCCTGTGGTCCTTTTGTCCTGTGGCCTCCTGTCCCCGCTGTTTTTGGGTGGGTTCGGTACCGGTTGGTTCCTTGTTGGCCATCCTCCGGGGTTTTCCGGGGGCTTGTCTGGGGTGGTCTTCCTGCTGTTGGGGTCTGTCCGTCCGTCTCTGGGCTGTGTCAGTGTTTTCTTGCTGGCTGTTTCTGCTCCTGGAGGGCTCTCCTGGTCTTGTCGGGACTCAGCGGGTGGCTCTTGCTCCCTTTTTTTTTTCCTGTCGGCTTTCTTCTGTCACTGTGCTTCTCCTTGCCCCCTGGCGGTCGGGTCTTTGTTGCGATCCTTCTCTTCCGGGCCTACGTTGCCCTTGGGGCTATGGCCCTTTGGCGGCTCTGCTTCCTTTGGGTGGTACCTGCCTGGTCGGGCTTGGTGTTTGTCGCCTGCCTCTGGTGGGGCGTGCGTTCTTCCTTTTTTGGTGCGGGGTCGCTTTTGACGGTTTCGCTGGTCTTTCTCTCCGGGTCCTGTTCATGGGTTTTCCGGTTGGGGTTGTCTGCCTTGGTGGGGCCTTCCTCTGGTCGTGGTTTGGGTCTTGTGGGCTGGCGGTGTTTTCTTGCCCCTGTCTGTCCTTTGCGGATCCTCCCCTTCCTGTTGGTCTCGGTGCCTCTGGCCCTTCTTTGGTTCTTTTTCCCCCCGACTCTTCCCGCTTTGTCTCCTGGGTGAGCTGGGTTCCTCCTGTCCGTATGTTGGTGGTGCCTTCCTCTGGCCATGCTTGGGTTCCCGGTCTGTGCTGGGTCGGTGGATTTCCCTGTGGTCGTTTTCCCGTCTGGCTTCTATTTTGCCGTTGCTTGGCTTCTCTGGGGTTTTCCCCTGCCTTGCTGGGGCTTGTTGGTCCCTGTGGTGAGTTTGTCCCCTGCCTCGTGCTCCGGGGTGTGTGCGGGGTTCGCCCCTTTTTTGTCTTTGGCGCATTGGTTCTGTCCTTGCCTGGGTCGTTTTTGGCTGCGGCTTTTCTGGCCCTGGGTGCTCATGTTCTCATCGCCTCTCCTTCGGTGGTTTGTGGGTCGGGCCTCTTTTGTGCCTGGTTTGGGAGTCTCCTGGGTCCGTCTGACCCTGTCTGCTTCCTTTGGATCTCCGGTTTGTTGGCTCTTCGGCCTTCCCGTTTAGGCTCCGGGCTTTGCGCTTCCTGGGGACCCTTTGCCTGCTGGCTGTTTTTGTTTCCGGCGGTGCTATGGGTTTTCCTGGCGGGGCCCTGCGCTCCCGGTGTGGGTGTCTCGTTTCTTTCCCCTGGTTTTGGGGTCCCGGGTCCTGTTGGCTTTGGTGGCTCCCTGGGTATTTTGTCATGGCTCGGGCTCATCTTCACCCTGCCCTTCTGTTCTTCGCCCCTTTGGTGTGTTGCTGCCACTCTCATGTGCCTGTCGGTTCTTCTTTGTCTCGCTGGGCTGGGCCTGGTTGTGGGCTGACTGTCTGTTTGCCCCCCTGGGTGCTCTCTTCGGCGGCTCGCTCCCTTCTTGTGTTTCTTCCTGGTCCGGTTGCTTGGTCCCTGTGCAGAGTGTTCCCGTACCTGGCTGATTGGCTTCTTTCTGCCTCTTGTTCTCCCTTCTGGCCGTGGGCGGGCCTGTGGGTTTTCGGTTTTTTCGCCTTTGCCTGATTGGTTCTCCTCCGGGTCCCTTCGGTGTCGTTTCCGGCTCCTTTCCTGGGTTCGTTTTCCCTGGTGCCTGCCTGGGTTCTCTCCTTGGAGTCGCAGTCCCTTCTGGGAGTCCTTTGTTTGACGGGGGTTTGTCCCCCTTCTGTTTCTTTTCGGATCCCTTTTCCGTTCTTCCGGCTCTTGCCTGTCTGTTGGATGGCTCTGGTGCCGCTTCCCAGTTTTTTTGGTTCGGCTCCCTCGTGGGTTGTGGTCGCCCTTGCGGTGTTGCTGTGTTGAGCGAACTGGTTGTCTCTTTCCACTGGTGATTTTTTTTGTTGTTGTTAGGTCGCTGTGGTGGGGATGTCCTCTGTTCATTTTTGCTCCTCTCTCGCTTTGTGCTGCCTGTTGGGCTGCCCTGGTGTGTTGTTCGGGCCTGCTGAATTCTGTTCTGGCCTTGGTTGCTGTTGCCTTTTTGTCTCCGTGCGGTCCGGTCCCGTGCCTTTCTCTGCCTTCCTTCGGTTGGAGCGGTTTTCCTGGCGACTCTTGGTGTCTCTGGGGTCCGGTTTGTTTTTCGGCCTTCCCGGTGTCTTCGGTCCCGGGTTGATTCTCCTACTCGTGGTTGCCTCTCTCCTGGGTGGCCCTTCCACTCGTTCTGGTCTATTGGGTTTGGCCTCTTTCGTGGTCTTTCCCTTCTGGTCTGTTGGTTTCTTGTGTGTGTCCATGAAGCCGCTTGGCTTTGGTATGTGCTCACTATGTAAGTCATGTGGCGAGGAAGACTAACGAGGAGGTAATGCCCCGGTTACTTACCGGTAATCTTCATTACTTCGAGTATATTCTTCCTCGCCACATGAGTTCCCATCCCTCCCTCCCTGTCTGGCTATCGGCTTCATGTTTGTGCTTGGTGGTTTCAGGCTGATGGGTTGGGCCGGCCCGCCTCTTATAGAGGTCAGGTGGTAAAGGGTCGGCCATCTTGGGAAGGGCGGCCCGCCTCTTATAGAGGTCAGGTGGTAAAGGGTCGGCCATCTTGGGAAGGGCGGCCCGCCTCTTATAGAGGTCAGGTGGTAAAGGGTCGGCCATCTTGGGAAGGGATGGGAGGCATGGGAGGCTAACTTTTTGCTTTGGAGGGTTCTGGTGTGGAGCTGAAGCTCACTATGTAAGTCATGTAGCGAGGAAGACTATACTCGGAGTAATGAAGATTACCGGTAAGTAAACGGGGCATCTTCAAGAGCTCCTGGAAGATTGACATTTGCTCGTACGACACTGTTTAATTGACTACACACACTTGCCCAACACCCTTACACATTTCTCTGCAGGAATCTTCAAGAACTCTTGTAACACTGATGTTTGCTGGTTACATACTTTTGTACTGACTCCACACGCTTGCTAACACCCTTCCTCTCTTTCCCACTCCTTCACAGGTATCTTCAAGAGCTCTTGTAGCATTGATGTGTGCTAGTTACATACTCTTTTAAAGTAGCACATGCTTGCTAACACCCTTCTTCTCTTCCCACTGCACAACAGGTATATTCAAGAGCTCTTGTTACGTTGATGTGCGCTGGTTACACACTCTTTTAAAGTAGCGCACGCTTGCTAACACCCTTCCGCTCTTCCCACTCCTCAACAGGTATCTTCAAGAGCTCTTTTTACGTTGATGTGCGCTGGTTACACACTCTTTTATAGACTCACACACTTGTTAACACCCTTCCTCTCTTCCCACTCCTCCATAGGTATCTTCAAGAGCTCTTGTACCGTTGATGTTTGCTGGCATCACATTTCTTTTATAGACTCACACACTTGTTAACACCCTTCCTCTCTTACCACTCCTCCAAAGGTATCTTCAAGCGCTCTTGTAACGTTGATGTGCGCTGGTTACACACTCTTTTAAAGTAGCACATGCTTGCTAACACCCTTCCTCTCTTCCCACTCCTCCATGGGTATCTTCAAGAGCTCTTGTAACATTGATGTGTGCTGGTTACACACTTTTGTACTGACTCCACACGCTTGCTAACACCCTTCCTCTCTTCCCCACTCCTCTGCAGGTATCTTCAAGAGCTCTTGTAACATGGATGTGCGCTGGTTACACACTTTTGTACTGACTCCACACGTTTGCTAACACCCTTCCTCTCTTTCCCACTCCTCTGCAGGTAACTTCAAGAGCACTTGTAACATTGATGTGCGCTAGTTACCACACTCTTTTAAAGTAGCGCACGCTTGCTAACACCCTTCCTCTCTTCCCACTCCTCAACAGGTATCTTCAAGAGCTCTTTTTACGTTGATGTGCGCTGGTTACACACTCTTTTAAAGTAGAGCACGCTTGCTAACACCCTTCCGCTCTTCCCACTCCTCAACAGGTATCTTCAAGAGCTCTTTTTACGTTGATGTGCGCTGGTTACACACTCTTTTAAAGTAAAGCACGCTTGCTAACACCCTTCCGCTCTTCCCACTCCTCAACAGGTATCTTCAAGAGCTCTTGTAACATTGATGTGCGCTAGTTACACACTCTTTTAAAGTAGCGCACACTCGCTAACACCCTTCCTCTCTTCCCACTCCTCAACAGGTATATTCAAGAGCTCTTGTTACGTTGATGTGCGCTGGTTACACACTCGTTTAAAGTAGCGCACGCTTGCTAACACCCTTCCGCTCTTCCCACTCCTCAACAGGTATCTTCAAGAGCTCTTTTTACGTTGATGTGCGCTGGTTACACACTCTTTTAAAGTAGAGCACGCTTGCTAACACCCTTCCTCTCTTCCCACTCCTCAACAGGTATATTCAAGAGCTCTTTTTACGTTGATGTGCGCTGGTTACACACTCTTTTAAAGTAGAGCACGCTTGCTAACACCCTTCCTCTCTTTCCCACTCCTCCACAGGTATATTCAAGAGCTCTTTTTACGTTGATGTGCGCTGGTTACACACTCTTTTAAAGTAGAGCACGCTTGCTAACACCCTTCCTCTCTTTCCCACTCCTCCACAGGTATATTCAAGAGCTCTTTTTACGTTGATGTGCGCTGGTTACACACTCTTTTAAAGTAGAGCACGCTTGCTAACACCCTTCCGCTCTTCCCACTCCTCAACAGTTATCTTCAAGAGCTCTTTTTACGTTGATGTGCGCTAGTTACCACACTATTTTAAAGTAGCGCACGCTTGCTAACACCCTTCCTCTCTTCCCACTCCTCAACAGGTATCTTCAAGAGCTCTTTTTACGTTGATGTGCGCTGGTTACACATTCTTTTAAAGTAGAGCACGCTTGCTAACACCCTTCCGCTTTTCCCACTCCTCAACAGGTATCTTCAAGAGCTCTTTTTACATTGATGTGCGCTGGTTACACACTCTTTTAAAGTAGCGCACGCTTGCTAACACCCTTCCTCTCTTCCCACTCCTCAACAGGTATATTCAAGAGCTCTTGTTACGTTGATGTGCGCTGGTTACACACTCTTTTAAAGTAGCGCACGCTTGCTAACACCCTTCCGCTCTTCCCACTCCTCAACAGGTATCTTCAAGAGCTCTTTTTACGTTGATGTGCGCTGGTTACACACTCTTTTAAAGTAGAGCACACTTGCTAACACCCTTCCTCTCTTTCCCACTCCTCCACAGGTATCTTCAAGAGCTCTTGTAACATTGATGTGTGCTAGTTACACACTCTTTTATAGACTCACACACTTGTTAACACCCTTCCTCTCTTCCCACTCCTCCATAGGTATCTTCAAGGGCTCTTGTACCGTTGATGTTTGCTGGCATCACATTTCTTTTATAGACTCACACACTTGTTAACACCCTTCCTCTCTTACCACTCCTCCACAGGTATCTTCAAGAGCTCTTGTAACGTTGATGTGTGCTGGTTACACACTCTTTTAAAGTAGCACATGCTTGCAAACACCCTTCCTCTCTTCCCACTCCTCCACGGGTATCTTCAAGAGCTCTTGTAACATTGATGTGCGCTGGTTACACACTTTTGTACTGACTCCACACGCTTGCCAACACCCTTCCTCTCTTCCCCACTCCTCTGCAGGTACCTTCAAGAGCTCTTGTAACATGGATGTGCGCTGGTTACACACTTTTGTACTGACTCCACACGCTTGCTAACACCCTTCCTCTCTTTCCCACTCCTCTGCAGATATCTTCAAGAGCTCTTGTAACATTGATGTGCGCTAGTTACCACACTCTTTTAAATTAGCGTACGCTTGCTAACACCCTTCCGCTCTTCCCACTCCTCAACAGGTATCTTCAAGAGCTCTTTTTACATTGATGTGCGCTGGGTACACACTCTTTTAAAGTAGAGCACGCTTGCTAACAGCCTTCCTCTCTTTCCCACTTTTCCACAGGTATCTTCACAAACTCTTGTAACATTGACGTGTGCTGATTACACACTCTTTTAAAGTAGCACATGCTTGCTAACACCCTTCCCCTCTTCCCACTCCTCCACGGGTATCTTCAAGAGCACTTGTAACGTTGATGTGCGCTGGTTACACACTCTTTTAAAGTAGCACACGCTTGCTAACACCCTTCCTCTCTTCCCACTCCTCCACAGGTATCTTCAAGAGCTCTTGTAACGTTGATGTGCGCTGGTTACACACTCTTTTAAAGTAGCGCACACTTGCTAACACCCTTCCTCTCTTTCCCACTCCTCTACAGGTATCTTCAAGAGCTCTTGTAAAGTTGATGTGCGCTGGTTGCACACTTTTGTACTGACTTTACACGCTTGCTAACACCCTTCCTCTCTTCCCCACTCCTCTGCAGGTATCTTCAAGAGCACTTGTAACATTGATGTGCGCTAGATACACACTCTTTTAAAGTAGCGCATGCTTGCTAACACCCTTCCTCTCTTTCCCACTCCTCTACAGGTATCTTCATGAGCTCTTGTAAAGTTGATGTGCGCTGGTTACACACTCTTGTAGAGTAGAGCACACTTGCTAACACCCTTCCTCTCTTTCCCACTCCTCCACAAGTATCTTCAAGAGCTCTTGTAGCATTGATGTGTGTTGGTTGCAATCTCTGTTAAAGTAGTGCATGCTTGCTAACCCCCTTCCTCACTTCCCCACTCCTCCACAGGTATCTTCAAGAGCTCTTGTAACATTGATGTGCGCTGGTTACACACTTTTGTACTGACTTCACACGCTTCCTAACACCCTTCCTCTCTTTCCCACTCCTCTGCAGGTATCTTCATGCGCTCTTGTAACATTGATGTGCGCTAGTTACACACTCTTTTAAAGTAGCACATGCTTGCTAACACCCTTCCCCTCTTCCTACTCCTCCACAGGTATCTTCAAGAGCTCTTGTAACATTAATGTGCGCTGGTTACACACTCTTTTAAAGTAGCGCACGCTTGTAACACCCTTCCTCTCTTCCCCACTCCTCTGCAGGTATCTTCAAGAGCTCTTGTAACATTGATGTGCACTAATCACACACTCTTTTGAAGTTGCGCACGCATGCTAACACCCTTCCTCTCTTCCCACTCCTCCACAGGTATCTTCAAGCGCTCTTGTAACGTTGATGTGCGCTAGTTACACTCACTTTCAAAGTAACGCACGCTTGCTAACACCCTTCCCCTCTTCCCACTTCTCCACAGGTATCTTCAAGAGCTCTTGTAACATTGATGTGTGCTAGTTACACACTCTTTTAAAGTAGTACACGCTTGCTAACACCCTTCCCCTCTTCCCACTCCTCCACAGGTATCTTCAAGAGCTCTTGTAACATTGATGTGTGCTGGTTACACACTCTTATACTGACTCACACACTTGCTAACACCCTTCCCCTCTTCCCACTCCTCCACAGGTATCTTCAAGAGTTCTTGTAACATTGATGTGTGCTGGTTACACACTCTTTTAAAGTAGCGCACGCTTGCTAACACCCTTCCTCTCTTTCCCACTCCTCTACAGGTATCTTCAAGAGCTCTTGCAAAGTTGATGTGTGCTGGTTACACACTCTTTTAAAGTAGTGCACGCTTGCTAACACCCTTCCTCTCTTCCCACTCCTCTGTAGGTATCTTCAAGAGCTCTTGTAACATTGATGTGTGCTGGTTACACACTTTTTTAAAGTAACGCACACTTGCTAACACCCTTTCTCTCTTCTCACTCCTCCACAGGTATCTTCAAGAGCTCTTGTAACATTGATGTGCGCTGGTTCCCTTTTGACATCCAGAAGTGTGAGCTGAAGTTTGGGTCTTGGAGCTATGATGGGTGGCTGCTCGATCTCCAGATGCTCGATGCGGACGTCTCAGGGTACATGGCCAATGGCGAGTGGGATCTTGTGGGTGAGTCTCTGCTTCACTATCTGCACCTCACTGTGCACTGGTCCCAGTAGAGCATCTCTTCCACAGAGTTCATGGTTGACAGTCTTTATTTATGTACTCACTGTGCCCTTAAATACTCTACTAATGTCCTGATTATTATTTACAACAGCACTTTCACGGTACCACGCCTATAGTTACAGGTACTGTGAGGTAACACAACCCACAACCCAGTAATTCCGAGTTACCCAATGCGTCATTAAAAGCGACGCATGTTGTGAACGTCTAGTTAAGTTCATAGTAGAACAGTAAACGTGTAGACCTGTACGGTACGTGCACATATTGGATCTTGTACATATTTACTTTGCTCATAGTCAGTCAAAGCGTACACATGCTAATATTACTACTTGCACATACCTGCACATGCTTGCTCAGTATTTGTACACTCATGAAAAGTACTTTGACAAACTCTTGTAATCCTTACATAGCACTTATATATACTTAGAAAAACGTGCCCATACATCCTTATTACTATGCACATATACCTATTTGTGCATACTGGTAATACATTTCGCACTGCTTGCACATGCTCTACTTGTATTGCTTACACATGCAATTACATTGTAGGCGCATGCCCTTATAACTGCATGTTTGAAGGACCTTTTCAGAGCATGTGCACACTTTTACATCGTATGTACAAGAGTTTGGATGAAAATGTCCACTTTATGTGGGCGTTTTTTATGTCCCGCCTTTTCTGTTCAAGTCTACAGTACAATATGCAGAGTAAAAATTGAATCAGCCCTTTCTTCATCACTGAATTTTTTTCTCCAATGTATAGCAGAATTCCGAATGCGTTTTTCATGCCTGCCTTAGGAACTCCGTCATTTGAACGAATGTGTCTTTAGCATGCATTTGTTCTGCACGCAAGTCGTTTTAATGACTTGCCTTAGGGGGGAGTGTTGGATATTGGAATAGTTTAATTTACTATTTCAACTCCAGTCTCCGCAACAGTAGGGAAGGTGTTGGACTTAAATTGCAACCCCACTCCACCATTGTGCCCCCCTAATAAAAGTCGTTGTAATGACTTGTGTGCATAACAAATGCGTGCAAAATAACGCATTCATTCTGCTTGTGGTGCTGTGAAGGACCAGCGTGATTGGGGCTTCGTCCTAAGGATGTTTCCCGTTTTTCTTGTTGGTCAGTTCCCTACTCCTTATTCAATGGTTTTCCGCCTTATTCTTGTTTTTGTTCCTATGCCATCATTTTGATTGGCTGAATTGTACTCATCTACTTCTAATGTGATACTTTTTTATTTCTGTTTTCACACTCTTTGTGAGTGAATCCCTTTCATCCATCTGTCCTTTTACCTCGCTATTACCGCCCCCCCAAACCGCACTACCACCCTCCACTGATCCATTGCTGCCTGACACCTCCATACTCTCTTCTTCATTGTGATTTTTTTGCCAGAATTGCATGTGCAAGGGCCTGGGAGCTGTTTACTGCTGACAAGCCACACACTTTCTGTCCATTGCCCCCAGCTCTTTCCTGCGTCATTCTTTTTTCTTCAAAGGCTACTAGTAGCTGTACACAGCTTCCAGGCTCTGCTTCTACATCTTTGGCTCCAACCCCCATCCCTTCCTTTAAAAGCTGCGTTTGTTTGTTTGCTGTTTTCTTTTTCTTTTGAGGCCCTGCAGCAGTACATTGTTACTGGGTTGATGCTTCTTGATGTCACTGCCTGTGCGCCTATTTAAATAAAACATTCTACTACATCAAATTAAAATTGCCACTGATTTGTCACCAAATAGGCCTATGTATGTACCTGGTGTTGGCAATCATATAACAGTGAAAACGATGTTTTCACCATTCCAAGATGGCCGCTGCATGAAAACGTGTATGTGGTCGTATCTTGATGCACCAGATTGCATTTTGCCATTTCTAATTTGCTGTTCCAACCTGGCGGGCTGCCATTTTAGGATGGTAAATTAAACAAATATTCGCATACCCAATAGTCTTGGCTTTGGTACTGTGCGCCAACTTGCTGGCTTTGCCAGTTTTGTTTTTTGTTTTCCGCAGATGCACACGGACAACAGTAAACTATGGAAAACAAACAAAGATTAGCAAAGCTTGAGGCATTACGTTGGTGCCCAGTTGCAAAGGAGAGACCTATTGGCATTGCCAGTGCTTATTTAGCATTTGTAGAACCCCCAATGCACTTGACATCACCAAGACTACTGGAGGGTCTCCGTTGTCCTTTTCGGTTAACACGAAGCATAGATAGTTCTGTTGGAGTAGAGGTGATCCCAGCCCCTCGTAGGTAGCGTAGCATGGCAGATGGTTGGTGATGGCTGATTTGCTGTGCAAGGTTCACATTCAATCTTAAAAAGTACTGAACTATGTTTAAGCAAAGAATGTTGTACTGGAAGCATAGCCTTCCAGTAGAAACATTGCTAGACATCATGTACACACACTTGCTCTACGGGGCATGATGTGCGTATGGTCAAAGGCAGCCAAAAGTGCGCCAGTGTAGGGGAAATAAGAAACCGATCCATCTCTCAGTAGATATGGTGCTGCTCTGCTCTCCCTTTCAAGAAGTGCAATTTTTGTGGCTGCTCTGTGTTATGTCAAATCTTATTAAATCTGGATAAAGATTCACACTTTGTAAGGAAATACAGTGTGTGTGTGGCCCCGATCTAAAACAAATCCGCAGATAATATATGATCTTCTTGGAGGCTTAAGAAAGTCTTTTATAACCCTAGTCTCTTAACTTATTAGAGTTCCCCATCTTATGTGGCACGTTCTATCCTGTATCCTAACACCTGTCACTAAAAGTTTTGCTTTGGCTTCAGCCCAGCTACTGAAAGAGCTAACAATGGCAAATTGTAAACCAGAGAACAGGTCTGGGAGGAGTCTAGGCATTGTATGTTAAGGATTCTTCCTGGACTGTCCAGTAACATCCTGATAGTTGGTGCACCACAAACTCAGGACATAATAGACAGATGGCATGATGATGGTCCTCTACTGGCCAGTAAACCATGATTGCTGATCTCCTATTGTTTTCCTTCACTCTAGGTGTCCCGGGCACCCGCCACGAAATTTACTACGACTGCTGCAAGGAGCCGTACCCGGACGTGACCTTCTACGTCACCATGCGACGCCGGACCCTGTATTACGCCCTGAACCTGCTCATCCCTTGTGTCCTCCTGTCCACCATGAGTGTGCTGGTCTTTTTGCTCCCCGCGGACTCCGGAGAGAAGATCTCCCTGGGTAAACCTCTGTTCTCCGTCAAAAATCTATCTAGGAGTATTATGAGATAGTGAGTAAGAGGCCCACATTGCACTCAGGTCTATTGCCGGATGGGGGGGTCCTGACTCCTAGTTATGGTGCTGGGTCTGGCTGCTGGGCCCGCTAGCCATCAGTGGGGATATTCATGTAGGCTGGACGGTTTAAGAAAGCACCAATATTAGGGTTATTAAGGTCCTGATCACGATCTAGGCGGGTGGGATACTCCGTCACAAACACAACGGGAATCTCGTCCGCCGTATTACAAGTTCCAAAGGATATACTGGAATTGTAATACGGCAGGCGGGATATCCGTCACAGTTGTGATGGAGTAACCCTGTCCACCAAGATCATAATAAGGCCCTTAGTCACACTTTGAAGTTCTCCTCCGTCACCCTATACTCCACTTGGCTCTTTTACACGCTGTCTCTGTGCTCAGTATTTCAAATGTGTCCCTCCTATACCTCCCTGCTCTTTCCTGTGAGCTTGAGCTACTAACTTCTGTATTAATACACCTCCCTATGTAACCGTAGCGCCTCCCTCAAAATCCCTTATTCCTGTCCTGTGAATCTCTACACCACCCCTTCTGCATTACCTCTTTCTTCCTGTTTCTTAAATGTTTCTCCCTCTGTACTCCTTTCTTCTCCTTTCTGTATCCCTAGCCCCTCCATGTTCTTTCTTCAACTCTCCTCTTGTTGCTCCTCAGCATCCTTAGCTCTCTTCAAAGTATTCTTAGATACTGCAGCCACGGCACTACCTCTCCAGCATCCCTGCTCGACTGATCCCTAACTGTGTATCTCCTGTTCCTCCCTTGTATCCTCTACCCCCATCTTTCTCCCCTGTTACTCCACTCTGTAGTTCCTATTCCCTCTTTCTCTAGTCTTCTATCTCCACTCTGTATTCTCACTTCCTTTGCTCTCTGTTCTCTGTGACACCTCCCTGTGGCCACATCCCTACCCCTAGCTCCAAATACCTCCATCTCTACCTCAGTTTTAGTTTTATCAGCATATCCCCTCTGCATCATGTGTGCTGCGTCCCACCCTATACCCCTGTCTCTTTATTTCCTATTCCTTATTTATGCATTTAAAGTAGCTCCTGTTTGTATCACTTCCCACCACCCCTGCTCTCACCTTCTTTGGAAACAGTTCTTCTATGGGTGTCCCCCCCTCTCTTCTCCTCCTTCCCTCCTGGTACCCCCATATCTTTCACTCTTGTTCATCTGTTGTTCCTCTCTCTATGGCCCCAGCCTTCTTCTTTCTATGTCCCTCACACACTCTCAGGACCTGGCATGCTTAGAAAAATGCAGTGGCCCAAAGTATTTTCAGGAGCCCACTGTCAATGCTGCCCTACACCGCAGTTGCTGAATACCAAGGCTGCCTAATCTTGATTCCAGCTCATCCTTCCAAGACCCTAGAATTCCTCTCGATTTATCTCTCTTGTGGGTTCTTTTCGTCCCCGGTCTATCCCTTTATCATGTTTTGCTACATTTCTCTTCTTCTTTGTTTCTCCCTATTCTGCCTTTCTCACTCTTGCTCTGGATCAAAGTTTGAGGATGAAAAATAAGTCCCAGTTCCCCAAAAATGAGTTTGGCTGCCCACCACCTGCAACCACCGGCACAAATGAGGCAGTGCACCTCTGTATCCTCATCTCTTCTTCTCTGCATCATTTGTTATCCTCTTTTTTTCAGCTTTGGTCCAGGTGATCCCCTTTGAAATAGGCTCTAATTTTTAGTTGTAACTCCTACCATGTGAATCTCCCTCCTGCCCTCCATGGTTATTTGCCTGGCTCCTCCTCTATACGTAACCCATTGTTCTCCTTTCCGCGTCCACAGCTCCTCCTCTTTGTAGCCCCGCCGCCTCCTCTCAGTATTCCCAGCTCATCCACTCTCTCAACACTTCTCTCCTCACTTCTGTGTCCCCATTTTTCCCTCTGCATCTTCTAACCCTCTAGACTATATCCCCAGGTTTCTACATCTGCATCTCTGACTCCTCCCTTGTTATCCCAGACCCTCCCCTTTGTATCCCTATTGTTTCATGGCTCCTCCTACTCTTCCTAAGCGCATCCAATTATATTCCACGTCTGGTTTGGTTGCAGGTATTACTGTCTTGCTGTCGCTCACTGTCTTCATGCTGCTGGTGGCTGAGATTATGCCGGCGACGTCTGACTCAATCCCTCTTATCGGTAAGCGACAGCACGCACGCTCTTATCCAGCTTAGCCTGTAAACGACAGATCCTGCATTTTAGTGCACAGGGAATGGGTGAGAGGAGGATATTGCTGTAGGTAAAAACAGTAACCAAACAACCCAAAAAGTAAACAAGCACAGGTACAGTGTATATGTGTATATTGTCAGAGGTTTTTCTTTTTAACTTTTTTTGTTTTCTTTGTTGTGATACTGTCCAGAGTAAGAAGATATCATCTATATACCGTGTGTATTGCGCAATGCCTGTAGTCCAATCCGGGTTGTAGAGTATGTGGTCATTTTCAAATTTGTCCATAAAGTTGTTGGCGTAGGCCTGTGCTCCCGAAAATCCCATTGATGTACCTGCTAATTGGGCGTAGTATTCAGATTGCAATTGGAAGTAACTATGGTGTAAACAGAAGTGTAGGCGCTGCAGTGAACCACCTCACCATTAGTAAAGTATCTTTGGCACTTTCCTCGTGTATATATCACTACATCAGTTACTTGATATTCTCGTTACTAACACACTGAATCACGGCTGTACACATGCATCACGTGCACATGGACTTTCTCGTGTGAGGCATTGGCATTGATGATCTTACTCACGGTTTTTTATTTTTGCATGAGCACATCAACACGATCAGATCACCGGTATTATGTGGTACCACCAGACTTCATTCCTGGATAATTTGTTATTGAGGCAGTTTCCTCCATTCATACATCATATAAGAGTGAATTCATTTGTTAGTTTACAGATGCGCCCCTGACGAAGGGACCCCCATGTCCCGAAATGCATTGGGCTGATTTTCTATGTGTCTGCTAAATTCTGCAAAAAAAGATATACATTTTCTATGTTCACAACAGATGTTGTATAGTGTTTATAACATTTTGAAAAAATGAGTGGAGCTTAAATCCACTCAAATGTTTGTTAATACACAATTAGTATTATAAGTTCATGTATACATATTCTTTCTAATGCTGAGAGGAAAACACAGGAATAAGTAAAAATATTTGTTGGTTAAATTCCAATTCAAGAAGTTTTTGATTTAATTGGTTAATTGTTTGAGTACTTTGGGCATTATTGCCATAGGACCAGGACTGTCAGTCCCAGTCTTGATAATTAAGTGCCGTTGCCGAGCACTGGAAACCACTGGCTCAAATTAAGCACTGAAACAGCAACATGAAGAGGGTTTAAAGGGGATGAACAAGAGGGAGCAAAACATGGATTTGAAGTGCATGGGAGAACGGCTCAAAGGCTGAAGTGGCATAAAAGTGAAAGCATATATAAGAGCGGCTGAAAGGACAAAATTGTGGAAAACAACTTTTTTAATGTTATTTGTAGATATGGTCTGAGAGAAGTGGGTTATCAAGCTGCACTGCACAAGAAAAGCTTAAGAATAGAGTGGTTTAAGTTTTTAAAATTATGATAGTGTTAACAGTAAGATATGAAATGTGCACATAGACGAATAGGAAAAGTCCTCAATGAAATGGTTTAAAATTGACAGGGCACGGGAGAGCAAGTGGAAGGGTGAATCAGTATACAACTCTAAAATAATTCAGCGGCTCAAAGGTCAAAGGTGTTAAAAGTAGAACTGTTATAATGTTATGAAAATATGTGCTGGGAGAAGAGGGAAAACAAAGAGAATGGGGGAAACGCATGCACTCTCATGTAGTGCTTTTAGAAAAAAGAAAAGAAAAAGTTCCCAAAAAGTAGACACTTCTTGATGGATAAAAGTAGCCAGTCAGAGAGGCGGTAAACAGGCTATGCTCCATTCATGGGAAAACGCGCGGATGGACGAACGAAAACAAATACAACCATCAACTTGAGAGTAAGAAAATAAGAGAAAACAAAATCCAATGGAAAACAATAGGCGAAGTTGTTTTTTAGGTTAATAATCAACATATCCCTAATAAGTTGTTCTCAACTAGACATCTGTGCTGTCGGCAGGCTTCGGTCTAAAAAAAGCATCTATATAGATGTTACCACATTTAGCAACTCTCTTAGCCAAAGTTGTGTTTTATACTCTTGAACTGGTGCAGATATAGAGGCCAACTTACTACATAAGAGGTAGGGATACTGCAGGCAGTAATGAGTAAATACCACTGAAAGCTAATAGCGCCCTTCACAGAAGAGGTAAGAATACTGTGGCCAGGTATGAGTACATGACATTGGGAGCTAATGCTGCCTTTCGGAGAAGAAAACACAAAGTAGCAGTAAAATCCTGTCTTCAGGGGTTTCAATTACTACTTCCAGGAAATGGAGTATACCCGGTAATATAGCATTAGTCAATGTAACGAAAAACATGGACCCCCTGCAATTAAATGGTGGTTCCAAGGGCAAGGGAGAGGACAGCAAATGTAAATAAACACCTCTTGGCAACCGCAATTTTAACTAAATAACTGATAAAGATATGGACATGGAGAACATGTGGAAATATGATGACATACTTTACTTTATTGTATAGATGAATGTCATGTTAAGTTAATGGGGTCTGTAACCCTCCCAAAACAAAAGAATAACATCAAAATATTCATGCAAATAAAGTGCAGTCGATAAAACACTAACAGGAACAGGGAACACAAAATACAGTACAATAAAATAGGCAATATATACAATAAAAACTAACAATTGGATTACACAATACAAATTGTAAATCATAGAACAAATAGATCATAATGTGTATGATCTAAGTTAGCAAGTAATATTTGGTGCAAATTCCACTATAGAATATAAATGTGGCTGTAGATATGGCATATTCTATGCGCGTTTAGGCGAACTGTAGCTCAAATAGCATTAGTGCCATGAGGCATCATTACCAGAATAAATACAGCTGACAAGAATAGATGTCTTGCCTATCAAACACAGGATTTTTAAAGGGTGAAACTAATAATAGCTAGTCCAAAATTCTAGAAAAATTGTCATCTGTTAAGGAAAAATTTGCCGAAATTCAGTGGAGAAATTCTAAAGATCTGCAAGCAAAGACATAGATTTGAATTTCTCTGTTTATGAGGCAAAAGATCAAACAGAATAATATAAATCTCACTCAGTGGACTTGATTCTTGAAAACAGTTCGGAATCTGCAACCATGAGTTTCTGACTTTGCATAGGTATAGGTTTCCGAAAGGAATTAAAAAACACTTTCAGGATTCTCTTGGAAAACTGCACCAGTCTCAAATTTCCACGCTTACTCAGAAATTTGTTGGTGATTTCGTATTGCAAGTGAAAATAAACATTGGAAAAAACAGAGGAAGCGCTAAAGACTAACTCCAAAACAGAAGTCACCAAAATCTCAATATTTTAAAAATAACTAAAATAATTCTGCTCTATTTCACTGTGCATCAGTTGTCCCCAATACGCGACAGAGATGGAAAACTAAATGTACACAGTCCCGTTTGACCGCCGAACATGCAAGCAACCATGCTGTTTGTCTTCTTATTACGGAAGTCCTGATTCTTACCTAATGGGAGGCTAAATACGCCACTTTTTGGGACTCTACGCTACAAGATTGATCGGTACAACGTTTCGCATATTAGGAGTTATATTACTTTCCATCGGCGAACTCGCTTATGGTGTGCAGTTTTACTTTGGTGTGGTCCCGGTTCAGGCATGATTACGACCAGGCACGCCCCTGGTTTTCCACGAATTGACGTTATATAGGTCAGTGTTGCTCGCCACCTATTTACGGATACACGTATTTGCAGTATAAATTATTTCATTTTATTCTAAAGAGTGGAATTTTCACTAGCGGGACTATCGACCTATATTGTTTATCTAGAATTGGAGTACTGACCGTACATATTGTTTCCTACGCAACTTTAAGAAATCCTTCACTGTTCTGATTATGACAACTTGATATTATTTTAAGCCCTGACGAAGTTTCCGTGGCACTGGGAACGAAACGCGTTGGCTGTGTGCCAGTTCTCTTCTAAAAAGAAACTTAATAAAAGAAGAATTTCTAAAATATCTTTTTGTCTGGACTTCAATGTAGTGCACCTTCCTTTTGGGTTTTTTCTAATTGTAAAAGGGCATCTTTCAGCAGCTGTTGTCGGAAGCGGTCGCACACATCATCAAACTTTGAAACTAAGGGGGTGTAGGTGCTTGACCGTGGTCTGCTGCTGTGTTCATATATTTTCTGGGCAGTCCTAAACTGTGTAGGATTCAAATATATCTGTAGAACGATTTATATTTAAGGTGGAGATTCCGGCATTCGAGATTTTGGAATAAATATTTTTGCAAAAGATGTATTTGCAGTCCAGGGAATCTCATGGAACAGGATACCAGTCGCTCATGATGTTGCATCACCCATGCAAAAAAGAGGCGATGCTACTCTCCGCTAACAACATCTGCTCAGTCCCTGCTTATCTGTGTATATTAAAAAAGAATCACTAGCATACATAAAGCCCAGATCTATAGCAGGTTTCTTAATCGCGCTAATGTTATGTTATGTTATGTTAGTAGCTTTTATAAGGCGCACAGCTGCCCCAGCCAAGGGGCGTCCCGGCGCCTGATCAGGTTCCACAACACAACAAATTGATACTGGGAAAGAGAGGAGGGAATCAATCAGCAGTTGGGAACAAAAAAGTTTTTATGGCGCGCCTAAAGGGAGTCAGGCTGTTCAAGGCTCGAATATGGACAGGGAGAGAGTTCCATAGTCCTGCCGCTAGAACTCGAAAGGAGCAACCTCCCATCCTACTCAGTCTAAACCGAGTCTTAACCGCCAGATGGAGAAATTCCGATCTTAGCGACTGCGTAGGAACATAGGCGGAAACAAGATTAGCAAGGGCAGGAGGAGAGGAAAGCTTCAAGATCTTAAATGTCAGGCAAAGAGCCTTAAATTTAATTCTTTGTCTGACCGGCAGCCAATGGAGAGAGGTCAAAACTGCAGAGACAGAGCACTGTCTAGGAAGGCCAACAATGGCATGCACCGCGGCGTTCTGCAACCTTTGCAGTCTAGTAGCCTCCGCCTGATTCACTCCGAGCAGCAGCGCACTCCCATAGTCCAGGCGGGAAAGAATGGAGGCTTGGACAACCAGTTGCCGAGTAGGGGGTCGAAGAATTTAAGGACCGGTCTCAGTCCTCGCAGAATACCATAACAGGTAGCTGCAACCTTCTTCGTATGGCTGGTGAAGGAGAGTGTAGGATCCAGCCAAACTCCCAAGTTCTTAACTTCGGCAGCTGGAATGGGAGTCACCCCCAATTCTGGAGGCCACCACTGGTCTCCCCAAAGCTCCGACTGCTTTCCTAAAATCAGGACCTCGGTTTTTTTGGCATTTAACTGCAAGCAGTTAGTTCGCATCCAATTTGCCACGGCTATGAGTCCTGCACGGAATCTGGGAGCGTTCACCTCGGGATCCCCGCTGAGTGTCACCGCTAGCTGCGTGTCGTCGGCATACGATGTCATGGTTAGGCCACATTGTCTGACGACTGCAGCCAGCGGTTTCACATATAAGTTGAACAGAGTGGGGCTCAACGCAGAGCCCTGCGGAACCCCCAGCCCCAGTGGATAGAAAGAGGACTGACCAGGTGGAATAGCCACTTTAAAAAATCGGTCCGAGAGGAAAGAGCGAAACCATTGGAGAGCAGTCCCCTCAATTCTCACTTCCTCCAAACGCCGGATCAGGATATTGTGAGACACCGTGTCAAACGCGGCGCTCAGGTCTAACAGGAGGAGCGCCGCTGCCTGCCCAGCATCTAGCACCGTACGCAAGTGCTCAGTCATAAAGAGCAGTGCAGTTTCGGTGCTGTGTTGTGCACGAAAACCATTCTGGCTCTCGTCTAGTATGTTATTTCGAGAAAGGTGGGCAGACAAGATGGAGTTCACGTGTGCCTCAGTAACCTTAGCGGTCCAGGGCAGGAGGGAGATGGGACGATAGTTTTCTGGTAAAAGGAGATCCAGGTTAGGCTTCTTTAAAATGGGGCTGACCACTGCCTGCTTCCAGGAGGAGGGGACCACACCCGATGTGAGCGATAGATTGATCAAATCCAATATAGGCTCACGACATAGGGGCGGAAGAAGTTTGAATAGCTCTGGCTTCAGCGGATCTAATGGAGAGCCAGATTTAATTTTGAGGCTCAGATTATCGAGAACCTCATCAGACATTACTGGCAGGGAGGACAGGGTTTCCTGAACCGTAGCCGTCACACCAGTTTGCTCAGCACTGGGCACAGATGACATAAATCCTCGGTAGATTGCCTGCACTTTCTCCACGAAAAAGGATGCCAGGCTTTCACAGTGTGAGTCCGTGCAGATTTCCACCAAGGTGGCCCGTTTTCCCACAAGGTCTTTGAGAACCTTGAAGATTAATTTAGATGGGTTGGGGCTATTCTGAAACTCAGAAGCATAGTGTGCGGCCCGGGTTTGACAGATTGCCCTGTGATAGATCTTAGGCTGGGCAAAATACAGAGATTTCAAGGTGGGATCAAGGGATTTCCTCCACGCCCTTTCAGCTTGCCGGCACGTTCTCTTAAGCTCGGCAAGAGTATCATTATACCATGGACTGGGAGTTTTAGCATGGCATTTCGACCAGCGCATTGGTATAAGAGAGTCAAGGGCGGCTAGGACCCAGTTACGAAACTGCTCATATCCTTGTTCCACATTCAGCAGATTGCCCAGGGGCTGTGCCTCCAAGATCTTAAAAAACTCCTCTAGTTTGAGCTTATGCCAATTTCTTTTGAGAATCAGTCTGTCCGCCGGTTTAAATTGTGGGTCATCTAAGGGACACAAAACTTTCACCAACAGATGATCAGTCCAACCTACCACCATCGGGTCAGATACCCTAGCTCGTTCCAGTGTGGTAAAGAAGGGGTTAAGGATGTGACCTCCTGTGTGGGTAGGGGAGGTAACTAGTTGGTTCAATTGCATGGCTTTGAGGTCCGCTAGCAAGGAATTAACAGGTGCAGATGACCTTTGATCAAAATGTATATTGAGGTCGCCTAGGATGTTAAAATTAGCACATCTAGGAGCTAACAAGCTGACCACGTCAGCAAGAGCGGCTTTGAAGACAGTGTTGTTCCCTGGCGGGCGGTAAATAAGCATACCGCTAAGACTGAACTGATGACTGAAGGCTACCTTAAAAGAAGCGCTCTCGCACGCTGGTAGGTCAAGAGCTTTCCAATCAGCCGGGAAGCAGGATTTTATCGACATGGCTATGCCACCCCCTCTAGAAGTGCGGTTAAGAGTAAACACTGTGTAGTTGGAAGGGAATGCCAGATTAATTATTGCAGTATCTGCGTCCTGAAGCCAAGTCTCAGTGAGAAAGATGAGGTCAGGAGAGTCCTTTTCGATCATGTCACGTAAGGACTGATGGTGCTTGACCAACTATCTCACGTTCAGACTCCATATGCTAATTACACGCTCAGAAATGTTAGTACGTGTACTTAGGGCACTCCTTTCCACGGAGCGCACCCCAGTGGGGGTATCAAGTGACAAACTGCCACAGGCACAGTCATAAGGGCCCGACAGCGGGTGCGCAGGATCATGAACACACACCAAGAGCCTATCTCTAATAGAAAGAAGAGCGGCGCGATTGTACCTGATCGTCGCGGTATTCTGCATGATGGTATGAAGACTAAATGCCAGAGTCCATCTCCCGCTCACGCTTCCTCGACGCGGACGAGCGCAGATGGGCAGGACTCTGGCACGACTCCGGCTAAGCGACGGCGTCCCACTGCGCGTCCCCGCTGCGCGGGAGAGGACGACTTTAAGTAGGCGTCGCAATAAAGAGCTCGAGCGCCGGGACGCTCAAAGATGGTGCCCGCCAAAGTTTCCACTCACCCAAGCCAAGATGGCGCCCACAGGAGTCCAACCCCGGGACCCGGACCCGCCAAATGGCGGTGTGTTTTCTGAAAATTAAATGCAAGTAAGGGGGCGAGTACCCAGGCAGAATAAAGTTAAAAACGAGGGAAAATCCAAACAATAATAACGCAAATACAGAAAAGGTAGTATTAAAACCACAGCGTACTGGCAGCGCGACCTGCGCTAATGCAGCACCCAATCTGAAAGGAAACAAGCGAGTCCGCCTTAAGTAGGCGTCGCAATAAAGAGCTCGAGCGTCGGGACGCTCAAAGATGGCGCCCGCCAAAGTTTCCACTCACCCAAGCCAAGATGGCGCCCACAGGAGTCCAACCCCGGGACCCGGACCCGCCAAATCGGTCTGTCAGGACTTTAAAGAACGTTACATTTGCTTTTTTTTTTCTCAACATGTTTTTATTGTCAACAGCCACAACAAGCCTGGCAATGCCAGGTTTCCCAGCAATACAATATACATACGAGTGAGTCAAATGTTGACATTTTGATGCCCATTAAGCAATTGAAAAACAAAGACAAAAGAACTTAATATTTCACTGTAGTGTCATGCATCTGATACATAATATAGTGCTAGTCCAGTGTAGCCACCCTGATCCAATAGCCATACCTTTACAACCATATTCATCACACATCGTTTCCGTCTCATCCAGTGTTAGTCTATGGAGACAGTTGGAATAGGTTCTAGGTATAATCCACTTCTAGCCCCCTACAAAAATCAAGACCCTTCTTGTGTGTATTTTTTCACTTCTTCCACACCCCAACCAATGGCGGAGAAGCAACTTTCCATGCCCTCGCAATGTCCCGCTTCGCCATCGGGAGGCCCAGAAGTAACAGGTGATGCTTATATATGTTGCCCCCAATGGCATCGGTGATGTGGAGTAGGACCAGACGTGGTGAGTATGGAATGTCCCAACCCAAGACCTCCGACAGGCGATTGAGGACACCCCACCGGAATCTAGAGAGTGGTGTACATTGCCGTACGGTGTGGATAAGGGTACCATCCGCAGCTTGGCAGCGCAGAGATTCAATCAATCCAAATAGTTTGTTTCAAGTGTAGCAGACCCTGTGAAGGTATTTGAATTGTATATAACGTAATTGCGCTTCAATAGCAGCACCGCGTGGGGACTCTAGCGCCTCAGCCCAGTCCTCGTCATCTAGGGTGCCAACATCCTCTTGCCAAGCCCCTCGCGTTTTATTGAGTGTAGGGGGGCTATTTGTTACCAGTGTGCAATATATCATGGTGATTTTATGCTCTTCTAGCTCTCCCATGAATAGTTTGGCTTCAGTAGGATTAAAGTCAGGCGCAGTTCCCTGACGTGTAAGACAAGGGGAAAAGGCATGGTGGAACTGAAGGTATTTATAGAATTGGGATCTAGGCATCGCATACTTATGTTGCAATTCCTGGAAGAACTTCAGGGTCTAACCTTGGAGAACATCACCCACCATGGATAATCCTATGGCCTCAGAGCCAGAAAATCCATATAGTTCTGCCAGGGGGGTGTGGGGTAAAAGACCATTATGCCCGAGTGGCGTTTCTTTTGTTAGCCACCCCATTTGTTGCAGCAAGCGCCTCCAGATCTTAAATATCATGGAGGTTGCTGGAGGCATTGTTTTCAGGTTCAGACCCACATAAAGGAGTGTGTGAAGTGACATGTTCCAAATTAACAAGCGTTCGACTGCATATGTGGGATCGCATCGGTCCCCATACCACCAGTCATCGAGGATAAGAATATGAGAGGCCGCATAGTGCGCCTGAATGTCAGGCGTAGCTATGCCTCCACAGTACGTAGATTGGAAGCACGTTTTTAATACCACCCAGGCTGAACCACCATCCCATAGAAAGTGTCAGAGGGTGGAGTTCAGTTGCCTAAACCAGGACGGCAGTATCAGGTACGGGTGATTTTGAAGCTGATATAATAGACGGGGCAGAGAGACCATCTTAAAAATGGCAGACCTACCAACCAGGGAGACTGGCAGGTGTGACCAGGAATGAGTCTATTCTTGATCTGCATCCACAGCAGGCCAGATTCTTTTCCCAAGACACGGGCTGGGAAGACGATAAGAAGACCCAGAGGAATTTAAATTGGTCTCGCACCATCATCACCGTGTCTGCCCATTCGCCCATGAACATCGTCTGTATATAAAGCTAGGCGGTCGGAAACTTCTCTGGACCATTCAAAACCACAGATTTGTGCATCTATCCACACCCAGGCCGCGAGAGGCTCCATGGCCAACGTGAAGAGATTGGGAGACAGGGAACATCCTTAATGGGTGCCCCATCCTATGGGATAAGTTTGTGATGTGGGGTCTGCGATGTGGACAGAGGCGGTGATATCTGCATATAGGAGTTGAATATATTTAAGAAGGCAGGAACCAAACTTTTTTCGACTTAGGAGTGCAAATAGGTATGTCCAACTAAGGGAGTTGAACGGCCAATCAATTACAGCAAGTAAGAGTGCAGCCAGCTCGCCAAGGCGGGCAACAGACGCAATGGCGTTGTGTGCACGGCAGATGTTGTGTTGCGTAGCGAATCCAGGTATAAATCCCTCATGATCTGGGTGAACTAAATCTATAATATGTGGTACAATGCGATTGGCTATGACTTTAGCAAGGAGTTTGACTTCCACATTAAGGAGTGATATTGGGCGATATGAGCCATGCTATTCAGGAGGTCGTCTGGGTTTTTAAAATACTGCTATTTCAGCAAGGCGCCAGTCCCTGGGAAGACTCCCAGCGTCTAAGGCAGCATTGTGCTGCTAGATAAGGGGCTGTCAAGAGGGATTGATATCTTTTTTTTTTAATTCACATGGGAAGCCGTTTGGGCCTGGCGCTTTACCCGGTCGCAGTTCGGATAAAGCTCTCTGGAGTTCCTCGACAGTTATTTACATTTGCTTTTACTGTTGTGGTCTTTAGCTGATTAAGTTGTTCTTTGAAGATATAGCTCTGGTAAGACATTGAGTTTGAGTATCTGAGATGCCAACCTTTACCGCCTCATATGGTCAGCTCTAACTGCTTGGCTTTTCCACCCCTGGTTAGTTCTTCATTGTTTCAAACATTAAGTGCCAGGGCCCAAATATGTCTTGGGAGTCCACTGCAGCTGACACCGCCCAAAGCTACTGACAATGCGTCAAATGCCAGTGACAGCCGTACCTATGCGCTGGTTTTATCAGTTTGTAAAAGTATGTTAAATCGTTAAACGCTCCTCTGATGAAATCTGCTAAAAAATAGGAACACAGCACCACCATGTGGTAGATACATGTGTGCCAGTGTTTATAAGTAAGTGCTGGTGCCCAGCACTGGCAAACACTGGTAGTAATTAAGTACTGCCCCTGGTGAGCCAAGAGCTTAAAGGAAGTAACTTGGTTATCCGAATCGAGTGCTATGGAGTGGACTCCATTGTTGTAAATCATTTAATCTTAAATGTATCACATTTGTTTCAAATAGTTCACTGTCTCGATTCATTACTCGCCCCCTTCCCCGTCTAAGTAAATAGTGATTGTGGTGTATATGGAGTGTTACACCCCATCAAACATGGAAATGCACACCCAGAGAAAAAAGGGTTCTCATGTGAGGAAGGAAATGAGTGCATAGCTTTTTAAAGAGTGTTCATAGGAAGAGCACTTGTGTTCTAATCCCAGCGACTTCAACCGGATCACTCGGTGGGTTCCTGCACAAAACTGTTTTCTCCATAGAAGACCCTTTTCCATACCTGCTCACAATGAAATGGTGTAGAAATAGAAAAAAGAACTCAACAGACTGAACACTTCCATACACCTTTCGTATTGGCACCCTCCACATACAGTGCAAGTAATGACCACTCATAGTACCTAAACTCCCCTGGAATCCCCCTGCAGAGGTGCAATGGAGAGTACAGGGTAGTTGGGTAGTCAGCAGCTCTTCTCAGCATGGCTGCCTTAGTGTTTTTAGCCGAGACACTCTGAGTAGTTCAACCAAGACAGTTCTTATTGAACTCATACATATGGGTTGGCCCTGTCCTAGTGTAGAGCACAAATTGATGGTTTTGGATGTGGTCCAGAGTGGCTGTGATTAAAGTGAGGAATACACCCATTACCTTTTTCTACGCTATAAATTAAGGGACCGGGCGCCATCATTCTCTGCTGGGCTGGAGTGCTTTTAATGTCTCAGTGCCAGCAGATCTCAGCAAAACTGTCATGCTTTTTTAAAATTGGCATCTCTACTACTCATCATTATAACTGCTGTGCTTGGAGTTTCGCAGGGCCAGCATTTTTCCAGGAGGGATACCATTCTTCTAGAAAGCGGGGATTGCTACATTTGCCAGAAAGGCTGTGATGCGTTCAATGGCCCGGTACCAGCAGTTCTCAGCAGAGCTGCCGTTCTTTTTAGCAGAGTGGCACTATGATCGAGTCGCCCCATCCTAACGGAACTCCATTGGCTCCCCTTGCCTGCTCGCACCATCTTCAAAACCAGCTGCATCATTTACAGATCACAACCAGCACCCCCGCTTATCTTGCAGATGAGCTCGCCATCTCTGTTGGGTCTTGGCATTCCACTAACCAGGACACTACCAGACTGAGGACTTTTGACGTATAAAACAAATCAAAACAAGGCAGCAGCTTTTCCATCTATGCACCCAGGTTCCGGAACAACATCTATGTATCCAGGGCACAAGTCGTAAAAAAAAGTGAGGGGACTTTGTCACCGGAAGTAACGTCACAACAGGAAGTGACGTCATGAAAGGTGCCGAGCTCCTCGTCCAAGAGAGGCCAAAGAGTAAAGTCCAGCTATTTGGCAGGGGGCACGGCGTCCCCACCGGTAAAATAAGTGGGGGGACGCCGTCGACCCGCGTGGTACCCTGACTCGAGCCCTGTAGGTATCCATCAGGACCGCCCCAACGCTGCTTCAATCTAGGAACGGGTTGAAGGCTCACCTCTTCAAAGAATGCTACATCACAATGCATTACCTGTCCGCAACCCAGCTTCCTCTCCCATCACACATTCAATTTATGTTCTTCCATGACCGTGTATCGGGATCTGCTTTATTTTGGATCGATTCGCACTATAGAAATACCGTTTACATCTATACATGCATACAGCACTTCACGCTCATCAGAAGAACTGCGGAATTTTAATGGAACAGCACCGTCAGTTCTCATAAGGTCTGCTGTCCTCTCTATATGTAAGTTTAACAAAATTCCCTTAGGATCAATGTACGCACCAACGTCGGGACTCAAAAGATTCCAAACTTGTCACCCATTCATCCTACATTCCCAAATTATTTGTTTACCATAACCATGACTTATGTTATTTTCTTTGAGGTAATGTTTTTTTACGTGTAAAATTAAAAACAAGTAGAAAATGCCCATAAAACATCTAAGCAAACAATATCAATAAAATACAATCCGAGGGATAATAAAAAAATTAAAATATCATGAAAATTCGGAATGAAAAATTTGTATTATAAAAAATACAATCCAAAGAAAGCATGGTACACACTGAAGATTAAATATAAAAGAAGATAAGAAAGCCTCCTCCCACCTAAGTATAAAGCGAGACCAGAAATCACACCTTAATACTCGCCCACCCGATTATCACTTCCAGCTTGAGTCATATCTCCTCAAAGGATCAGCAAAAGACGCCGGCGTCTCACTAACCAAGTAAGGTACAAAAAGTGATATTGCAAATACTAAAGGGGCCTGCTTAAATGCTTTGAAAACTACCATGTAATTACTGTCCATGCTTTAAAGTCCAGTTTTTCCTTCGACAAAGGCAGGGCTGTGTGGAGGCGGGTTGAGGGGGCATTCCTAGGACCCGCTCACCGCCAGCAGGATTTATTTATAGATTTTTATTTGGAGACAAACTCGCTGTCATCAATTCTAATGAGGCAGCTTAGTTGGTTAGACCACTAGATGCACCAGATGACGTTTTCTCTCTCCCCGGAGTACATTATTATTTAATACTTAAAAACAGCTGCTTATAGCGCCTTAAAAACCAGCATCCAGAGGGCCACGCGTTACGTTTTGGCCCCAGGCCTTGCTCAAACCTCAGACAATACTGAACAACGGTTCACTGAACACAATGATACAGAGTAGAATTTAATCTCTTTAGTTAGATTACAATAGAGAGAACCCTGTGTCAGTCTCTGGTTCCGTCCCCTTTGACGTTTAAGCGGCTCATTGGAGGACTCCTAGGGGTGGGCGGAGCTCGCGGAGTTTATCGCCCACCCCTACTCCTACCTTGATGTCATTGCTATATAAATGCAGGTCCACGTGTTATTGCTCCAATTATTGAAATTAAATTTTTCTGATGTGTAAGGCACCTTTGGATCAATTCTAAGTGGTTAGTTATTTATTATTTCAATTTAATTTTTTTTACTTCGAGTATGGCTAGAATGCCATTGGAAAAACAAGGAGGGTGAATGTATGCAAGAGTAGATTGCACAGAGATGGGTGTATTCTGTGAAGCATTTATTGTGTAAACTCTGAGTAAGGCTCAGAGTTCAATTTTTACAGTTTTTTACACATAAATACGGAGGATAAAAATTGTGTTTTTTTATTTATAATTCAAACCACAAATAACGGAAAGTAAGCTTTCTTTTGGGTGACGCTCAATACTCAAGTTATCATTGCCAGGCCAAAAGCTATGCACATTGACTGCTTGGGGAATGTAAAACGAAAGATTTCCAAATTAAGTGGTTTGTGTACTACAATGTTATACTTTGAGTGAATTGTTGGTCTTTATATAGCTGCCTAAAGCATTAAACCCCGTACAGAGATCCCATTCCAGTCTATGTTAAGCATTTGAATAAATGTGCAATTATATTAGCTGTAATGACAGATCCTGGCAAGATAAACTATAAAAAACGCCCAAAGTAACAAAAAATAAACATGGGCTAATGCACAGATGAGGGAGGTTTGGGGCTTTTCTCTCCTCCTGGCGCTAATTCACACCCCTTCTCTGATTCCAGGCCAGTATTTCGCCAGCACAATGGTCATCGTGGGCTTGTCCGTGGTCGCCACCGTCTTCGTCCTCCAATATCACCACCACGATGCGGATGGAGGAAAGATGCCAAAATGGGTAATTGCAATTAACACCAGGCTTAAGTGACACTAATGCAGCATCATGCAGAAACAGGTCATCAACAGCACCCCAATCACAAGAGGATATCCTAATTCTTGGCCCTATTACTGGCAGAATGAGTTTAATGGAAGGAAGGCACTCCTTTCTTTTATAATATTTAATTTTGTTCCTCTCTATTTTTCACATGCGTGCTGCAGCGGTGGCACGTTTGTCCTACTTACGTGCCTGCTAAACTACCAACCTAACTTGAGTGGATCAACCTCTCAACCTCTGCGCACTGTTGCTACTAGTGAGTCACACTAGAAAAATCATCATTTTCAATTTCATTTCAATTCTTTCACAAAATCCTTTTCAACATAACCAAATTCACATTGCTCCTTTGAAAGTGTGATATTTAATCATAAATTCTTTTACAATAAATTCAAACATATATTCAAAAAACAACAGTTCATAATTTCACTGTATCAGCAAAATACAATCTTTTCTTTGCAACTTATAGTTGATGTAGCCCGATGCATTTCGAGTCCTAGATGGACTCTTCCTCAGGGGCCTAAAAATGTGAAAATCTTATATCAGCAAATTGAATATAATATCCAGTTTTATCAGATTCAAGTTTCAAAAACCCACAGATGCTCACTGCAACATAATATCATGTACAAAAAGTAATAATGGCTGCATCATGCACTTTTCACCTTTTTCATCTAAAAAACCACCACCATTGCACCTTAAAACGTGACTGTGCTGAAAAAATGTATACTCACAACCAAACCACGAGGTTGTGATACCTGTGAACAAAAGTTCTGACTGTAAATACATGCTGAAACCGTTCAACCAATGCACTGAATCTAAAAACCGCCTCGTTAAGCGTCCGCTTACCTCGAGTCTCTGAGTGTGAAAACACCACGTTTCCGTCTTACTTCAAAATTGCCACCTACAACGAAAGTATTGCAATCCTTAGCTTCGTGTTACACACTCCAGTGGTGTCTTCCACTAACCCCCCGGGCATCCATTCTTACCTCGACGCTAGACACCAACTCCTAACTCCACTCGTTACCAGTTACAAACCCAACACCGGGCTCGCCGGGTTGAAAACACGCTCTTCCTCAAACAACAGTGAAAACGGACTGATTCCAAACTCTCGGACGCGCCATTTTTGTAAAGTCTACCAAAAACGAAGCCATCAACACTCGGGGAAATATACTCAACAACCTCGAGCTACACGGAAACCCTAAAATACTGACCTAATAAAACCACTCACTACCCCTTATTATCGAGGCATAATAGTGAATCATAAAAAAATAAAAAAAACAGTGAAAAATAAATAAACGAGAAAAATAAATAAAAATAATAAGTGCTCAAAAATAAACATCACATAGGGGTTGTTTACAATTTAATATAGTGCATTATAGTGCAATTCAACCATTCAGAAGTACATGTATAGAGAATATCATCAAAAAGTTCACATGCTAAAGAGAGGCTTGGCCAAAACCTCTACATGAATCTAGCCTGGCATACAGTATTTGTTTTACAAAAAACATGTGTAATCTATCTTTTCATTTAAACCTTTAGGTTCCTGGGTCCCTAGGTACCGAATCCAAAATATCTCTCTTTGTAGGAGGGATCTGGTCAGATCCACTCCTTCTCGTGATTCAGTTTTCTCCAAAACTGAGAACTGTAGCTGGGATATGTTGTGCCTGTTTTCTGTCCAGTGTTTAGCTAAATTGCTCTTGATGTTAACATTCCTGATAGTACTTTTGTGTTCAGATATTCTTGTTTTTAGTTTTCTTTCCGGTGTTTGTTTCAAAATACTCCACAAGCTCATCCAAAATTAAAAACATAATATTAAGACACTGGGAACTTCTGTTACACGAACCAGACTTTGGAGGCATTTTTCAGCAAAAACCGATGTTTGCATACAACAGATCGAAAAACTTAAAGGAGTTGCTGAAATCACCCATAATCAAAAGAAGATTAAACCATAAAGGGATGAGAAGGTGCATGAACTGTGTGCATTGCCACAATGTAATTGTTGGGAACACTTTGCATCATCCCCAGACAGGAAAAACCATCGACTTACATCATGACAGTGATTGTAATTCCAAAAGTGTGATTTACTTCATAAAATGTCCATGTGGCAAATTGTACGTGGGGAAAACGGAAAGAAAACTAAAAACAAGAATATCTGAACACAAAAGTACTATCAGGAATGTTAACATCAAGAGCAATTTAGCTAAACACTGGACAGAAAACAGGCACAACATATCCCAGCTACAGTTCTCAGTTTTGGAGAAAACTGAATCACGAGAAGGAGTGGATCTGACCAGATCCCTCCTACAAAGAGAGATATTTTGGATTCGGTACCTAGGGACCCAGGAACCCAAAGGTTTAAATGAAAAGATAGATTACACATGTTTTTTGTAAAACAAATACTGTATGCCAGGCTAGATTCATGTAGAGGTTTTGGCCAAGCCTCTCTTTAGCATGTGAACTTTTTGATGATATTCTCTATACATGTACTTCTGAATGGTTGAATTGCACTATAATGCACTATATTAAATTGTAAACAACCCCTATGTGATGTTTATTTTTGAGCACTTATTATTTTTATTTATTTTTCTCGTTTATTTATTTTTCACAGTTTTTTTATTTTTTTATGATTCACTATTATGCCTCGATAATAAGGGGTAGTGAGTGGTTTTATTAGGTCAGTATTTTAGGGTTTCCGTGTAGCTCGAGGTTGTTGAGTATATTTCCCCGAGTGTTGATGGCTTCGTTTTTGGTAGACTTTACAAAAATGGCGCGTCCGAGAGTTTGGAATCAGTCCGTTTTCACTGTTGTTTGAGGAAGAGCGTGTTTTCAACCCGGCGAGCCCGGTGTTGGGTTTGTAACTGGTAACGAGTGGAGTTAGGAGTTGGTGTCTAGCGTCGAGGTAAGAATGGATGCCCGGGGGGTTAGTGGAAGACACCACTGGAGTGTGTAACACGAAGCTAAGGATTGCAATACTTTCGTTGTAGGTGGCAATTTTGAAGTAAGACGGAAACGTGGTGTTTTCACACTCAGAGACTCGAGGTAAGCGGACGCTTAACGAGGCGGTTTTTAGATTCAGTGCATTGGTTGAACGGTTTCAGCATGTATTTACAGTCAGAACTTTTGTTCACAGGTATCACAACCTCGTGGTTTGGTTGTGAGTATACATTTTTTCAGCACAGTCACGTTTTAAGGTGCAATGGTGGTGGTTTTTTAGATGAAAAAGGTGAAAAGTGCATGATGCAGCCATTATTACTTTTTGTACATGATATTATGTTGCAGTGAGCATCTGTGGGTTTTTGAAACTTGAATCTGATAAAACTGGATATTATATTCAATTTGCTGATATAAGATTTTCACATTTTTAGGCCCTTGAGGAAGAGTCCATCTAGGACTCGAAATGCATCGGGCTACATCAACTATAAGTTGCAAAGAAAAGATTGTATTTTGCTGATACAGTGAAATTATGAACTGTTGTTTTTTGAATATATGTTTGAATTTATTGTAAAAGAATTTATGATTAAATATCACACTTTCAAAGGAGCAATGTGAATTTGGTTATGTTGAAAAGGATTTTGTGAAAGAATTGAAATGAAATTGAAAATGATGATTTTTCTAGTGTGACTCACTAGTAGCAACAGTGCGCAGAGGTTGAGAGGTTGATCCACTCAAGTTAGGTTGGCCTATTACTGGCAGACCATATTGCATGCCAATTAAATGTGAGATTCTTGCCATAATCGAGAAATTGTTTTATCCGGTGTGTTTGCTCTGTGAAAAGTATTTTTACCATATCCGTACCCCTTTACCTAGGGGTCATAACTAAGCCATTTCTGTACCTTCTGCCAGAAAGACGTATGCATCTAATGCACACCTTTGGACATGGTAACTATATCCTATGTAACTACCCAGGAACAGTGTAAGGATTTAAGGCCGCATTACGAATGCTCTTGATGTGTGTGTGGGGGGGGGGGGGTCTAATCCCATACCGTGTAGTTTAAGATACTGGGGTCCTGTCCACTGCAGGGTACAGAATTACCAGGGATTTTGCATTGAACCCTGAAAATCTCCAGGGAAATGGGGAATTACTGTAATCTGGATTCGATTCCCCTTGGTAACTTCTCGTTTTGGCCCGGAACTTATCCAGGAGATATTTGAATTAAGCAGCCAAAATGTGAATACAATGTTTTAGGCCATGGGAGTTGTTTCCCTGGGGCCTCTGATGGGAGGAGGAGGAGGAGGAGGAGGGGGGGGGGGTTGTGTTCCCCCTCCCCATATACAGTGTTTTCAACCCTGGGGTGGGCTTCTCTGGACCTCATGTAATTAAAACAAGCACTGGCGTTGCCAATAGGTCTCGCAGTAGGAAAGTTGGAGCTATTACAATTGCAAATAACAATGCCTTTTATTTTTATTTTGCATGTTAAAAACATAAAGGGCTTTGTCATTTACAAAACCAATATCTCCAACTTACCTACTGCGAGACCTATTGTGCACTGCACAGTGTGTGTGAAAGTGGCACTGCGTGGGTGTGAGTGGCTTTGAGTGAGTGTCGTTGCGTGGGTGAGTGGTGTTGCATGTGTGAGTGTTGTTGCATGGGTGAGTGGCGTTGCGTGTGTGAGTGTTGTTGCATGGGTGAGTGGCGTTGCGTGTGTGAGTGGCGTTGCGTGTGTGAGTGGCGTTGCGTGGCTGAGTGGCGTTGCGTGGCTGAGTGGCGTTGCATGTGTGAGTGTTGTTGCATGGGTGAGTGGCGTTGCATGTGTGAGTGGCGTTGCGTGTGTGAGTGGCGTTGCGTGTGTGAGTGGCGTTGCGTGTGTGATTTGCATTGCGTGTGTGATTGGCATTGCATGGGTGAGTGTGGCGTTGCGTGGGTGTGAGTGGCGTTGTGTGTCTGAAAGTGGCGTTGTGTGTCTCAAAGTGGCGCTGCGTGGGTGTGAGTGGCGCTGCGTGGGTGTGAGTGGCGTTGCGTGGGTGTGAGTGGCGTTGCGTGGGTGTGAGTGGCGTTGCGTGTGTGAGTGGCGTTGCGTGTGTGAGTGGCGTTGCGTGTGTGAGTGGCGTTGCGTGTGTGAGTGGCGTTGCGTGTGTGAGTGGCGTTGCGTGTGCGAGTGGCGTTGCGTGTGCGAGTGGCGTTGCGTGGCTGAGTGGCGTTGCGTGGCTGAGTGGCGTTGCATGTGTGAGTGGCGTTGCGTGTGTGAGTGGCGCTGCATGTGTGAGTGGCGTTGCGTGTGTGAGTGGCGTTGCGTGTGTGATTTGCGTTGCGTGTGTGATTGGCATTGCATGGGTGAGTGTGGCGTTGCGTGGGTGTGAGTGGCGTTGTGTGTCTGAAAGTGGTGTTGTGTGTCTGAAAGTGGCGCTGCGTGGGTGTGAGTGGCACTGCGTGGGTGTGAGTGGCGTTGCGTGTGTGAGTGGTGTTGCGTGTGTGAGTGGCGTTGCATGTGTGAGTGGCGTTGCGTGTGTGAATGGCGTTGCGTGTGTGAGTGGCGTTGTGTGAGAAAGCGTTGCGTGTGTGAGTGGGGTTGCGTGTGTGAGTGGCGTTGCGTGTGTGAGTGGTGTTGCGTGTGTGAGTGGCGTTGCGTGTGCGAGTGGCGTTGCGTGTGCGAGTGGCGTTGCGTGTGTGAGTGGCGTTGCGTGTGTGAGTGGCGTTGCGTGTGTGAGTGGCGTTGCGTGTGTGAGTGGCGTTGCGTGTGTGAGTGGCGTTGGGTGTGTGAGTGGCGTTGCGTGTGTGAGTGGCATTGCGTGTGTGAGTGGCGTTGCGTGTGTGAGTGGCGTTGCGTGTGTGAGTGGCGTTGTGTGTGTGAGTGGCGTTGCATGTGTGAGTGGCGTTGCGTGGTTGAGTGAGTTGCATGTGTGAGCGGCTTTGCGTGTGTGAGTGGCGTTGGGTGTGTGAGTGGAGTTGCGTGTGTGAGTGGCATTGCGTGTGTGAGCGACGTTGCGTGTGTGAGCGGCGTTGCGTGTGTGAGTGGAGTTGCGTGTGTGAGTGGCGTTGCATGTGTGAGTGGCGTTGCGTGGTTGAGTGGAGTTGCATGTGTGAGTTGCGTTGCGTGGTTGAGTGGCGTTGCGTGGTTGAGTGGCGTTGGGTTGTTGAGTGGCGTTGCATGTGTGAGTGGCGTTGCGTGTGCGAGTGGCGTTGCGTGTGTGAGTGGCGTTGCGTGTGTGAGTGGCGTTGCGTGTGTGAGTGGCGTTGCATGTGTGAGTGGCGTTGCGTGGTTGAGTGGAGTTGCATGTGTGAGTTGCGTTGCGTGGTTGAGTGGCGTTGCGTGGTTGAGTGGAGTTGGGTTGTTGAGTGGCGTTGGGTTGTTGAGTGGCGTTGGGTTGTTGAGTGGCGTTGCATGTGTGAGTGGCGTTGCATGTGTGAGTGACGTTGCATGTGTGAGTGGCGTTGCATGTGTGAGTGGCGTTGCGTGTGTGAGTGGAGTTGCGTGTGTGAGTGGCATTGCGTGTGTGAGCGGCGTTGCGTGTGTGAGCGGCGTTGCGTGTGTGAGTGGAGTTGCGTGTGTGAGTGGCGTTGCATGTGTGAGTGGCGTTGCGTGGTTGAGTGGAGTTGCATGTGTGAGTTGCGTTGCGTGGTTGAGTGGCGTTGCGTGGTTGAGTGGCGTTGCGTGGTTGAGTGGCGTTGCGTGGTTGAGTGGCGTTGGGTTGTTGAGTGGCGTTGGGTTGTTGAGTGGCGTTGCATGTGTGAGTGGCGTTGCGTGTGTGAGTGGCGTTGCGTGTGTGAGTGGCGTTGCGTGTGTGAGTGGCGTTGCGTGTGTGAGTGGCGTTGCATGTGTGAGTGGCGTTGCGTGGTTGAGTGGAGTTGCATGTGTGAGTTGCGTTGCGTGGTTGAGTGGCGTTGCGTGGTTGAGTGGAGTTGGGTTGTTGAGTGGCGTTGGGTTGTTGAGTGGCGTTGCATGTGTGAGTGGCGTTGCATGTGTGAGTGACGTTGCATGTGTGAGTGGCGTTGCATGTGTGAGTGGCGTTGCGTGTGTGAGTGGCGTTGCGTGTGTGAGTGGCGTTATGTGTGCGAGTGGCGTTGCATGTGTGAGTGGCGTTGCATGTGTGAGTGGCGTTGCATGTGTGAGTGGTGTTGCATGTGTGAGTGGCGTTGCATGTGTGAGTGGCGTTGCGTGGTTGAGTGGAGTTGCATGTGTGAGTTGCGTTGCGTGGTTGAGTGGCATTGCGTGGTTGAGTGGCGTTGGGTTGTTGAGTGGCGTTGGGTTGTTGAGTGGCGTTGGGTTGTTGAGTGGCGTTGGGTTATTGAGTGGCGTTGCGTAGTTGAGTGGCGTTGCATGTGTGAGTGGCGTTGCATGTGTGAGTGGCGTTGCATGTGTGAGTGGCGTTGCATGTGTGAGTGGCGTTGCATGTGTGAGTGGCGTTGCATGTGTGAGTGGCGTTGCATGGTTGAGTGGCGTTGCATGGTTGAGTGGCGTTGCGTTGTTGCGTGGCGTTGCATGGTTGAGTGGCGTTGCGTGGTTGAGTGGCGTTGCGTGGTTGAGTGGCGTTGCATGTGTCAGAGGCTAAATGTAGCACAGGGAGACCTCCAGCGGTAAGACAATCAAAAACAACTTAGAAAACATTTCACAGTATGAAAAGATCAAACTCATGAACGAGCGTGATACACCTCAGCTAAAAATCATGATAAATAACAACACACATTAGAAGTAAAACTGCAAGTACAGAAGGACCAGCTTTGCTTGTTTAAAACTCAGAGGCAAAAGAAGAGGACATATGTACTTATGACATATGCTCTCCCACTTCAGGCAGATGAGTATGACATATGCTCTCCCACTTCAGGCAGATGAGTGTAATGTGTAAAGCGTCTTGTGGAGCAACCATGTCACATGAGCAGATCGTGGAGTCTGAGAATGGCAGCCGAAGCAAATACAAACAAGAGGAATGACTGTGAGGCGCATTGGTGTGAAGCACATCAAAGGGCTTCTCTTCCCCTAATTAGGTGAGGAGAAGCCGTTTCGGGAAACTGCGGCCGGCCATGAATAATTAGGGGAGGAGAAGCCCTTTGATGTGCTGGGCTGGCTGGCCCTGAATGTGCGTGCATGTTATCACGTGGTTCACGTGAACAGCATGAAAACCGCGGGGCTGAAAGCCCTTTGGTTTGACGATGTTTTCGCCACTTGAATTCTCGCTCCGCTCGATGCGCTTGCACACATCGATAGGTCGCGAGACCTAAAAAATGTGTTTACGTTCCCATGGGATCGTAGCAGTTTTTGGCGAATGTTTTTTTTCTCTGTGTTTTTCCCCAGAAAAGGGGGGTGGTGTCCCTTTGAGCCCCCCCTCTCATGTGGCCTAGGGGGTCAGGTTATCTCTACCCTGCAACCTCCCAATGAAAATTACACCGGGCCCCGGGGAATGGGGTCCCGGAGCTTTAATCGGCACAGGTAGTAGGGTTGTGTGCCTCCCTCCCCCTAAAAATTATGCCGGACCACAGGGGATGGGGTCCCGGGGCCAAATCAGCAGAGAGAGGGTTGCCCCGAGGGCCCCCTTCAAAAGAACACCGGGCCCCAGGGGTGGAGGTCCTCAGGATTAAAGTTGGCCCAGGGAGGGGGCCACATACCCCCCACAAGTCTGCTAGGCCCCAGGGGATGGGTGGTCTCCATGCCCCCACCCTCTTGCAAGAACGCTGGGCCCTGCGGGATAGGGTCCCCGGGGACTGAAATCATGCCAGGGAAGGGAGTGCACATGTGCGGCCTTCCCCTTTATTTAAAAAAGTAGCCCCGGGGACAGGGCCTAACAAGCAAAATAAGTGGTGCCAGGGATGGGGTCCACGGGGCCAATAATGGCTCAGGAAAGGGGCCACACGACCCACCCTTTATTTTTATAAACAGCTGTGGGGCAAGGGGTCGCCATGACCTAGCAAGGCTTGAGGAGGGGGGCTGTGCAGCCATCCTCCCCCTGTAAATTAGCTCCCCAGGGCCGAAATCAGCAGAGGGGCCACATGCCTCCCCTAAAATGTACGCCAGACACTGGGAGATGAGGTCCCCAGGGTCTAACAAGGCTGGGCGGAGGGCCACGGGGCGTCCCCTCCCCTTTATTCAAACTAGTGGTCCCGGAGGATGGGGTCCCTGGGGGTCCATAACGGCTCAGGGAGGTGGGCAGCGCGGTCCCCCTCCCCTTAAAATAAAAACATGGCCCTGGGAGGATGGGGTCACCAGACCCTAAAGAGGCTCGGCAAGGGGTCCCTCCTCTCCCTGCAAAATGTCTAGGGGATAGGTCCCTGGGGCGAATTCGGCCCAGGACGGGGATGGGAGAACTTTCCTCCCCCTCCCTACAAAATGTTGTCGGGCCCCAGGGTATGGAATCCTAGTGGCTGAAATCGGTCCGCACGGCAGCTTGTCCCCTCCCCCTCAGTAGCGGCTGATCCCCTTTTAAAGTTGCCCTTAGGCACAACCCCAACGCTCTCAATGTGGTCCGTTGTAAAGAGTGTTTATAACTGGCCATGATTCAGAACTATGGTGTTGAGGCTGAAGGCAGCGCGAGTTTCTCACACTCCCTGGCAGTGTGTGAAAACAAATTAAACAATATATAAAATTAAAAGCAAAAACACGTACTTACCACTACTCTCCGGTCTAAGCTCTGCAGCAAGGGGTTTCTGAACCAACTGGTGGAGCGGTTCAAAATGCGCATGTCAGGCTGGCCGTCGAAAACCGGCCAGCCAAAGTGACATGCACACTTCAAACATTAGGTGTGCACCATTCCTCTTCCACTGCTGCCCCCGCTCCATCACTTGCCTTTGGCTGGCCCACTGCTCTGAAAAATAAATTGTAATAAAATAATTTTATCACAGTTTTATTTTTTATGTTTGCTGTGCTGGCAGCCGGGAGGGTGATGCTCCTGCGCCCTAGTGGAGGCACCGCCGCTGCTCCCCCTACAAATATCGCTGGGAATTAGCGTTCCTTGGGCCAAAATAGGCTCGGGAGGGGGGCTGCTACGTGGCCCTGTCTCTCTTATTTAAATAGGTTGTCCCGGAGCATGGGGTCCCTGGGGCCGATAAATGCTCAGGGAGCTGGGCAGCGTGGCTCCCCTCAAAAAAACATACATGTCCATGGCCTCCCTCCCCTTTATTTTTAGTAATGGCCCTGCAGCATGGTAGGTACCCAGTGCCTAACAAAAGTCGTGGGCTCTCGGTTCCCCTCTTCTTTAATTAAAAAAACAAATGGCCCTGGGGATGAGGTCTCCATGACCAGGCCCTATGACCAACCCCCCACTGTGCAGGGCCAAAGCTGTGCGCAGCATGGGGTTGGCTGTATGGAGGGTAGGGGGTTGGCTGCAGGGCTGGCCGCAGGCCGTGGCCCTGCCGCCAACCCATCGCTTCGCACAGCTGTTGAATTTACGTATGGCAATTAAGTATTACTTTACGTTTAAAAACCCTAGAAATTCACTGAGAATACCAAAGGCTAAAGTAATGCTAAAGTTTAGGTGTAATAAAAAGATCTGCTTTCGTTTAAAAAAAAAAAAACGTAATAATTCACTGCAAAAACCAAAGGTTAAAAAAACGTAATAGTTAGGTGAATTTGTCAATGACAACATTCAGAATTTGAACCAAAAAAAAGAAATTCACCAGTTGTTGTTGGCAGCAGTAACTACAACTTGTGCCCCCACCATGCACCGCTTATGATGTCGCATATGATATCACTCATGACATGTTCTGTGGCATCAGTGATGACATCATCCAATGAGTGTGTTAGTTTGTTTTATAGTTTAAATGGTGGCAGGTAACTAACATATTACTTTTCTATGTTATTTGTATAGCTACCGTAAAGCCGATGGGTGTAAGTGTTTACAAAACGCATGTGCCCCTGATGCACCGTAGCTGTGTACGGGTATTGAACACGTTATACATCTTTGTATTCTAGAGTAACTCTGTGTGCAGGTGACTGTGGACTTGTGTTCATTATGTTCCACACAAGGTTTTTGGTTCTGCAGAAAACAGGAGGAACATTCTACTCAGTAGATACTTACGTTTGCAAGCAGCCTTGAGTTATTAGAGAGAATTTTATCAGCAGGACAATTTCTGCATAACATAGAAGACTGTGCGAACCAGGTACTAACCTATGTACGTTTGCTTCTTTTGCTCAGAGGGTGGGCTGTCAGTAAAAGTTTTCAAAGCAGTATAAAAGGTGGGGGGATTCAGACCTTTAGCACCTTCAGCTCTTGGTTATTTTTTGCAAATCGTTTTATTTTTTTCAACTGTTGCATGGAGTGTACACTGTTCTTAGTAGATTATTTTGAATAGTTTGCAAACAGTGACACTCTTATGATAAATGCAACACAAACAGTGTGGTATAGAAAAAAACTCTCTCCATAGAGTAAACACTGTTTACAGTACCCAGTTCTGTACTGATGTCAACTTCATTTCTTAATGTAGGTTCGGTGTGTTTCATGCAGGTTTGATGCAGGTGGGTTTGATGCAGATAAAAGCTGTCCGTAGTAGAGCTTTTGTTTTGGACCTGGCATTCACTGTTTTGGCTTTCTGTGAACAGTTGTGTACAGATTGAACACCGTTCTCAAAGAGGGTTTCCCATATATCTGTGGTCGATTGTTAATCTGAACTTGTATGGTATAGGGTCAGTGTTGCACATAATGCACACTTTCTACACCTAAGGGAGTTGTATCTGTGATGGCGCCAACGATGCCTGTTATTCTTTTGTACTTTCTGTCAGGCCTCTAATGCCAGAGTAATTTAGAGAGCAATTTGCACAGAAAAACGAAGCTTGGATGATGTCATCAGTGATGCCATTTGAAATGTCAGTGATGTCATATATGATGTCATAGCACCATATTGTTACTTTAACCTTTGCTTTTTCAGTGAATGTAATATATTTATATATATATATATATATATATGTATATATATATATATATATATATATATATATATATATGTATATATATATATATATATATGTATATATATATGTATATATATATATATATATATATATATATATATATATATATATATATATATATATATATATATATATATTCTTCTAAAGTCAATGTTTTTGAAGCAGGGAGGAATTCTTTTCTAATTTAATATTGAAGAACACCCATTTCTGCATGTTCTGTAGCTCTCCCTCTGGCCTGCTAGTCTTAAATCCTTGTTCTCAGTATTTTGATGGCAGGGTGAATAGGGTCACATGAAAACCCCATCTTTACGCTCCTCTGTGTCTTTGCTTTTCCTAGGTGCGGATCTTTGTTCTGAAATGGTGCGCCTGGTTCTTGAGGATGAAGAAGCCTGGGGAGGAAGTTGAGCCCAGGCCCCAGTGTACCCCAAGTCTTCTGAGTTGCAGCTCTGACAGTGAGCACACCACTCCTGATCGGCATGGCAGTGGTCCCAACAGTGCCAATGGAAACCTACTATACATTGGCTTCCGAGGCCTAGAAGATCTGCACCACACCCCCGGCAAGACCTCAGACCTTCTGCACAAGCAGCCTGACTTCCCCGCTTCTCTTTCCCTGCACTCCAACGGGGTGCCGCCCAGCGGGCATAGTTCCGAACCCGGCGATCCCCAACTCGAGAAGATCCTCGAGGAGGTGCAGTACCTGGCGGACCGCTTCCGTAGCCAGGACGTCGACGAGGCGGCCTGCAACGAGTGGAAGTTTGCCGCCACAGTCATCGACCGTATGTGTCTGGTGGCTTTTACTATCTTCAATATCATCTGCACCATTTCCATCCTGATGTCAGCACCCAATTTCGTGGAAGCGATATCCAAAGACTACATCTAGGCAGGAGCTACACTAACTCTGGTTGAAGGAGAGCCGGTCGGACTGAGGAGACTGGCCTAAGTGACTGCTCTTTGTGTCCCTAAACGCAAGAACCACTGAGGACAAAGGGGGACGAGAGAATCCTCGTCGCCGGCACAACTTCCACCATACAGCTGCCCAGTGTCCGCAGTGCCATTCACAAGCCTGGACAGTGTTGTGGGCGGACATTTCAGAGTGCTGCACTGCACATAGCCTTTCATGCCCCATTGCGGAGACCAAAAACAGTCAGAGACAGTTGCTTCAAGCCTCTATTTATTATGACAATAGGTGGCTTCCTTACAACGAGGCATTCTCACTTGATTCCAGTACTACCAGTTGAAGCAGCCATTTGCACTTGTAGCATGGATCATATTGTGCAGTGGAAGAAGCTGCTGATAGTACCAACCAACTCCCCTTACCCTGTATTAACTAAGCAGTCGACTTACTCTCCATATACCTAAGGATGTATTAAGACTCTCAGTAGACGTCACATAGCAGCTCTGTGACATCACAGAGTATGGCTCAGATGCTGTGGAGTGCCACGTGGCTCCTCTGTGACATCACAGAAGTGAAAGGTCACCTTCAGGGTTCTCGCTGACCAGGACTGTGAAGAATTATATTCTTATTTTTTAACTCATCAGCCGTCGAATGTTGCTTTTCTTGCCTTTTATACTATTTCTGCACAGCTGCCGGGCGGAATGGCGAGCTCAGCATGTGGCAGAAACTTTCTGATGACGTAATTGCCGGCACATTTAGTCTTACTGATATTTCATCTTTTAACTAGTTTCTCAGTGAATTATAAATGAAGTTTAGGTATTTAACCGTCCACGGCACACAAGCATCCTAGCACACATTGATAACAGTTGGACCCAGATTTACGACGGGCTAGTTTTGCTCTTGCATCACAGAAGGCAACGCAAGCCCTTAAGTCAAATTTACTGAGCCACGCAGAGCCAACTTGCGCGGCATAGTAAATCTAAAGGAACGCAAGGCAAGGCAAGTTGCTACCTTGCTTTACTCTGCATTGGGAAGGCATTACATTGGGGGGGGGGGGCATTCCCACTCACCCGTCCATGGATTTTGGTGCATTCGCACATTTACTGGGAATAAAAAACTAGGGAATGCGTCGTAGTGCTTCACCATCCCAACAGAGGCGTAACGAGGAGAAATATCCTCATTTCTTTGAGTTATTTTCTCTTTCTGCAGCGCACATGGGAAGAGGGAAATGGCTCTGAGGATTGTTTTAATGCAGGAAGGTGTCCCTTCCTGCACAAATACAATCCTGTTTGTAACGCAGGCACCCTGGCACCATGACGCAAGGATGCCTCCACTGGTGCGAGTCAGAACTCGGCGTGCCAGCGCAGAGAGAGAGAGAGAGAGCAGGCATGGACTATATCTTTGAAAATCTGGCGCATTCCTGCTCTGTCCATTTAATGCAACGAGTCGTCTTGCTGCGTAGCGTTGCAGAAAATGTTGGTAAATCTTGCCCTTGATGTGTTCCAGCGTTGTCATTAATGTGTCAGAAACAAAACAGCAATAGTCTTATCCCTGCACAGGGCTGCTTTGTGTTGGGAATGGGTGGTGACTGCGTATTAGGACAATTTAGATTTTATTTCTAATTGTTTGAAATGTTAGGTATTTGCAAAATATTACGCTAAGCTGCTTTTAGATTGCACAGCTTAAACCGTTTTCATGGCCCTTTGGGGTGCTTGGCTGAGTGTAGTGTTCATAATGGTGGAAGATGGTTATATCACAGAATTTGTTTTTGAGATTTTACTTAATTTGCGTGAGAGTGCCATCCCCATCAGTGTTCGTAGTGGGCACTCATTGTCTGTCACTGTGCCGATTTAGACCCAATGCCGTGGTTGGGCAGTATACAACATCTCTAACTAGTGTGAAGAGTACCTCAACAGTGCTCAATTTATAACTCTTTTCCCTCTTTGTCACTGTTTTCCTGTCTTTCCCTTCCTCTCACATTTCTTCCTGTTTTGCCTTACACTTGCTCCGGGTCAAAGTCTGATGATGAAAAATAACTCCTGGTCTTTGAAAATCAGTGACTCTGCTCACAACCTGCAACCACTTCATCAAATTAGGCACTGGTATGGATAATAATCCAAGCAAGCCAAATGGCCCTTCATGATCTGGTTGGGTAGCAAAAGACAGCCATAACTAGGGTGAAGTGGCCCAAACTCTCTGGCACAGCACAATAGGACCCGTACCCTCCAGATATGCCCCCGCCACCCAACTACCCTAGACATGCAAGATCCCCACATTTGAAATCACCAGAGATTCAGGTGGGGTTTAAAAAGGCCATGTTTATTCACCACATTGTATAAACATGACAAGCAATAACATGCATATCTAAAATCACAAGTTATAACATAACTACATTTTTGAGCATATCAGCTCCATCACCTTCCCAACCCTAAGGGAGGAACACCATCGGGTTCGCATCTCGCAACTGGGTATCCTACGCCAAGTGCCGTGCACCTGCCCCTTAGAGTGGTGGGTCCCGCCCTTCTATCCTTGTCCGCCATTACCGGGGCCCACCTCTCGACCACCAGGCTGCCCGGGGTCGCCCGGGAGGCTCGAAATCTGTCGCCCTAGCCTCCCCAGCCAGTGGTCACTTCCTCCCAGTGGAGAGCTTGCCATATCCCCCCTCAGAGCTGGCCTATGGAGCCCGGCAAGCGGGCTCCGATCCATCTTGTTTAGTCACTATTTACTGATCGCAGGTCTCTTCTCCGCCACAAGGGTGGCCAAGGCCCACAGGTCTGCCACCCTCCCCACCTGCGTTCAGAATAAATGACCAAAGTTCTCGGATAAAAGTATCAGTTCCATAGTCCGACAAATGCACCCCATCCTGATGGTACGTTGCTTCTCCGGAAATCATCCGGTGCTGGAGGTAGCGCAAGCGGCCCTTCACTGAGCACAACCTTGCTAGTTCGCCATTCAATCGCCTCACCGAGACGTTCAAAGATCTAGGACGCACTCCTGGGCCCCATGCTCTGCGTGATATCATGCCAGACCAGACTATTTTTGTCGATGGGGACTCATGCCCCAGCCAGGCAAACTCTGCTAGTAGGGCTTCCTTGACAGCCAAGCGCCCTCTGTCGACCATGTCGTTGCCACCCACATGTAGGATAATCCAATCCAGCGATTTTTGCTCTCGTGCCCTGAGCTCCTCGACGATCCGCCTCAAGTGTCGGATACGCATCCCTCCAACGCCGTGCCATAAGAATTCAGTCTCGCCCAATGCGGCCGGTTTCACCACCTCTCTTCGCTGCAGGCGCACCGCCGCGCGACGCACGAAAGAGTGCCCGAGTATCCATACCACGGACGTGGGCATACTAATCAGAAAGGAGAGAGATGAAGCCGTTAGACACTGCACACATATGTTTTACAACAATTCAGGCCTCACATATCGCTTATAGCAGTCAGAGGTCCAGCGACCTACACCTTTCACCACGTTGGGGGCGAGACCGGCCCCGGCCGCCAAAGTAGCGGCGCCAATCCTAAAGGAATGAGAAGAATAGCCCACTGCTCCCAGACCCAGATTCCCCAAGGCCAACCCAAATACTGCCTTAAATTGATATTGAGACAGGCAATCCCCGTTTTCGTGTACGAAGAGAGCCGACCCCCCCCCTCTGGGCATCGGGCCAAGTACGCCTGCATGCGGGATACGGGGCAGGCTGCTATCCCTGGGGCTGGCAGCAAACAGATGGTGACCCCCCTTCCTGATTGGTCTGTCTTGGAACGTTGCAACCGCAGTACTAGGCCCCCCGAGGAAAGGGAGATATCCCTGAACTGCAACCCTCCCCGATGGTCTACTTTGGAGGCCCCAACTATCTCACCCAGGCGAAAGGCCCCGTAAAAGGCCAGGCAGAATGCCGCCCCCAGCATGATTCCCTCGAACGGTGACTGGCAAATAACAGGCAGTACCCCCAAAATATCAATCAAGGTTGGGAGATCCAGAGGCCTACGACAGTCCCGCCGTGGCCCGTCCAATCGGACCCAACCCGCTAAGGCCTTTCTGATTAAGAATGAAGCCCCAGGGTCCCGCTCCCCCGCCAGTTTAGCGAAGAAGCCTATCGCTGCCAAGGAGGCCCTAGCATAGGACACTGATTTGCCCTGATCCTGCAGAACCTGTAAGAAGGCATACATTGTTTCAGTTGAGAAGACCCTAGCCTCTCCGGCTTGTTCCACAAATTATCTGTAAACATTAAACTGTGACTGATAGGCACGTTTGGTGCGGTCACACAGAGCGGCACCTACCAGCCCCACAGTGACGTAGGGAACGTCGTCATGCGCTCTTCCGCCTGCGGGTGGAACCTCCGGAAGTCCTGCAACTTGGAACGAGACAAAGCGTCAGCAGCATGGTTATCAACACCAGGTATATGCGCAGCTTTAAAGGTCAAATTCAATTTCAAGCATGCCAACACCAACAATTTCAGCAACCTCAGCACATGTGGGCAAGTCGCTCCTTGCCGATTGATAACCTGAACCACTGCCATGTTATCCGACCAAAAGGTCACGACCCTGTCCCTGAAGCGCTCCACACAAACCGTAACTGCCACCCAGATGGGAAAAAGTTCTAGAAAGGCCAAATTCTTAGTCAAACCTGCTAAATGCCACTCCGCTGGCCAAACCGCCCCACACCAGGCGGGGCCCAAGATTGCCCCAAAACCAACACTTCCAGCTGAATCGGTATATAATCCTAGCTCCACACTGGACACCGGAGGCGCGGGCCATACCACCCGCCCGTTGAAATCTGCCAGGAAGTCTCGCCACACCTTGAGGTCCTCCTTAACCCCTGCTTTTAACCTCACCCGGTGATGCTTCTGGGTAAGACCCACCATCGCTCTGGCTATAGACCTCGAGAAAGGGCGTCCCATGGGAATGATACGCAAAGCAAAGTTCAGCTGACCCACTAGCACTTGTAACTGGTGCAACGTCACCTTTGGACACGCCAAGGCAACCTCAATGGCTAGGGAAAAGGCCTTTACCTTATCGATTGGCAATCTACATTCCCCCGCTACTGTGTCAATTTCGATGCCCAGGAAGGACAAGCACATGTCGGGGCCGACTGTCTTGCTCAGTGCCAGCGGCACCCCAAAATCCTTTAGCATAGCCACCAGCTGACTTAAGGCCAACACGCAGGCATCCGATGATGCGGGCCCCATCACCATGAAATCATCTAAGTAATGCACCACATCTGTACATCCTGACTTTTGCGGAAACACCCATTGCAGCATGGAGCTAAAGGTCTCAAAGTACTTGCAGGAGACCGCACAACCCATAGGCATACATCTGTCGTAATAAAATTCCCGTTGGACCTGAAAGCCTAACAAATGGTAATCCTCAGGGTGTACCGGTAACAAGCGGAATGCTGACTCAATGTCGGTTTTCGCTAACAACGCCCCACGGCCTAGCTCCCTCACTTTCTGAACCGCGGCATCAAAGGACGAGTACGTCACTGAGCACACTGCCGGGTCGATGGCATCGTTTACAGATGTACCCTTCGGTGCAGATAAGTTATGGATCATTCTGAATTGTCCCGGCTCCTTCTTGGGCACTACTCCCAGAGGGGAGCACACATAGTTCTCCCAGGGAGGAGCCGAGAATGGGCCTGCTACTCGGCCTAAGGCCCGCTCTTTTTCAACTTTTGTGGCACTACAGAGGGATGAGTTCTTGCTGAAACTTGGTTCCTACACTGAGTAATAGGGGGGACATGCGATGCTGAGATACGAAAACCACTGGAAAAACCCTCGAACAACATCTTGGCAGCTGCCCTGTCTGGATACCTGTCCAACCAAAAGATCAGCTTCTCAATATCAACGGGAGTAGGCAATTTAGACTTGGGGAGGCTTGATATCCTTAGAGGCATTACCCCCCCCCCGGTCTTTAGATTTCTTGTTGCACTTTGGTTCGGGATGGGACGGGTGACCGCAGTAGGCGCATGCGTGCTTAAACTTGCACTGCCCGGGGGGCCATGTGCACCCTTTACCATTGAATGCCCAGCATGTACCTTTCTTCTCGCCCGGCCCTCCCTGATAAGCCCGAAAGGGCTGCCTAGCCGGGTGTTCCCTAGTGCTCACGCTCTCCAACCAAGCATTGAGCTCAACCTGATCCCAACAAATGGAAGGGTTTTCCTCCTTCGCCCAGCGAAACTCCCTATCATATGTCAACCAGGCTGACCCACTATGCGTGGAGTGAGCCTTCACGATCTTATTGGTATAAAACACCAGCGGAATCGCCAACTCTGGCCTTCTTTCCAACAACACCGTCATATAAACATGAAAGCCGCACAACCAATTGGTAATCGTCTCCTCAATCCTAGGTCTCCGATCTCGGAAGGAGTGCTCTTTCCCCTCCCTGTCTTTGTAATCTTCCTCTCTTCTCTTTGGCCTGATAAGGGAGAATATGTCTACGTAGGCACCCTTCCAAATCTTCTCTCGCATTTCCCCTGCTCACATGCGTAGCTAGCATCCCTGACTGGGACAATACGTTCCCCTGACTAACCCCCACTTCGCTGCCCCTTGCTGTAGCGTCACCAGGCTTACCTCCTGTAGGTGTTACAGCTATCGCTGTCGCAAGGGGATGGGCTCCGATCGCTACACCATGCAACGCCTTGCGCGACTCGACTACGAGGGCCAACTGCCTTTGAATGTCCTGCAACGCGCCCTGTTCTGTGGCCGGAGGGGGCCCCCACGGTGCCGTGCTCCCGCGCTCACTCTCTCCATTACTTTCTCCGGAGCTGATAGTTGGCCCACTAATGTGGAAACCGACGCCAGCAAGCTATCTAACGGATTGCCCACGGCTGCCACTGCGGCCACCGGCTGCGGTGGGAGTGGGGCCGGGGGGACCGTAACTACTGGTCCCGGGCCTCCCGGGGCCAACGCTTTCAGCGCCTTCCTAATCTCGGACAATACTGAACCCACTGGGTCTACTGGAGTGGCTACATTCGGGATGGGGACGGAAGGGTACACCTGCTCTGCATCTAATGGAGGCGTGGGGACGGGACCTACTGATCCCTCGTCCTGTTTCCCCCTGACAGGGCTAGGCCTACCCTCCCCCTGCCTGGCTCCCCCTTTCTTTTTAGGCTGCGCCTTAGGTTTCTTCTTTAATGGAGGATCTGCGACCTTTGGTGTTACCCCCCTGCGCGGCCGTTCTACGACCTCGGGCTGTTCCCCCTGAGAAGAATCGCTCTCATCCCTGCTTTCGGGAGCCTCCTTGCTCAACTTCTTCAGCAGTAATTTCATAATCGGTGCCAATTCCGGCTCAGAATCTTTCCGCTTTTGTCCTCCCTTTTTGGGCGCCATGCTAACTATCTCGCGCTTCGCGCTAACTTGCTATAACCCTAAAGCGCGCGTTCCCTGCTCCCGCACTCCTAAGCACCGTTCGCGCCACCCGGCAGGAATCCGCACCACGAGGAACCACGCACACAGCCGTAAGCCCCGTTAGGCAGCGACACTCCTATCCCCTCCCAGCACCCACCGTGACTCACGGCTGCCCACGAGGCCCCCGGAGCACTCGACCCCTTACCTTGCTATACGAACGATGCTCGAGCCTTCTGCTTCTATAGTTTCGGAAAGCCGGACCGGGTCACGAAAATGGCTACGTGCCGGCGTGAGCAGTCAGGTATCGAGGAGTGATAGCGGGAACAGAGACCCCAGTCACAGGGAGTTGACCCTAAATAGGCCCAGAGTCTCCACCCCCTGACCCCTGGGTCACGTGATATCGCCAGGCCGGAAATGGGTGGGCCGGACGCCGATTGGGCCGTCCGCCCGACCAACCACCAGAGACCAGGAGCGGGCGGGGTCCGGAGAGGCTGGGTCCTAAGTGCGCGCGTCGTGATTCTCCGCGCTTGTCATTTCACCTGCTTTACTATTGATAACTATGGCTTCAGTTTGATCTTTCAAACTACCATGAACCTCTAGGGTGATCCATGGGTTTATATCCATGTGGAGACTATCTTTGAGTGGTGGGAGATTTAATAAGTCTTCAGCTGGATCAAAAAAGTGTTCAGCAGGTCACAAGTTTGAATCCTAGCAAGGTTGACTCAGCCATCCATCCTTCCATAAGTAAGTCATTTGAATACCATGAGTGATGAACACTAGCCGCTGATAGTTACAGCACTAAGAATGGATGCTGCTTTGCCCCCAAGAGCCAAATGCAAGCTAAGCAGTATAAGTATTTGGTATGTGAATTACACAGGAAAAGGCATGTAAAATTATGATAAAGGCTATCAAATTCAAATTTTGATTCTTTAACATTTGGAAGTGTTTCTCTTTGGTGTCTGCAGTTGTACAACTGCATGTAGTAGCATTTATTAAAAGTGAAAGTTAATTTACACAAAGTTGTAAAAAACATAATGAACCACCCACCCTTCGCAATGATGCAGAGCCAAGAGACAAACTACTTGTCAGGTGCCCCTTGCAACTGGCCAATATTTGTGTTATACGTAGAGCAATGGCACAGTCTATTCAACCATAAATAGGAGTTATTTTTTATAGCGCACATCTAAAACTGAATTATTTCAAGGTGCTCTCAAGGGTGACAAACAGAAAAGCAAGGCATTGAGGTAAAGTGATTATGAGTTAGATCACACAGTTTGGTTCAGAGGGGAAGCTGGGATTTGAACCCGGGTTTCCTGGTTCTATTTTGTGCAACTTAGCCTCTGGATTGGAATATCAGTCTCTGTCCCATTTAAATCCAAGTGCAAGATCACCAGGCCAGTCGTGATCAGGCAGATCAGAATTCCATGCGGTAATTTCGCTCCGCCATTCTCTTAATCAGTGCCTTAGTGTAAGCCAAGGTGGCGTGACAAGACAGCTTTATAAAGTATCAAGGGACCGCATCACTGCCAGCTGCTGGAGTCACTATCAGGAGGCACCTATTTTGGGGGGGAGGGAGGAGTGAGGGAGTTTTATAAAGTGCGAACTCGACCCGAAGGTATCAGAGCGCTTTACATGAGTACCAGTTGCGTTACAGACAAACACATTATTTTTTGGGGGGCGCGGGGATATTAAGTGATTTGCTCAGAATCACAGGATGTTGAGCGTCTCCGCTGAGACTCAAACCCAGTTTCCCAGCTTCGAGGTCAGCCGCTCTAGCCATTAGGCCACATCTTCTAAAAGTTGCTAAACGCGGCATTTCGCTTTTGCTAAAGGCTTGCAAGTGAGACACAAATATGGTTTGTGTTGGCAATGAGCTCTCATGGTTTTCTGAGCATTACCACCGAACCATTAGCCCTTCGAAAAATATACCCAGCACGTCTTATTTATTCCCTTCAAAACAGCACTTTTTTGAATGCGTCAAACCCACTTTTATTTTAAAATGTTTTCACTATAAATCATATCTAAGCTCAAGCACTGATCTACATTGTGCAATAGGTATGCATGGTTTACAATAGCTGAATAAATATTTTATATATTTCTCCTATGTGCCATAATGATTTTATTTCATTTGTTGGAGGCCGATTCAGAGTTCTAATAAAATCATATTAGTTTAAAGCTTTTGAACTATATGACATGCTTTTACATTTATAAAAAAAATCCCATGACTTCATATCTAATCATTGTTATCAGTGTGTTAATATCCAGATGAAATAATGAACAATAACTCCTTAACTATGCATTGCTTCTTAAAGACATATTTGTACCCTTAATTTGTGTTTCATTGCATGCCAGTATGCATTTTAGAAAATGATAGAATGTTTATAAGTCATAAATTATCGTTTTAATGTAAACACTCACTGCCTCAAAAACACTTTGCATGCATTTTCTGACACGTTGACAGACATGCGTGTATAATCTATCTTTGTATATATACATATGTATATAAATATTTGTCGTTTTTTTTTTTTTTTTGGCGGTTTTGTATAGCGCGAACAAGACCCTTGCGGGTATTAGAGCGCTTTACAGATCAAATATAGGTAATAGCATATAAACACATATAAATATAAATACAGTGGATTATATGAATACAGTACTGGGAACAATTAAAGATTAGCACATAGCTGCAGTAGTGTCTAAGACAAGTTCAAGTGAATTTGGACATGAGAATCGATTTCACTTCTTTTTTTTAAAAGACCGCAGATGGATTAAGTCTCGTTTCTGGGGGTAGAGCGTTTCATATCCTGGGGCCATTCCTGAGAAGGTACGATTGTATGTTTTTTTCTTAGAGAAACGTTGTGGTTTCAGTAGAAGGTTGTTAGAGCTCCTGGTCGACCTGTTGCCACCTGATAGTACTAGCTAGGTATCTCAGGGTTTTGTGATAAAGTGCCATATGTGTCATACAGGCGACTTTTAACTGGATTCTGGCCTCAAAAGGTAGCCAGTTGAGGGCCTGAAGGTCAGGGGAAATGTGGTAGTTGCGTTTGGTGCCTTTGACGAGTCTAGCGGCTGTATTGATAGAGGCTCTGAGAGGAGCAGTCGTGATTTGGGTAGACCACAGAGTGCGACACTCCCATAGTCAACTCTGGAAATTACTAGAGATTGAACTGCCTGTTTGAAGTCATTTGCGGGTATGAAGGGGTTCAGTTTTCTTAGTGTGTTAATCTGAAATTGTGCACCCTTTGTTGCAGCGTTGATGTGTTTCAGCTTGTTTAGTTTATCATCTAGGGTTATTCCCAGAGATTTAGCGACATCAATGATGAGAGGTTTATCCTCTGTGGAGGTACACCTGAAGAATAATCACGTGTAAACAGGGGTCATTCTTTTATTAATTGTCAGTGGTGCGGTAGAGCTCCTTGTAAAACAGCTTGTCACACTTCCCAGAAGTGCCTAACTGTAACTTCCAACCGCCAACTGTTACAATGACCAACAGAACATACCATCTCCGAGAATTCCATTCAACTCACAAATAGAGAACCCCCACACTTGCCGAGATGGTGCAGTCTGCCTCACCACGCCTGGTACTCATCACAAAATGACAAGCGTATATTTACACCCATATGTAAATATAAAATGGATTAATTACACTTGTAATGATGGGGGATTATTGTCCCAACTACTGCAGCGAGGACAGCAACTGGTCTAATTTGTGCACTGGAAGTAAAAAAATATGATAATACCCAGAGTCTAGCACACACAGTTCAGGACTGGAAACAATGCCTGTAATGACCTTGAGGGTGGTGGTCGTCCTACCTACACATAGACAAGATCAACCATGGGGGCGGACACTACAGCTGTTGGAAAAGGTCAGTCCGTTTCAAGGTCAACTCAAGAGGGGGTCATACACTGAACCTACATTTAACCTTAAAAAGCCAGTTAATCAAAATCAAAACTACACAAGTTAGCGGTCACATTACAAAAACAATTGACATCACAATGAAACAACTCAATATCATAAATGGCAGTGACCAATTCGGTAAATCATGAATCAATACTTTTAAAATGTTTAGTAGTAGTGGTGAGCACAAGGTTTCACCGTAAGATATCGCGCATAAAGGTAACTTATATTTCAGTTTCACTTGTCAAGCACATAATACACAAAGGGGCATAGATGAACACGGTGACCAAGGGGCCACCGTAGTATTAAACTGAGGCCCCAAAACACTTGTATTAGTTAAATAGTTACAGGTCCTATGCTGGACAAAAAGGACAGCGGTACAAAAGGGGGTGGTGATGGACGGAGCATCTGAATCAATCAAACACTCACACCCAGTCAAAAGATCTGGGTTTAATCCATCACGTTCTTTAGCCCACTCTGCCACCCCAGTTCTGACATGGCTATATGCAAATCAGTCTGACCCTGTGCCTCATGGGAACAGTCCAGCCCGAACTGCCAAGCCATGTCTTCCCTGGACCGGAAACAAGCTTCCGAGGACCGGTTTCTGGCATTCCAGCCGTCTTCAGCCCGGCTTGCTTGAATCCAGTGGCAAAGTGAGGAAGGGACTCACGTCTGAGCATACCATGCCACACTTATGGCAGCCAAAAGCGGTACAAAAGGGGGACAAAAAGGACACTCTTTGTTCAGCATGCTTAAAAAATAAATGTAAAATTGAGAAAACTGCATTGTACTGAGGGGGGGGGGGGGGAATACACTTTAAACTCTCAAGAACATTATTGTGAATAGAAATTGGAAACCTTACATTTAGAACAAATGTACAGGCACTTTTCTTAGGCAGAGGGCTAGCTTTAGAAATTGTGAGAGAAAGGACAGACTTTGTGTTTTACTAAATGACATGTCTGGCCAGACACACGTGCTGTGTTCCAAGGCCAGTTTGTGCTTCCGTAATCCCAAAGGGACCCATATACAGCTTGGGTCTGGTGGCTACTGCAGGGGCTCTGTTCGACCTCATGGTCACAGGTTCAACCCCCGGCGGGTCCACTCAGCCTTTCATCCATCTGAGGTCGATAAAATGAGTACTATTAAGTTGGGTAACAATAAACATCTGTTATTCAGCGCCAACATACACTTGGGGGAATGTGCGCTTTACAAATACACGTTATGTTATGTTACCAGAAATAGAGAATTAGGCGCAATATTTAGCACGAATGTCGGTCATTAACGTGACAGAAAAGTACACCAGGAGTTCCTTTACATCAAGAGTTTTTATTTTGGTAGGACCTTTACTTTGCATCTTTATATCGGAGTGCTTCCTTTAAACTCTACCCAGGGAATATTTTGAGATGCCTCAGTGATGTCATCAATGATGTAATTTTATGTGACATAAGTGATGTAATTTGGGAGGTGGTAAGTAGTACATGGGAGGGGGGCACCAGTTATAGTTAGTTCAATAAACTAAAACTGGTGAATTTCAATGTTTTGTTCCCCAATAATAGGCGTTAAACTAACTCATGAACTAAAATGTCACCTCACCCTTTGTATTTTTCAAGTGAATTTTAGTTTGAGCACAATGGACAATAAAGTACAGACAGGAGGGCAGAACAACGGATCACTGAGGACAGAGAACAGGGGTAGGGGTAACCCAACATAGTACTGAGGGCAAACAGGAGTGGCAAGGGCAGAACAACTGAGCAGTGAAAGCAGGTGGGAGGGTCAGGGACAACAACTGAGCACGGAAGGCATGGGTAGAACATCGAAGTACTGAGGGCAGACAGGACGGGCAGGTGCAGAACAAACGGATCCCGTAGAGCAGACGCGATGGGCAGAACAACGACACACTGAGGGCAGGAGGAGGGGCAGGGGCAGAACAACGGAGCACTGAGGGCAGAAAGGAGTGGCAGAGGTAGAACAACTGAGCACTGAGGGCAGACAGGAGTGGCAGAGCAGAACAACGGAGCACTGACGGCAGACAGGAGTGGCAGAGGTAGAACAACGGAGCACTGAGGGCAGACAGGAGTGGCAGAGCAGAACAACGGAGCACTGAGGGCAGACAGGAGTGGCAGAGCAGAACAACGGAGCACTAAGGGCAGACAGGAGTGGCAGAGCAGAACAACAGAGCACCGAGGGCAGACAGGAGTGGCAGAGGTAGAACAACGGAGCACTGAGGGCAGACAGGAGTGGCAGAGCAGAACAACAGAGCACCGAGGGCAGACAGGAGTGGCAGAGGTAGAACAACGGAGCACTGAGGGCAGACAGGAGTGGCAGAGCAGAACAACGGAGCACTGAGGGCAGACAGGAGTGGCAGAGGTAGAACAACGGAGCACTGAGGGCAGGAGGAGGGGCAGGGGCAGAACAACGGAGCACTAAGGGCAGACAGGAGTGGCAGAGCAGAACAACGGAGCACTAAGGGCAGACAGGAGTGGCAGAGCAGAACAACGGAGCACTGAGGGCAGACAGGAGTGGCAGAGCAGAACAACGGAGCACTGAGGGCAGACAGGAGTGGCGAGCAGAACAACGGAGCACTGAGGGCAGACAGGAGTGGCAGGGGCAGAACAACTAAACACTGAGGGCAGACAGGAGTGGCAGAGCAGAACAATGGAGCACTGGCGGCAGACAGGAGTGGCAGAGGTAGAACAACGGAGCACTGAGGGTGGCAGAGGTAGAACAACGGAGCACTGAGAGCAGACAGGAGTGGCAGAGGTAGAACAACGGAGCACTGACGGCAGACAGGAGTGGCAGAGGTAGAACAACGGAGCACTGAGAGCAGACAGGAGTGGCAGGGGCAGAACAACGGGGCACTGAGGGCAGACAGGAGTGGCAGAGCAGAACAACGGAGAACTGAGGGCAGACAGGAGTGGCAGGGGCAGAACAACTAAGCACTGAGGGCAGACAGGAGTGGCAGAGCAGAACAATGGAGCACTGAGGGCAGACAGGAGTGGCAGAGGTAGAACAATGGAGCACTGAGAGCAGACAGGAGTGGCAGAGGTAGAACAACGGAGCACTGAGAGCAGACAGGAGTGGCAGAGGTAGAACAACGGAGCACTGAGAGCAGACAGGAGTGGCAGAGGTAGAACAACGGAGCACTGAGAGCAGACAGGAGTGGCAGAGGTAGAAAAACGGAGCACTGAGAGCAGACAGGAGTGGCAGAGCAGAACAACGGAGCACTGAGGGCAGACAGGAGTGGCAGAGGTAGAACAACGGAGCACTGAGGGCAGGAGGAGGGGCAGGGGCAGAACAACGGAGCACTGAGGGCAGTCAGGAGAGGCAGAGGTAGAACAACGGAGCACTGAGGGCAGGAGGAGGGGCAGGGGCAAAACAACGGAGCACTGAGGGCAGAAGGAGGGGCAGAGCAGAACAACGGAGCACTGAGGACAGAAGGGAGGGGCATGGGCAGAACAACGGAGCACTGAGGGCAGGAGGAGGGGCAGAGCAGAACAACAGAGCACTGAAGGCCGACAGGAGGTGCAGGGCAGAACAACAGTTACATAACATATGCATTTGTAAGGCGCATATTCACCCCTGACGGGCATCTTGGCGCTGAATAACAGATGTTTTATTGTTACCAAACTCAATGGTACTCATTTTATCGACCTCAGATGGATGAAAGGCTGAGTGGGCCCACCAGGATTTGAACTTGTGACCATGAGGTTGAACACAGGCCCCTGAAGTAGATCCATTAGTCCACTCAGCCACCAGGTGGGGCAGGGGCAGAACAGAGCACTGAGGTCAGACAGGAGGGGCAGCGGAAGAACAACGGAGCACAGAGAGCAGGCAGTAGGGGCAGGGGCAGAACATCCTAGCACAGAGAGAAGGTGGGACTGACAGGGGCAAAACAACAGAGCACTGAGAGCGTTATGTTATGTTATGTTATGTTATGTTAGTGCTATTTGTATTGCGCACGGCTGCTCCAGCGAAGGAGCGTCCCGGCGCACCGACAAGGTGGCGAACACAACACAACTGGGGAACAGAAATAATTATTAAGAAAATGGGGAGTGAAGGATTTAACAAAGCTCAGAAAATAAATGAGTTTTAGCGGCCTGCGGAAGGAGAGCAGGTCACCAAAGGTCCGGAGTTTCAAAGGGAGAGCGTTCCAGAGTGCGGCTGCCCGCACCTTAAAAGAGCGACCCCCCACCCGACTGAGTTTGAACCGAGGGGCTACCGCTAATTCTTGGTCTAGCGAGCGCAGAGTGCGGCCCGGGATGTAAGGGCGCAAGAGTTGGTGCAGTAAGGGAGGTGATAGGCCTTTCAGAATTTTGAAGGAAAGGCACAAATCTTTAAAGTGGATCCGCTGCCTAACGGGTAACCAATGCAAGGCTTGCAAAGATGGACCGGCCGAGCAAAACCTAGGAAGACCTACGATCGCTCTAGCCGCAGCGTTCTGCACTCTTTGAAGTCGGGTTAACTCAGCCTGGTTTAATCCTATTAAAAGGGAGCTGGCATAGTCCAACCGCGCCAAAACCGTTGCTTGCACCACCAATTGACGAGTTGCGGCATCGAAGTATTTAAGGGCAGGGCGCAGATTGCGCAGGATGCCGAAGCAGCAAGCCGCCGTCCTTTTGGTGTGGCCAACGAAGTTGAGGGAAGGGTCCAGCCAAACACCAAGGTTTTTGATCTCCGCAACCGGAGTGGGGGTCGGCCCCAGCTCAGAGGGCCACCAAGTATCTCCCCATAGGTCCGTCCGCTTCCCGAAGATCATCACCTCCGTTTTTTTGGCGTTTAGTTGGAGACAGTTGGACGTCATCCAACCAGCCACCGCCCTGAGTCCTTCTCTGAATCTTGGGGCATCCACCCCAGAGTCCCCGCTGATCGTGACCGCTAGCTGGGTGTCATCTGCGTACGACACCATGGTCATACCACAGAGCTTCACAACCTCAGCCAGCGGCCTCACGTAGATGTTAAACAACGTGGGGCTCAGCGAGGAACCCTGTGGGACCCCAAGAGACAGAGGATGACATTTGGACTGGTAGGGCGGGGACGCCACACAGAAGGAACGATCCCTGAGAAACGAACGGAACCACTGGTGTGCAGTGCCGATCACCCCTATCTCCTCAAGACGTTGCAGGAGAATGTCATGGGAGACCGTGTCAAAGGCGGCGCTTAGGTCTAACAAAACAAGCGCCGCCGTTTGACCTGCATCCAGAACTACCCGAAGGTGCTCGACCATAGATAACAGTGCGTGAGGGTCAGAAGCAGCAAGCTGAGCACGGAGGTTAGGCAGGAGGGTTAGTGGTGGAGCAATGGATCATGGAGGGCAGGCAGGAGGAGCAGGGTCAATACAACGGATTATGAAGGAAAGGCAGGATGGGCGGGGCAATAGAGTGAGCAACGTTGGGGCAGCACAGGGACATGCAGGGCTGGTGGGAGGGGCAGCAAACCTAGGCACAGAAGACAGGTGGGAGAGGCGGGCACAGCACTAAGAAACACCAGAGGACAGGCGTGTTAGGCAGGGGCAGCGCGCTGAAGAAAGAGGGCAGGCGGGAGTGGCAGGGGGAGCTCAACTGAGCACAGTGCCAGCAGGGGCAGTAGGAGTAGTATTAAATCCATGGGTGGCAAGCTGAGTAGCGAAGGCAGGCGGGAGGGATAGGGGCAGCACAATGGCCATGGAGGGCAGGCCAGAGAGGCAACGGCAGCACGCTGAGCATGCAGGGCATGAGGCACAGCACAACAGACGAGGGAGTACAGTTGCAAAGGTGGGGCAGCACTACAGACCACAATGGGCAGGATGGAGGGGCAGGGGTAGCAAGTTGAGCTTGGAAGAAGGCAGAAAGGGAAGGGAAAGAGTAACAGAGCCCGGTGGGCAGGTGGGAGGGTCAGGGCAGGTGAGCATGGGGGGGAATGTGGGAGGGGAAGAGCAGCACAATACACCACAGAGGGCAAGTAAGAGGGGTGGTAGCAGCACAACACACCATGGAGGACAGGCAGAGGAGGAAGGGGCAGCATAGCAGACCACAGAGAGGGGCAGGGGCAGAAGAAAGGACCAAAGAGGGCCGGCAAGAGTTGCAAAGGCAGCAAGCTGTATACGGAGGTCAGGCAGGAGGGTTAGCGATAGCACAATGGATGACGCAGGTCAGACGGGAGGGCACAGTAAGAACAATAGAGCATAGAGGCCTGGCAGGACGGGCAGAGGCAACAGGCCAAGCACAGAGGTTGGGTGGGAGGGTTAGAGAGGTTGGATTTGTAAAGTTATCGCTGTAATGCACATGATTACAATGTTCTACTTACTATGTTCGAACCTCTGTTCTCGTAAAGTTAGCATGCATGGCGCCATCTTTATTGACGCCATGTTGTTTTGTAACCAAGATCGAGTGTCTGTCTCTGAAATACTCGCCTCTGCAAGACGGCCGCCCTGCTCCTCGGGCTTGTACTTTTCAAGGTTGAAGCTTTGCTGTACTAATGAATGTACTGTTCATTGCTGCATACCTTTACCATTAGATACACTCGTTCCCACAGCTTTACATGGTAGAGAGCTGCCGAGCGGTCTTGAGACGGAGATAGCATGTTCCTTGCCCAGTGCACATCCCATCTTATGCGCCTTCTTTTGTTCACCGTGGCCTGAGATGGAAAATTCCCATTTATGCGGGTCTCTAGAGGTGTTTGAATTGAATAACTGTTACCATGTGAAGGGAGACCAGACCCCTCGGCAGTCATCTTAGGAGACTGGTCAGACTGGGCTTAGCTGCAGCATATTAGCAATAAACTAACTGGTTTGTATTCTCTACTGTCAGACCGATTTATTGGGAAGGCACGTAGGTGGTCATGAGTGACCCAGGTGACCCGATTTGGGCCACTTCCTTCTGGAGGGGCACTGTCAGCACATTAGAACATGGAGGCCGGTCAGCGGCAACCAGCCAAGCACAGAGGTTAGGTGGGAGGGTTGGGGCAGCATAACAGACCACAAACGACAGGTGGAGCGAGAGTGGCAGCACAACGGATCATGCAGGACAGGCAGGATTGACAAGGGCAGCACTACAGACCCCTGTGTAGGGACAGCAAGGCGAGCATGGAGAGCAGCTGGGAGAGGAGAGAGGTCATTCAATACCACACTGTTTGCAAACACTGACATTCTCATGAGACATACACCACAGAGCATTCAAAAGAATACACCAACATCGGTGCACACTCTATGCAACAGTTTGCAAAAAAAGACACAATTTGCTAAAACAAAATAACCAAGCTCTGAAGATCCTACTAACTGCACCTTTCATGCTTTGGGGAAAACCCTACAAATAGCCCGTATCCTGAAACAAAATAAGCACGTGTTCATAGGTTAGTGAAAGCAATCTTCTAAGTTATGTAGAAATTGTCATGCTGACACGATTCTATCTAATAACTCGAGGATGCTTCCAAAAGTTAGTATCTATTACATAGAATGTTCCTCCTGTTGAATGATTTTTCTGCAGAACCACAACACCTGTGTGGAACATATTGAGCGCACGTCAACTATCACCTGAACACAGTTATCTTGAATACAAACATGTATAATTTGTTCAATACCTCTACACAGCATCAGTGGTGCATCAGGAGCACATGCGTTTTGTAAACTCGTTCACCCATTAGCTGGATCCAAGCTGTACAAAATGATATAGAAAAGTAATAGGGTAGTTACCTGCCACTATGTAAACTGGAAAACAAACTAGCACACTCATTGATGTCATCAAAGATATTATTTGAGATGTCATGGGTGATGCCATAAATGATGTCACAGAACGTCATGATTGAGGTCATATGTGAAGACATAAGCAGTGCGTGGTGGGGGAACAAGATATAGTTAGCTCTGCTGACTATAACTGGTAAATTTCTGTGTTTTCTTTTTAGTTCAAAACGTTATTGTCACTAACAAATTCAGCTAACTATAATGTTACTTTACCTTTGGTTTTTTTCAGTGAAAACAAAAATACGCACACACTTAAAAAATATATACTTCTGAGATTCAGTGAATTGACAGGGATATGTGATACAGCATTGGAGTAGGAATATGAGACGTTTTCTGCCAACAATTACCCCGCATACCATCACTCCGCAAATTTTTATTTTTTTAATTTGTATTTATTACTTCAAACATGGAAAGCGACAAAAACATACGTACATACTTGCAGTATTTTTAGCATTTACAGTGCAATTACAGTCCAGTCCATACCATTATATCATCTGTAAGGCAATAGGGCAATTTTCAATACAGAAAGAAATACATCTCCTAGCACATAGACACTCAAGCCGAACACTTAATCTGAAAGGGCCTCATCCGAGTCGATCCCTGGCGGCTCACATATGTCCCCTCTGAACTTGTTCCATGCCCACCAGATTTGTCCCCATTTCCCAGGGCATCCCCGATGGACAAATACCGCCTTCTCGGCCACCATCGCTACATCCATGTCTCTGCACCAGTCTCTCAATGTAGGCAGCACATTAGAACCCCACAATCTAGCAATATTGCGTTTTGCCACCATCATCCCTAGCATGGCCCAATCCTGCTGACGATGGGTTAAGTCTGCTGCATCCCATATATTTAACAGACAACGACGGGGGTCGGGTAATAGGGAAACAGCTGTAGTTTGGGAAATGGTTCGCATCACCGCAGCCCAATACATGGCCACCCGACCACAATCCCAGATGGCGTGATAGAACGTTCCCCTCTCTCCGCATCCACGGAGGCAATACTCGTGGGAGGCCTTCCCTATCTTGTGAAGGACTGTTCTGGTATAATATGTATGGTGTAATATTTTCAGTTGAACCAGTTTAAGTCTGGAGGGAATCGCTGTCTCTCGCGGCGAGGAGAGGGCCTCCTGCCATTCTGAATCATCGAGGTCGCCAATATCTCCCACCCAACTCAATCGCAACTTAGATAGCATGTCAGGGAGGTTGTTGACCAGTTTTCGATGCGTGAAGGATGTTGCTTTGCGGGGCATGTGCTCTGTCAACAACCTGTCCTCAAGAGGAGTGGATTCCTGTAGGTTCGTCCCCGTCAGGACGACTGTCTGCAGTGCATGTCGTATTTGTATGTACCTTTAGTGTTCGGACTGCGCCATATCATATTTGGTTTGTAGAAATGTGAAGTCTACTATTTTGCGCTTTTTCCAGAGGACTCCCACTACCGAAATGCCTATGTTGTCCCAAGCCTGGAACCCCTTACTGTTGAGCATGAAACCTAATCTATGTGAGTCCCACAGGGGTGTCATTTGTGTAATAATATTAGCGCACTGAAGGTGTCTATGTGCCTTATACCAGAGTTGAATCGTGTGATGCGTCGGACCCAATAGATCGGACGGTACGCTATGACTGTAGAGGTTTCTCAACAGTTCCCTGGACTCCAAACACTGCCAGTCTGCCAAATAGGCGGATTCAGTCTGCGGGGCATGCAGCCAGTAATTGATTTGCTTGAGGTGGGCCGCCCAGTAGTATAGTTCGATATTAGGGAGTGCTATACCCCCGTCATACCAGTCCTTCACCAGTTTGCATTGCGCAATCCGCACTGGCTTCCCGTCCCACAGCAAGGTAGAAACCGCCGCTGAGATTGCCGTAAAGTAGGAGGGGGGGACCGGGAACAGTGTATTTTCGAGGAGATACAGGAAGCGGGGAAGTGTCATCATTTTGAACAATGCAGTTTTGCCCAGGAGAGTGAGAGGGAGGGAGCGCCACACCTTTACATCCCGTTTGAACCGGTCCAGTGGGGGTTTCAAATTCAGGGCATAGAATTCCTCCGGGTCTGATGAGACGTAGACACCCAGATACTTAAAAGCCGCCTCGGTATATCGTAACTGACAGCTCACCGGGAGCGAGGGTGGGAAGCCGGCAAGAACGAATAGGAATGATTTAGTCCAGTTAATCCTATATCCTGACACTCTCCCGAATTTTTCGCAGACATTAAGTAATTCTCGGATTTACTTTTTAGGGGAGGTGAGATAGAGAAGGATATCGTCTGCGTAGAGAGATATTCGATCCTCCCACGTCGGCGACCACCGGATACCTTTGATGGAGGGTTCCCATCAGATGATCTAATCCAGATCGCTAATGGTTCAAGGACTAGCGTGAATAATAAGGGGGATAACGGGCATCCCTGCCTTGTCCCACGACCGAGCAGGAAGTCTCTAGAGATGTGACCATTTGCTGCTATCTGGGCCATGGGCTTGGTATAAAGTAGACAAACCCAGGCGCAGAACTTGGGGCTGAAGCCCATGTGGCGAAGCACCGTAAATAGATAAGGCCATTCCACGGTGTCGAACGCCATTGTGGCGTCAAGGGAAAGGAGAACAGCCGGTTCCTGAATGTGTTCCCGGCGGGCCATCACTACTTGTAGTCGGCGCAGGTTATGTGATGTATTACGATTTGGCATAAAGCCAGACTGATCTGGGTGCACTAGAGTGGCAAGATGGGGGGGCCAGTCGCTGCGCCAGTAATTTGGCGAGGATCTTTGGTTCCGCATTTATTAAGGAAATAGGGCGGTAAGAGGCGCACGCCTCTGCTGCCTTGCCGGGTTTGTGGATCGGAACGATCGTGGCGAGGCGCTGAACTTTAGGGAGCTCTCCTACTTCTAAACTATTGGCGAACATTTTGAGGAGATAAGGGGATGTTATTTGAACCGTGTTCTTGTACAGTTACACTGGGAGTCTGTCGGGTCCCAGAGCCTTACCGGACGCCAGTGCCCCGGTCGCCTCCTGTATTTCTTCCATGGTGACGTCTGCCTCAAGCAAAAGCGCTGCTTCTGGGGAGAGGCAGGGGATTGTCAGATCTTTAATATATTCATATGCCTCTTCTATCGAATATGACACTTGGGGGGCGTATATTCTTTCAAAATGGTCAGCCAGCAGTCCGACTATGGCCCCGGGATCCGAGGTCGTATGACCCTCAGGTGATGTCAGCTGCGCAATGACTCTGCCTGCTTTTTCCTTTTTGTCTTCCCGGCCTTGTCTCCCAGCTCATAAACCCTATGACGGGTGGCTTGTATTGTATTCTGAACCATTTCCTTTTGATATGTGATCCACTCAGTGTGCCGTAGCCGGACTGCCTGGGCGGTTCTCAGGGATGGGTGAGTCTCCTGTTCACGGATTGCCGTTTTAAGAGCCTCCTCGAGGGTGCTAAGTTCTTGTTGCTGTGTTCGCTTGTGACCGGCAATGGAGGCGATCGCCTGCCCGCGCAGGACTGTTTTGTATGCCTCACACAGAGTACTGTGGGAGTCTACTGAGCCTGAGTTCTCCTGGAAATAGTGTTTAGTGGTATTGGTTAGGGGTGGCCTGCAGATAGCCCGCGTGGATAGGGAAGATGCAACTTATATGGGTACGGTGGTTTGTGTATGTGAGTCGCAGCGGGGAATGATCAGAGATTCCCCTGGGGCGGATATCCACCTCCTCAATGCCGTGCAGCCCATCCCCAGACATCAAGATGTAATCTATTCGTGAGAGACAGTCATGGGTCGCTGAGTAGTAAGTATATTATTTATCGTGAGGGTGTGTGTGTCTCCAGCAGTCCGTAAGTCCAAGGCGTCCAGCAGCCCGTCGAGTCGCCTGCCTCCCCGCACCATTGTTGTGTGTGGGTGTCTATCAAGTTCATGATCTACAATGTCATTAAAGTCGCCCCCTAACACCAGCGTCGGCGTCGGTAAAGTCAACAGGAAGGTCGTGAGAGCAGTGTGTGCTGTAGCGTGTAGGCCTGAGGGGATATATACGGACACAAAGTTGAAAAGTTGGCCTTCCCACTGAACCGTCACCACTGCAAAGCGCCCCTGATCATCTATTCTTGTCTGTTGGCGTACCATCTGGAAGTTCTTCCTTATAAGGATCCCTGTCCCCCTTGAACCAGAGGAGAAGTCTGCATGCGCAATGAATTTGTATCCCCATCTATCCATTGCCTTTGAGGCCGAGCCCACAAGATGAGTTTCCTGCAGTAGGACTATCGCTGAGTTACAGCGTTTCAGGTATTGCAGTACTAGGCCACGCTTCACCTTATCACCCAAGCCCCGGTAAGTATGGGCGGAAAATCCGTTCCGCTCGCGGATTTTGCGGATTTTCGGTAAATTCGCAATCCGCGAGATTCGCGAATTTTCCGCGAAATCCGCAAATCCGCGAGCAGCGGATTTTATGGCTTGCTCACACTGTTCGCGTGAGTTCGCGGCTTCCCAGTTCAACTTCGCGCCCCGCGAATAAGCGCTAAATTGCAGAAATACGATCTTAGCAAAACTGAAACTACTTACCAGGTTCAAAAGTTCAAGCTCATCATTAGTAGCCATTTCCTGTAGTGCTTCCTGAGGGGCCCCTCCAGAGTTCAGTTGCCTACTTGCAACTATTATGTGACCCTGCTCTGACCCTCAGAATAGTTACACATATGCCACAAAGGTCCTGAATTACAGCTAAGGGAGACAAGCAGGAGCCAGGCTGGAAGTTCAAATCCAACAGTGACACATTAATCAGCCCCTAATTCATTATTGTCAGTTGGGGCAGGGCAGGTGTTGTAACTAATTTTGCAACAATGAAAGCACTTAGCAAGTGCAAAAGATCACTAATCAGGAAGCACTAAGGAAGCAGGTGCCAGCTAAAAAAATATTCTGTGACACATTAATCAGCCCCAAATTAATTCAGGTCACTTGAGGCAGGGAAGGTGTGCTTTGCTTTGCCACAATAATGTACACTGGACAACCAGAGGGTGCTGTGATGAAACAGAGGGTGACATGGGTGGGCCAGAGGGTGGCATGAGTAGTCAGAGAGTGGCAGTGGTGACAGAGGGTGGCAGTGATGAAGAAGAGTGTTCCAAACAGGCTGGACACGTAGAAACAACAAGTTCGCAAAACTTGCGACCCGACAGGTAAGTTCGCGTTTGCGAAATTGTACAAAACCCTCGCGAACTGGCAGAAACCCGCGCGAACACACAAAAAAAATACGCAAATTCGTGAGAATTCGCGGATTTTTGCGGATTGCGAGTTCGCAAATCCGCAAAATTCACGAACGCGAGGTTCGCAAAATTCGCCCATGCTTAAGCCCCAGACATTCCATGTCAGGACTGTTAGGGCCGACTGGTGGGAGGGCTGTGATATACGAGTCTCAGGTGTATCTGTTACGTGTGTAGCCATTTTCTGGTGTGTGTAGCAGCGTATAAGTCAATAGGGGACGGTTCCTGCAATGCACTTTCTTTCAGATAACCTGTCGCCTTCCTTATCGTACAAACAAGAAAAAGAACACCAAAAAAACAACCCATGATCCCACCCATCCTGTGTCCCACCCTCCCTCCCTGCTAGACGAACTTTCAACTGCCCGCCACCCCAACTCAGCAGAGCACTTTATCCCTCCCATTACCCAATACTTGCTTGTCGGGGAAAGAGTTCAGCAAGGTACCAGCCCCTTAGGCCCCTAGTCTTGCCCCAGTTCAGAGTCACAGGCGGCAGAAGCCTGGATAGGAGCAGTATCGCAGTCGGAATTGGGTAACAGTGATACGAGAACGGAGCTTACTCCTCTTCATTGAGCGGAGAGCAATTCAGTTCGGGCCCTCCAGAGCTAGAGCCTCCGGCTGCACCCTCGGTGTCTCGGTGCCGTTGCGGTTTTGGTCGACGATCTGATTTGCCCACAGTGCGCCAACCCTCCAGCCAGCCATGTGCAGCCTCTGGCGTGTCAAAAAACCACGTTCTTTTGTCTGCCACCACCCGAAGCCTCGCGGGAAGAGCATAGAGTAGGGTAACTCCTGCGTCCTGAGTAACTTCTTGACCTCAAAGAAGCTTTGTCGCCTCCTAGAAACGGCTGCCGTGTAATCTGGGAAGAACGTCACAGCGGAGTTTAAGACACGAACCGGGGGGGAGCTTCTCGCTGCTTGTAAGATGGCATCCCGGTCTCTGAAATTGAATAATCTCGCGAGCACTGGTCTAGGAGGTGCAGCCGGTTTAGGTTTGCCACCGGGCACCCTGTGTGCACGTTCCACCGAGAAAAAGTTCAAGAGTCCCTTAGGCTGCAGTTTGGTGGTAATTAGCTCCTCAACATATAAATCCATAGCTCTTGCACCTTCTGATTCCGGAATACTAATAATCCGAACGTTGTTGCGTCTTGCCCTCCCTTCTTGTTCATCGAGCTTCTCCGCCAGTGTTTTATTCTCCTTTTCAAGCAGGGCGACTGAGATCTGAAATTCAGAAGTGTCCGCAATGAGAGACTTGGCTACTATCTCCACTTCTTTTACCCTATCCGCCATCTTGTGGAGATCCGCTCGCAGCAGATTAACGTCCATAGATATAGTGCCCACCGTCGCCTGTACATTAGCTAGTGCCTTCATCACATCCTCCAGGGTGATCTTTTTCGTCCCTTCGTCTTCTGCAGGTTTAGTTTGAGCGTGGCCGGGGGATGATCCTTTTTCATAGCCGAATGTATCCAGCTTCACCTGTCTGGTAGTATGTCTTAGTCCTTTGCCCGCCATGGCTCCTTATTCCTGTAGCGAACCGCGTTTGCAAGTAGTGCCAGTGGGGGGGCTCCCGGTCAGCAGGGGTCAGTGGTCCTTTTATGGGAGCACCAGTGCAGTGCGCGGGGCCCAATAAACTGGCAATCGGGGGCACTCACTGTGGATTAATGGGCCAGTGACAGCGTCAAATGACCACGCGGGTGGAGGTAGGAGGCCGCAGCACTGTTTGGTGGTGCTTCACGCCCCGGTCCCCGGCTCCGTGACACTCCGGAGTATTGAAGAGCAAAGGGCGGGACCCCCGGCGTAGGCAGTTCCTCAGGACGAGCGCCGGTGCAGGCAGGTGTTCACGCTGAGGGGTGGAAGGGGGGGGGGGGTGGAAAGACTCACTCCCAGGGCGCCGGGCTTTGTTTCTCGGCGGCAGCCGGTCTAAGGGAGTTCCACACTCACCACCGCCACAATCTCCGGTTCCGTCGTGGCCAGCGGCCGAAACTGCTGTTCAGCGCCAGGCGGGGGTAGGCAGTCGCACCTCCCGTGATCTGCAGTCATCAACGTCAGGCTGCTGGACGAGCGCGCGCCGGCGCTGAAGGATTCAGGCTGCGTATTATTTCACCAGAGCAGGGAAAGGCGCCGTCTTCGCACTTCCGGGTATAGGCAGCCAGCTCACTACTTCAGTCCCCGGTCTTGGTTTCACAGATAGGCCCCAGTTCGCCGATCAGTCTTTCGGTATGATTTCAGGCCCGATTCGTACGAGAGTCACATCAGGCTGCACCGCCCGCACTCCGATTCTAGAGGCCGTCATCGGAGCCGTTTAATTATGCGGATAAGTGTGCGGATTTAGCGGAAAGGGCGGCTGAGTCCCCGGAGCTCACAGGCTAGGCGGCCATCTTGATCGGCCGGTAGCCACGCCCCCCCACTCCGCAATTTTAATTCCGCAAAGACAAACACCCCACAAAAAAACACAACGCAAACTTTTACAACAAATATATGCCTTTACCACGCATGCCATTACAACACAAAGGCATGCATGTTAAAGGTATACTCATTGTAAAAGTTTTAAAGGTAAGTATGAGTACCCTAACTTACCCTACCCTACCCCCTAATGTAGTACCCCTGCACAACCCACCCTCGACACACAGTCCTTTTCCTACATTTACACTACCCAGGACGACCCCCCAAAACTACCACATACCACTTTTCTTCCCTACACAAACACTACAACACTACCCTAAACCCTAAAACACTACCCCCTGCATGACCCTACACTACACAAACACTACAACACTACCCTAAACACTAAAACACTACCCCCTGCATGACCCTACACTACACAACCACCACAACACTACACTACACAAACACTACACTACACTACACAATCATTACCCCAGCAAGACACCCCACCCCTAAAAAATTAACCCAAACCCCCTTACCTCTCTTGTTGTCGTGGTTCCACACTCCTGGTTCCATCTTCTTGAAGTCTATTTTTTTTCACAACGCATGTGCATTTATCATACATGCCTTTACAAGGTAATTCGTTGTAAAGGCATGCGTGGTAAATGCACACTCGTTGTGAAAAAATGTGGAGTGATGGTATGCGAGGTCAAAGACCTCGCGGAGTAATAGTATGCGGACTGAAAGTCCGCGGAAAAAAAGATTCAGAGTAAACGTGCCACACCTTGGAGTAGAGGGGTTACTTTCTCAACAACTGATGCCAAAAAAAGTGCATCAGATCAATTAAACAATACAGGGATAACAAGCATGTTCCACTCAGTTGCAAAATTCCCCACTGTTTTTTTTCTAAACATTCACTGGCTTGCTTACATGTAAGACTGTCATAGAAGTCAACACCAAGCCCCATATCTGACTGGACGATGAGCCAGTCAGCTACACAAATGCCATTGAATGTTTAGACCATATGTGCAGCTGAATAAATGTCCCTCTTCCTGGATTGGGTGAAACAGAGATTCTGGTACGGGTACAGCAATCCTCTGAGGATGGAACTCTTCAACCCCTGGGGATGTGCTTTATCGGTGGGAGAGGCTGACGAATAACAGGCACATAAATACCAAAGGCCAGGTCACATAAATATGAAAGGCCAGTCTGCATCAGTACCAAAGGCCAGTCTACATCAGTACCAAAGGCCAGTCTACATCAGTACCAAAAGGCCATTTTACATCAGTACCAAAGGCCAGTCTACATCAGTACCAAAGGCCAGTCTACATCAGTACCAAAGGCCATTCTACATCAGTACCAAAGGCCAGTCTACATCAGTACCAAAGGCCAGTCTACATAAACATCGAAGACCAGTCTACATGCACATCGAAGACTAGTCTACATCAGTGCCAAAGGGCAGTCTACATCAGTACCAAAGGCCAGTCTACATCAGTACCAAAGGCCAGTCTACATCAGTACCAAAGGTCAGTCTACATCAGTACCAAAGGTCAGTCTACATCAGTACCAAAGGCCAGTCTACATCAGTACCAAAGGCCATTCTACATCAGTGCCAAAGGGCAGTCTACATCAGTACCAAAGGCCAGTCTACTTCAGTACCAAAGGCCAGTCTACATAAACATCGAAGACCAGTCTACATGCACATCGAAGACTAGTCTACATCAGTACCAAAGGCCAGTCTACATCAGTACCAAAGGCCAGTCTACATCAGTACCAAAGGTCAGTCTACATCAGTACCAAAGGTCAGTCTACATCAGTACCAAAGGCCAGTCTACATCAGTACCAAAGGCCATTCTACATCAGTACCAAAGGTCAGTCTACATCAGTACCAAAGGTCAGTCTACATCAGTACCAAAGGCCAGTCTACATCAGTACCAAAGGCCATTCTACATCAGTGCCAAAGGGCAGTCTACATCAGTACCAAAGGCCAGTCTACATCAGTACCAAAGGCCAGTCTACATCAGTACCAAAGGTCAGTCTACATCAGTACCAAAGGTCAGTCTACATCAGTACCAAAGGCCAGTCTACATCAGTACCAAAGGCCATTCTACATCAGTGCCAAAGGGCAATCTACATCAGTACAAAAGGCCAGTCTACATCAGTACCAAAGGCCAGTCTACATCAGTACCAAAGGCCAGTCTGCATCAGTACCAAAGGTCAGTCTACATCAGTACCAAAGGCCAGTCTACATCAGTACCAAAGGCCAGTCTACATCAGTACCAAAGGCCAGTCTACATCAGTACCAAAGTCCATTCTACATCAGTGCCAAAGGGCAGTCTACATCAGTACCAAAGGCCATTCTACATCAGTACCAAAGGCCAGTCTACATCTGCACCAATGGCCAGTCTACATAAATATGAAAGGCCAGTCTACATCAGTACCAAAGGCCAGGTCACATGAATATGAAAGGCCAGTCTACATCAGTACCAAAAGGCCAGTCTACATCAGTACCAAAGGCCAGTCTACATCAGTACCAAAGGCCAGTCTACATAAACATCGAAGACCAGTCTACATGCACATCGAAGACTAGTCTACATCTGCACCAATGGCCAGTCTACATCAGTACCAAAGACAAGTCTACATAAACATCTAAGGCCAGTCTACATTAGTACCAAAGGCCAGTCTACATCAGTACCAAGGGCCAGTCTACATCAGTACCAAAGGCCAGTCTACATCAGTACCAAAGACCCGTCTACATCAGTACCAAAGGCCAGTCTACCTCAGTACCAAAGGCCAGTCTACATCGGTACCAAGGGCCAGTCTACATCAGTACCAAAGGCCAGTCTACATCAGTACCAAAGGCCAGTCTGCATCAGTACCAAAGGCCAGTCTGCATCAGTACCAAAGGCCAGTCTGCATCAGTACCAAAGGCCAGTCTACATAAACATCGAAGACCAGTCTACATCAGTGCCAAAGGGCAGTCTACATAAACATCCAAGGCCAGTCAACATCTGCACCAATGGCCAGTCTACATCTGCACCAATGGCCAGTCTACATCAGTACCAAAGGCCAGTCTACATCAGTACCAAAGGCCAGTCTACATCAGTACCAAAGGCCAGTCTACATCAGTACCAAGGGCCAGTCTACATCAGTACCAAAGGCCAGTCTACATCAGTACCAAAGGCCCGTCTACATCAGTACCAAAGGCCCGTCTACATCAGTACCAAAGGCCAGTCTACATCAGTACCAAAGGCCAGTCTACATCAGTACCAAAGGCCAGTCTGCATCAGTACCAAAGGCCAGTCTACATAAACATCGAAGACCAGTCCACATGCACATCGAAGAGTAGTCTACATCAGTGCCAAAGGGCAGTCTACATAAACATCCAAGGCCAGTCTACATCTGCACCAATGGCCAGTCTACATCTGCACCAATGGCCAGTCTACATCTGCACCAATGGCCAGTCTACATCAGTACCAAAGGCCAGTCTACATCAGTACCAAAGGCCAGTCTACATAAACATCCAAGGCCAGTCTACATCAGTACCAAAGGCCAGTCTACATCAGTACCAAGGGCCAGTCTACATCAGTACCAAAGGCCAGTCTACATCAGTACCAAAGGCCAGTCTACATAAACATCCAAGGCCAGTCTACATCAGCACCAAAGGCCAGTCTACATCAGTACCAAAGGCCAGTCTACATCAGTACCAAGGGCCAGTCTACATCAGTACCAAAGGCCAGTCTACATCAGTACCAAAGGCCAGTCTGCATCAGTACCAAAGGCCAGTCTACATAAACATCGAAGACCAGTCTACATGCACATCGAAGAGTAGTCTACATCAGTGCCAAAGGGCAGTCTACATAAACATCCAAGGCCAGTCTACATCTGCACCAATGGCCAGTCTACATCTGCACCAATGGCCAGTCTACATCTGCACCAATGGCCAGTCTACATCAGTACCAAAGGCCAGTCTACATCAGTACCAAAGGCCAGTCTACATCAGTACCAAAGGCCAGTCTACATAAACATCCAAGGCCAGTCTACATCAGTACCAAAGGCCAGTCTACATCAGTACCAAGGGCCAGTCTACATCAGTACCAAAGGCCAGTCTACATCAGTACCAAAGGCCAGTCTACATAACCATCCAAGGCCAGTCTACATCAGTACCAAAGGCCAGTCTACATCAGTACCAAAGGCCAGTCTACATCAGTACCAAGGGCCAGTCTACATCAGTACCAAAGGCCAGTCTACATCAGTACCAAAGGCCAGTCTGCATCAGTACCAAAGGCCAGTCTACATAAACATCGAAGACCAGTCTACATGCACATCGAAGACTAGTCTACATCAGTGCCAAAGGGCAGTCTACATAAACATCCAAGGCCAGTCTACATCTGCACCAATGGCCAGTCTACATCTGCACCAATGGCCAGTCTACATCGGTACCAAAGGCCAGTCTACATCAGTACCAAAGGCCAGTCTACATCAGTACCAAAGGCCAGTCTACATCAGTACAAAAGGCCAGTCTACCTCAGTACCAAAGGCCAGTCTACATAAACATCCAAGGCCAGTCTACATCAGTACCAAAGGCCAGTCTACATCAGTACCAAGGGCCAGTCTACATCAGTACCAAAGGCCAGTCTACATCAGTACCAAAGGCCAGTGTACATCAGTACCAAAGGCCAGTCTACATCAGTACCAAAGGCCAGTGTACATCAGTACCAAAGGCCAGTCTACATCAGTACCAAAGGCCAGTCTACATCAGTACCAAGGGCCAGCTAAAACCAGTACCAAGGGCCAGTCTACATCAGTACCAAAGGCCAGTCTACATCAGTACCAAAGGCCAGTCTACATAAACATCCAAGGCCAGTCTACATCAGTACCAAAGGCCAGTCTACATAAACATCGAAGGCCAGTCTACATCAGTACCAAGGGCCAGTCTACATCAGTACCAAAGGCCAGTCTACATCAGTACCAAGGGCCAGTCTACATCAGTACCAAAGGCCAGTCTACTTCAGTACCAAAGGCCAGTCTGCATCAGTACCAAAGGCCAATCTACAGCAGTACCAAAGGCCAATCTACAGCAGTACCAAAGGCCATTCCACTTAAACATCACAGGCCAGTCTACATCAGTACCAAAGGCCAGTCTACATCAGTACAAAAGGCCAGTCGACATCAGTACAAAAGGCCAGTCTACATCAGTACCAAAGGCCAGTCTGCATCAGTACCAAAGGCCAATCTACAGCAGTACCAAAGGCCAATCTACAGCAGTACCAAAGGCCAGTATACATCAGTACCAAAGGCCAATCTACAGCAGTACCAAAGGCCATTCCACTTAAACATCATAGGCCAGTCTACATCAGTACCAAAGGCCAGTCTACATCAGTACAAAAGGCCAGTCTCCCTCAGTACCAAAGGCCAGTCTACATAAATATGAAAGGCCAGTCTACATCAGTACCAAAGGCCAGTCTACCTCAGTACCAAAGGCCAGTCTACATAAATATGAAAGGCCAGTCTACATCAGTACAAAAGGCCAGTCTACCTCAGTACCAAAGGCCAGTCTACATAAACATCGAAGGCCAGTCTACATCAGTACAAAAGGCCAGTCTACCTCAGTGCCAAAGGCCAGTCTACATAAATATGAAAGGCCAGTCTACATCAGTACAAAAGGCCAGTCTACCTCAGTACCAAAGGCCAGTCTACATAAACATCGAAGGCCAGTCTACATCAGTACCAAAGGCCAGTCTACATCAGTACCAAAGGCCAGTCTACATCAGTACCAAAGGCCAGTCTACATCAGTACCAAGGGCCAGTCTACATCAGTACCAAAGGCCAGTCTACTAAAACATCAAAGGCTAGTCAGCAATGCATACCAAAGACCAGTGTGTATTACGTTTATAGGCCTGTGTAAATAAACACATGAACACCAAAGACTCGTCAGGAATAAGTATCAAAGGTCTATTTGACAGTCCAAACACTCCATCGCCTCTGTTCCCTTCTCCAATAGGATTCCTCATATTGAAATGTCCCTCCTCAGGGTTCTTTTTTAAATATTTTTTTTTAGAGTTTTATATAGTGCAAACTAGACCCTAGACATCGGGTATCAGAGTGCTTTACATGAGCACCAGTTTCTTTACAGAAGGACACATTCATATTTGGTAGGCACGGGGTGATTAAGTGATTTGCACAGAATCACAGGATGATAAGCGTCGTTGCCGAGCATCGAACCTGGTTCCCCAGCTACGAGGTCGGCCGCTGTAGCCGTAAGTCTACATCCTCTCCCTGAGGGGTTGGCACAGTTCTTACCAGTCCCATGAAATCTAGGAAGGTGCTTGAGGTCACTGTGGTTTGGTGCTGCGATTAGGTTCAGAAGCCGACCCTAGAACCTCTCTGGCCTTCTCCGGCACTTGCTTTGGGGTTCAGTATACAGACAGGCAAACTGATTAAGACCTAATATCTTTCCATTACAAACTGAAGACAAAGAGTAAAAGTACCTTCCAACTGAAGTGAAATACCCAGTTAATGCTATCCACGAGTCTCTGTCTTGCTTCAACCAAGGCTGCTCTGCTTTAATGTTCGGATCGACTGCACCAGTAACAAAGTACCACTAGAGGGGGCACTAATATTGCTGTTGCCTTAAACCAATACATTTAGACTTTTGTAGAATAACGAGTAGTACTTCTCATTTCAACCACTAGATGGCAGGGCATGCACAGTATCTGAAACTGATTAGTGCTGCAGAAAAGTGATTCATAAACAAACACATATTTGTATTAGGTTAATAGGTTTAAGCTATTGCATCCGGGGAATGTTTATGATGAGTAACTCACAACTGAAATGTTATACCCCCAATAATTAATGGTTAAGTACATGGAAAAGACTGCTGTGTGATATGATGCGCAACTGAACAGAAATGTATGTCATCCTGAAACAGTCACGAATAAAGAGTTTAAAAAAAATAGGTTTAAGCTATCATTCGAGGCACAAGCAATGTGAACTACAAAGAAGAAAAAACGTATGGCAAAGACAATAGATCTGGCTTGCATTCTTAGTGGTCACAAAAGTATTATAAAAAGTTGACTGCATGTAAAAAAAACAAAAGGAACAAGCATTGGAAATGCAATAGGTCTCGCAGTAGGAAAGTTTGAGCTATAGGTGTTAATTATTTTTTTGTTTTTTATTTATGTGTTGTTTTTTCTAAATAGCTAAATTAATAGCTTTCTTCTTTACAAAGCCAATAGTTATAATTTTTCTAAATGTGACACCTCTAGCATTTGTAAAGCAACATGTTTTGTATTAACGGGACTTATATGTGACTTATATGTATTGATATAAAAAAAAATCAATGGCTTTAAAAAACAATAATTAATACGTAAATAAAATTGATTTTATTTTATATTGCCAATAGCTTAAAGTGTATTAAATATATTTAGTGAAGATGCTGTGGTTGCGCTGAGTGAGGGTGAGGGGTTGAGGGTGAGGGTGGGTGAGGGTGAGTGAGGGGTTGAGGGTGAGTGAGGGTGAGGGGTTGAGGGTGAGTGAGGGTGAGTGAGGGTGAGTGAGGGTGAGTGAGGGTGAGGGGTTGAGGGTGAGGGTGAGGGGGTGAGGGTGAGGGGGTGAGCGGTTGAGGGTGAGTGAGGGTGAGGGTGAGGGGTTGAGGGTGAGTGAGGGTGAGGGGTTGAGGGTGAGTGAGGGTGAGTGAGGGTGAGTGAGGGTGAGTGAGGGTGAGTGAGGGTGAGTGAGGGTGGGTGAGGGGGTGAGGGGTTGAGGGTGAGGGGGTGAGGGGTTGAGGGTGAGTGAGGGTGAGGGTGAGTGAGGGTGAGGGTGAGGGGTTGAGGGTGAGTGAGGGTTAGTGAGGGTGAGGTGTTGAGGGTGAGTGAGGGTGAGGGTGAGGCGTTGAGGGTGAGTGAGGGTGAGTGAGAGTGAGTGAGGGTGAGTGAGAGTGAGGGTGAGTGAGGGTGAGGGGTTGAGGGTGAGTGAGGGTGAGGGGTTGAGAGTGGGTGAGGATGAGTGAGGGTGAGGATGGGTGAGGGAGGGGGGTTGAGGGTGAGTGAGGGTGAGGGGTTGAGGGTGAGTGAGGGTGAGGGTGGGTGAGGGTGAGTGAGGGTGAGTGAGGGTGAGGGGTTGAGGGTGAGGGGTTGAGGGTGAGGGGTTGAGGGTGAGGGGTTGAGGGTGAGTGAGGGTGAGGGTGAGTGAGGGTGAGGGGTTGAGGGTGAGTGAGGGTGAGGGGGTGAGTGAGGGTGAGGGGTTGAGGGTGGGTGAGGGTGAGTGAGGGTGAGGGGTTGAGGGTGGGTGAGGGTGAGGGTGAGTGAGGATGAGTGAGGGTGAGGATGAGTGAGGGTGAGGGTGAGTGAGGGTGAGGGTAAGTGAGGGTGAGTGAGGGTGAGGGGTTGAGGTTTAGGGGTTGAGGGTGAGTGAGGGTGAGGGGTTGAGGGTGAGTGAGGGTGAGGGTGAGTGAGGGTGAGGGGTTGAGGTTGAGGGTGAGGGGTTGAGGGTAAGGGTGGGTGAGGGGTTGAGGGTGAGTGAGGGTGAGGGGTTGAGGGTGAGTGAGGGTGAGGGTGAGTGAGGGTGAGTGAGGGTGAGTGAGGGTGAGGCTGAGGGGTTGAGGGTGAGTGAGGGTGAGTGAGAGTGAGGCTGAGGGGTTGAGGGTGAGTGAGGGTGAGTGAGGGGTTGAGGGTGAGGGTGAGGGGTTGAGGGTGAATGAGGGTGAGGGGTTGAGGGTGAGTGAGGGTGAGGGTTGAGGGTGAGTGAGTGAGGGTGAGGGGTTGAGGGTGAGGGTGAGTGAGGGTGAGTGAGGGTGAGGGGTTGAGGGTGAGTGAGGGTGAGGGGTTGAGGGTGAGTGAGGGTGAGTGAGGGTGAGTGAGGGGTTGAGAGTGAGGGGTTGAGGGTGAGTGAGGGTGAGGGTGAGTGAGGGTGAGGGGTTGAGGTTGAGTGAGGGTGAGGGGTTGAGGGTGAGTGAGGGTGAGGGTGAGTGAGGGTGAGGGGTTGAGGGTGAGTGAGGGTGAGAGAGTGAGGGTGAGGCTGAGGGGTTGAGGGTGAGTGAGGGGTTGAGGGTGAGGGGTTGAGAGTGAGGGGTTGAGGGTGAGTGAGGGTGAGGGGTTGAGGGTGAGTGAGGGTGAGGGGTTGAGGGTGAGTGAGGGTGAGTGAGGGTGAGGGGTTGAGGGTGAGTGAGGGTGAGGGGTTGAGGGTGAGTGAGGGTGAGGGGTTGAGGGTGAGTGAGGGTGAGTGAGGGTGAGTGAGGGTGAGGGGTTGAGGGTGAGTGAGGGTGAGTGAGGGTGAGGGTTGAGGGTGAGTGAGGGTGAGTGAGGGTGAGTGAGGGGTTGAGGGTGAGGGGTTGAGGGTGAGTGAGGGTGAGTGAGGGTGAGGGGTTGAGGGTGAGTGAGGGTGAGGGGTTGAGGGTGAGTGAGGGTGAGGGGTTGAGGGTGAGTGAGGGTGAGTGAGGGTGAGGGGTTGAGGGTGAGTGAGGGTGAGTGAGGGTGAGGGTTGAGGGTGAGTGAGGGTGAGTGAGGGTGAGTGAGGGGTTGAGGGTGAGGGGTTGAGGGTGAGGGGTTGAGGGTGAGTGAGGGTGGGTGAGGGGTTGAGGGTGAGTGAGGGTGAGGGGTTGAGGGTGAGTGAGGGTGAGTGAGGGTGAGGGGTTGAGGGTGAGTGAGGGTGAGGGGTTGAGGGTGAGTGAGGGTGAGGGGTTGAGGGTGAGTGAGGGTGAGGGGTTGAGGGTGAGTGAGGGTGAGTGAGGGTGAGGGTTGAGGGTGAGTGAGGGTGAGTGAGGGTGAGTGAGGGGTTGAGGGTGAGGGGTTGAGGGTGAGGGGTTGAGGGTGAGTGAGGGTGAGGGGTTGAGGGTGAGTGAGGGTGAGGGGTTGAGGGTGAGTGAGGGTGAGGGGTTGAGGGTGAGTGAGGGTGAGTGAGGGTGAGGGGTTGAGGGTGAGTGAGGGTGAGTGAGGGTGAGGGTTGAGGGTGAGTGAGGGTGAGTGAGGGTGAGTGAGGGGTTGAGGGTGAGGGGTTGAGGGTGAGGGGTTGAGGGTGAGTGAGGGTGAGTGAGGGTGAGGGGTTGAGGGAGACTAGAGCAAAGAAGCGGGGTGGGGCTACAGGCAGCATAGTTAAGGACTACAGCGCCTGGCAAGCCGTTCCTATCTGTGACGTGGTTACGTCATCCAGACTGTAACTGCGTAGTCAATAAGAGACGGCAATGGGAAGTAAACTAACTGAATGTCCGTCACTCGAAAAAAACGGATACGCTACTGTAGTATGGCGGAAGAAGCTGAACATAATGGCCATATTGAAATGTTTACGTGTTTCGCTATTTTAAAAAAGCGATACACTCAGAAATAAGTTAAACAAAGCAAGGTAATTTTTGTCTAATACATTAAATGTAGATTTATTTTTGGTATTTAAAAAAAAAAAGATGATTCTGTACATACAAGATTAGAAAAAGAACAAATACATACTTTGAACGAACAGAGTATTGAGGGACGAAGCAAAACCGTACTGCTTTTAAGAAAAAAAAGGTTACCTTTTTTAATTTCTGGCTGGATGAAAACAACGAAATCCCAAATTGTTTCACTGTTCTCAAGGCGTTTGAAAATGGAAGTTAGAAGGACCCTGGGTAATTATCCGCAGTATCAAAACTAAAAGTTAAGGCAGCAGAGGCTGTTGCTGGAGACGGGTCTAGATCGAAAGCAAAAGAAGACGAAGAGAGCGAGAGTGAGCTGGCCCTGGAAACGCCTCCCCTCCCTGCTGTTTGTTTCAACAGAAAGAGGAGAGGAAGCAGCGCTGCTTGCCAGCACAGCCGCCCATAGGCAACAAGACGGAGGGAAGAGAGGGGAGGGGGGAGGAGAAATGCGACACGGCGGGAAGGGGAGGGGGCGGAGCGGGTAAAATAAACAAGACGGAGGGAAGAGAGGGGAGGGGGGAGGAGAAATGCGACACGGCGGGAAGGGGAGGGGGCGGAGCGGGTAAAACAAGACGGACGTGCACGCGCTTTTAAGCTCAATGCGCATGCGCATTGAGCTTAAAAGGCACGGGCACTGCAAGGAATCGCCACGATTCCTTGCAGTGTGGATAAAGAGTGGATAAGCCCCCATAGTCTCGCTTGCTCGATGCGCATGCGCATCGACAGGCGAGACCTAAAAACGGATTGCTTTCTGTGTGCAATGCATCTAGGAGATATGGTAAAGTGGACTGATTCAGTGCATTTCTTGAGATGTAAAACAGTCATTAATGCATAGCATTGGAAGCAATTCATTGGAGGTGGAATGAGACACTAAACGGCCACTAGCTCATATTCTGTGTATATTTTAAAGAATTCCTAGCAATGGGTTTACAGATATCTGTGCTGTCAAGTAGGCAAGCTTCTGCGCCTACAAAGCCTGGGAGGACCGCCAGGACTTCTCCAAAGGCTCAGGGGCTCCCATGGAGCAGCGGAGCTATTTTCCTGTGTCCAGCAGGGACCTAAGAAAGAACTTTGAGGATCCAAGACTGCGAAAACCCAACACCGGACAGCGACAACTGCATCCGCTGCTCCAAGCCCGTGTTGAAGAGGGCCAATGGTGCAAGTGTGATCCCCCAGCCCTCCTGAGCCGAAGCCCACCTTGGTTTTACCCGCTGTGGAATTCCGGACGCTGCCTGCAGCCTCTGCTTGCAAGGTCACCCTCTACCGCTGCGACTGTACACAGTGACGAAAACCCGACACCCAAAGACACCTCTGCACCTCTTGCCCCAGGCCCATGGAGAAGAGGACCAATGGTGTCCCTACGTTCCCAAGCATCACAAGACCTGAGCACCACCTGTTGGTTCAGCCTGCCTGGTCTCCCAGTCCAAACCTGCAACCTCTTTTAGACTGGACCGATCCCCAATGGACTAACATTGGGTACTCAATGCTGTATTGCACACTGCACACGGCTGAATTAGTGCGGCAGGAAGTTATCGGCCGATGCTGCCTTGGACTGTGCCCTGAACTTACCCTAAGTCCAGAAAATTGGTCTTGTAAGTCGCTGCAAAGAACTTGTATGCAGTATTTGTTTTTCCTTCATAGGATAACATTGCCCCCTATGAAAATTGCACTGTTGAATTTTAAAATCGAAAAGTATTTTTCTTGGTACAACATACTTGCCTGACCGTATTGACTCTTGTGCCTAAATATATATAAAGATACGTGTTTTTGTAAATTAGTGTGGATCTCCTTATTGCGTTGATTGCATCATTTATTGACTAATGTGTGTATTTGCAGATATCTAACCCTCCTCCCTGATAAGCCTAAGGCTGCTCGACCACACTACCCCCTAGAAGAGCACTTTGGGATTGTTATTTTTTTTTTTTTACTTGTAGGGCGCAATCAGCTACCCAAAAAGGGTTTCCCGGCGCCTAAAAACACAGCACAGAAGATGGAGAGCGATCAGCTTAGGTCGTTCAAGATTATTGATCGAACAACCAGGTTTTTATTTCTTTTCTGAACCTGGAGTAACTCCCCTCCTTGCGTATATGGAGTGGTAGTGCGTTCCAGATGGATGGACCCTGATGGGCAAAGGATCTCCCTCCCATCCTGGAGAGCTTGAATCTGGGCACACAGAAATTTGCTGCTGAGTGTGACCGTAGGTTTCTTTTTGGGATGTAGGGATGAACTAATGCCTGAAGGTATTTGGGTGCAGTGCCTGCTTTTATTTTAAACATATAGTTTAGGGTCTTAAAACTAATGCGGTTTTCCACCCTGAGCCAGTGAAGTTCACGCAAGTATGGGGACATGCAGGTGTTTCTTGGTATATGACAAAGAAGCCGGGCAGCCGAATTCTGTACAAGCTGTAGTCTCTTTATAACTGCTTTGTTTGCACCTAGGTACAAGATGTTCCCGTAGTCAAGCCGGGATGTAACTAAGGCGTTGACTACTGTTTTCTGCGTGGAGATAGGCAGCATCCAAAGGATCTTTCTGAGCCATTTTAGGATGGTGAAACAGAGCCCAACTACTTTGCTGACCTGTTGCTTCATGGACAACGAATTGTCCAAAATTACCCCCAGATTCCTTGCATGGGTGACTGGTGCAGGAAAATTTCCCATCTGGGAAGGCCAGTGTGAGGTGTGCCATAGATCTGGCTGCTTACCCATGAGGAGAATCTCCGTCTTGTCTCAGTTTAATTTTAACTGGTTTATAGTCATCCAGTTGAAGATGTTCAGGAGACCTTGTTTGAGGAGAGACGGAGATGATGGGTGGGATTCTGACAGCGAGAAGATGATCTGAGAATCATCTGCGTACGTCATAAGTGTAAGTCCAGATTTCTCCACTAAGTCTGCCAGGGGTCTAAGGTAAAGGTTAAAGAAAAGCGGGCTGAGGATAGAGCCCTGCGGTACTCCATGAGGGGAGTTGACAGGTCAAGAGCACGCAACGGATGGTGCTATTTGGAATGTCCATTGGTCAAAAAAAGTATCTAATCCATTTCAAGGCATCACCACGAATTCCGTTTTTTTCTAACGTGGTGAGCAGCCTTTTGTGCGACACAGTGTCAAAGGCTGCGCTTAGGTCGAGAAGAATAAGCGCAACAGTTTGACCGTCGTCGAGGTGTTTCTGAATGGTTTCTGAGACTCCCAACAGAGCGGTTTCCATAGAGAAACCCGCTCGGAATCCTGATTGGGTTGGATGGAGAAGGGAATTTTCTTCCGAAATAGAGTTAGGGCAGAATGCACATGTCTCTCCAGACATTTAGAAAAAGCTGGGAGAAGTGAGATGGGCCTGTAATTAGCTAGTTTTTCCGGGTCTGCTGTAGGTTTCTTTAAAAGTGGGGTCACTATGGCATGTTTCCATAGGGTGGGTACTGTAGCGAGCTCCAAAGATGAATTTAATGTGTCAACAATAATTTCAAGGGAGGGGGTGTCCAGTAATTTCATAATATTAATAGGAACGGGGTTCTGCGGAGAGCCAGATTTGATTGTCTTCATGATGGATTGAAGAGTATCAATTGTGATAGGCGGCCAGCGTTGTAAGGTCTGGTTTGCAATAGGGGTATACTCCAACTCTTGCTTTGTGGTGGTATCGATGTTGTTACTGTCTATTTCAACGATTAGTTTATCTATTTTGTCAGAGAAGAATTGAGCGAGGTCCTGACATTGCCTCTCGTTTAACGGGCGAGTCGGGCTATAGTTTGAGCCCCAGCTAGATCTTTGACCGTATTAAATCAAGCCCTGTCCACTTGTAAGGTAATACCTGGACTTTTTGCACAGTTTATCTTTTTTTGGTATACCATATAAAGAGCCAGCTTCCTACATTTAATGAAGTAAAGTATAGGGTGGTCACCTCATGCACACTGCCACCTCTGTCCCATGAGGCAGTAAGCTGGTGCCTCAGTACTCCCATGCAGAACACAACCCATTACTTCTCTGTGATGCAGTTATAGTTCCCCGTATGTGCACATTACCTCATGATCCTCTGGGCCACCATACACTGTGCTTCACTGCTGCACTTTGCCTGGTGCCCTTAGCAGCAGAACATCTACTGCACGGCTGATGGACATCAACCTGTGTGATCTGCAGCACACAAACCTGCTTCATTACCGGTATGTGTGCATTTGTGCCACTAGGTATTAATACATTCATGCCTCTCCAGTCACAGTTGCTACCTGGAAGCAGCAGTGGGACGGGTGGGGGGAAGGGGCGGGTGATTAGTTAAAAACAAAACACTTACCTCCCAGGCGCCCCCTCACGCAAGCTGCTGCAGCAGGAGGATGTATTAGAATGATAATAACATTACGTTATCATTTGTTTTTTTCCTTTCTTTTGCTGCTTCATGGCAGTGGGGGCGACGCTCCTCCGCCTTAGCGGAGCCGCCACTGTGCCTCACTATGTTTTGATCTGGGTGCCTGTGAATACTTTGTGCGCATGCACCATACATAAGCCTTTATCAGCGCATGGTAAACCTTTTTATCATCTTAAAAATAGTCCCGTTGGGACCCGGATGCGCATGTTTGCATCGTAAGAAATCGTTTTACTTCCAACTTCCAAAAAAAAAGGGAGTAAATACTCCTACGTATCTTGAACATCAATAAGAACCATCCACGCAAAAACAATTAATCTGAATCACCTAAATTTCTTTGTATATCAGAGGCTAAAATCTGAATTTTTACATTTTTTTTTACTGCTTAAATCAGATCTTGGCAGATTGTGTGTTTGCAAATATCTTGGGTCTGGTTAGGAATCAGGAGGGGCAGTATTCCCTCATGATTTCACTCCGCCCGATTCCAAGTGGACCCATTTTTCTAGCTGGGAAAAAAAAATCACATGATGCTTTGCTGTAGCAGTCACGTCTCCTTCTTCGTTTTTTTCAGAGAACCAAAAAAAAGCACCGTTAGACCTGTCAGCCCTAGGGTGGTCTTTCCCTGTGATTTTTTGCCCTTGCCTCATTTTTCCCACCTACTTTTTGTTGGCTTTAGGACTCTGGGCACCCTCCGATTGCTAATCAATGCTAGGGTGCAGGTGCTCTCTTCCCCCAACATGGCTGCCACTGACCCCTGCTACTGCAGGGGGGTCTGTATAGGCGCACTCTAGTAGCCAGGAGCTGTCAGGAACCCTTAAACAATGTTGCCATACCAGCCTGCCAGCCAGCCTGCCCATAGCTAGAATGAGGGAAGCTTGGAACCTTCCAGAATAGGGGAGGCGACAACTGCCACTGCCAACTGCCAACTGACACTATATAAAGAAAGGGAGGGAAACGTTCTAGTCAGTTGGGGCATCACTGACTTGGGGAACCCACGCAGGAGTTTTAGACGGGAGGGCCTAGTGAGGAACCTATGCTACTGGGAGTGACAGGATTTAGGTGCTGCCTCTTAAGCTGGGTGAGATGTCCTAAGCTAGCCCCCTGATCTGGCCCAGTGGTAGGGAACCCCAGGGTCCATCTGCAGTGACTGAGGAAAAACTCATCAAGCCTTCAACTGAACCCCCCCCCCCTCTTCAACTTCAAGTAACCAGCATCCAAGGGCGCAGAACCATCCAAGCGCCAAGAAAACTGTTTTCCTGTGACCAGGGACTGCTAGGGGGATCGACCAGGTACTGGACTGTGCTGCCCTGTACACCCCCCCCTGCCTGCAGTGGGCCCTACTTGCCTCACTGGTCTCCCCCCATGACTGAATTGTTTGCCTACCCTCCTGCCAGCACTGCCTGCTGTTTATTTGGCCACGCGCAGTATACTGTGGCCCTACACAGCGCTGAGAAGCATCTGCCCCAAAGCGCTGGGGTGCCCTGCACCAAGCGCTGTCCTGAGCCGTCTGATTTGCCCCCTGAGCGAGTGCTGCGGTGCCTGGGCCCTGCCTTCACGAGGCGCTAGCATCCCCCCACTCACCGCCACGGTCCGGAGCCGTCTGCGCTCCCCTGAGGCATCAAGGAATCTCCTCAGAGGGCGCGGGAACTCCCCCCTCAGCGGCCTCCATATGCCAGGAGAGGGCCACCGGAAACCCTGAGAGGCCGCGCTGGGCCGGAAATTGTCCTCGTTCGACTGTCCCGGCGTTCTGGTGAAGGGATGCGCCATTGATCACCCCTCGGCGGCCCCCGATGTCAGGAGAGGGCCGCCGCATTGTAAACACCAGGCCGCACTAGGCCTTAAGCCTCCCCCTGCCTGCAGCACATGACGGGGGACTCCGGCCTCGTCATTGGCCATGCCCCCGCCAAGCCGCGCAGCCATTGGCTGCCCAGAACGAGCCTTCTGCCTCGAGGCCCGGCACCCGGGGATGCGCCGACTCTTCCCGGAGGGGGTCGCGGAGCCCTGGAGCCCCCCTCCGACCGGCCGCCCCGAGCGCCGCTGCCCCACACATGTCTGCTTTCCCAGAGCCGGGCCGAGTGAGGCTACGGGAGGGACGAAGCCCCTCCCGCCTGCAGCCGCATCTTCGCAAGGCCCCCGGAGGGCCGAAGAAGAGAGGTAACCCCCTGGGGAGGAGGGCGGTAGGCCGAGTTGGCCCGAGGTCACCCCTCCCCTTGGGTTAACTAAGACTGGGCCCTGTTGGCCCCCTGATAATGTGCCTCAAGAGTTTGGAGGATTAAACACTTTCCATCCTGCACCATATTTACAAGCCTGAAATCTTCATAGTGCACCATATTTACAAGCCTGAAATGTTCATAGTGCACCATATTTACAAGCCTGAAATGTTCCTACTGCACCATATTTACAAGCCTGAAATGTTCATAGTGCACCATATTTACAAGCCTGAAATGAGAGGGAGATTCACTTCACTGTACTCAATTTTCTTACAGGGGTGGACTTCTATGGTATTCTGATGATCTGATCTAGGTCGCAAGCCGACCTGTATTCACAAGAAGAAAGGCTTGTCACTAATGATTAGAGGCTGTGCTCTTTGGAGTTCCTTGTTAGACTTATAAGTACTTGCCAATATGTTTTATTACCTTCAAGGAAAAGCGTCCATGAGAGGTTTAAAGTGTTACTTAAACGCATTACTATAGTCGCTTCTTGTAGGAACCTCCAGGTTAATACAATTACCCCTTTGCCTGTCAGAGAGTCTGATGCGACAGGCGGGGTTAGTTAGTGTTTCATTGCTAGATGAGCTGGTTATTATTTTAATGAAATGTTCACCCATTCATAGGAAATGCAACCTGAACGTGATTCATGAAATGTCATAATGAAATGCTTGCCTGAAATGCTAATGAATTAATGATGCATCGCTCTATTTGAAAGCCTATATAAAAGATCTTGATTTCTTTCAAATACAACTACTGGTGTGGTCTCCATTATTGCGCCACTGTGTGTTTCATTGGATGAGTGTGTTAAGTAGCTGCTTTACACTCAAGCCCCTGGCTGCCTTCCTGCTCGAGCCATGCTACCCCCTTGAGAGCTGGTGGTCCCAGTTCTCGCATTGGTGACGAGAGGTGAGATCCAGGACCTGTAGCTACTTAACACCCTCCAGTGGGACAGGGTGTGCTGCAATTAATTGGACACCTATCGTGCTTCAAGCAAACCCAATTGCTCACCACTGTCTAGCCTGCAACAAAGTGTGTTGAACCAGTAGTGTTGCCCACGTTCTAGAATTTTTCTTCCAGGATATCTAGGTCCTCACCTGACAGAATGGAGTTCCAGCTGGCTGACCTTGATAGGTACATGGCAGTGCAGTTAAGGGAGTTTTGTCAGGGGATGGGGGTGCCTGTGGGGACGAGAGCTGTTAAAGAGGAGCTCCGTGCCGCCTTGAGGGCATGGGTAAGGGCCCACCCAGAGGAAGAAGAGGATGGGGAACAGGTCACACACGGGGAGGCAGACACTCAGGAAGACCCAGGCCTACTCAACATTGACATGTCAGACAATGTATTGCCGAGAAGACGTTCTGGGGCAGGGAGTAGTGTATCTAGGGGGAGTGTATCGTCGCAGGATTATGAGGACAGGAAGGAGGAGAGGCGATTAAGGTGGGAGCTTGCCAACTAGAGCACGAAAGGGAGAGAGAGAGAAGATAAGCAGTTTGCTATGGAGGAAAGGAAGCTGGCGCACGAGCTTCAGCTCAAAGAAATGGAGCTGAGAGCATTACAGTTGGGTGCGCCAGGAAGTCCTAATGGTGGCAGCGTACCAGAGGCTCAGCAGGAGCCCAGATTCTGGTTACCTAAAGAGGTGATAGCGAGCTACACCAAGGGGGATGACATTGCCAGGTGGTTGGAGGCGTATGAAGTGGCCTTGACAGCCCATGGGGTGCCCGGGAAACATTGGGGAGGTGGTTTGTACCGGTATATACCTCCTGACGTCAGGGACACCCTCTTGTATTTGGAAAAGGCAGACCAGTTTAGGTACACCCCCATGAAGGAGGCGCTTATCAAACATTTTGGCCTCAACCCTGAAAGGTATCACCAGAGGTTCCGTGGCAGCCATAAGCTGTCCACGCAGAATTGGGTGGATTTTTTTGAGTATGCCCCTAAGGCTCTGGATGGTTGGGTGCGTGGCAGCGAGGTGCGTGATTTTGAGGGTCTGTATAACCTTTTTTTGAGAGAGCACCTCATGGATAAGTGTTTTCCGGAGTTGCGCCAACATTTGGTGGACCGCAAGCTTACTGATCCCCGTGAGCTTGCGAAGGAGGCGGATACTTGGGTTAGCACCCGGGTGTCACACAAGGGCCCCGGGGGAGATGGCCCGAAAGGCGGACAGGGCGCCCCTCAGAAGAAAGAGGGTGGAGATAAAAGACCGGAGTTCTCACGAGGCCCACAAACTAGACAGTTTGGGAAAGGAGTAGGTACCCCACCTCAGAGGAATTCCCCAAAACCCACTTACCCTGACAAGAGTCAGCAGCCAAAAGTGGTCCGGTGCTATGAATGCGGAGAGGTCGGACACTACAAGGGAGATGCCCAGTGTCGCAAACGACCCCCAGCCCCCACTGGTGGCAAGAGTCCCGGGGTGGCTAGTGTAGCGCTTGGGTTGGAGCTGCCCCTAGATAGGGAAGGGGAGTGGACAGGCCTGACCCTGGTTTCACTCGGGGATAGAGAGATGGTCCCAGTGACGCCCTTACCATCGAATACTGCTAAGTACCAGCAGAGGGCGAAAGTCAATGGGGAGGAGGTAGACGCTCTGAGGGACACAGGAGCCAGCATGACCACTGTAGTGAGGTGGCTGGTGTCCCCTGAGCAGGTTGTTCCTGATGTGTACCATCCGGCCGTGTTGGCTGATGGCAGTATGAGCTACTATCCTGTGGCTCAAGTTCCCTTTGAATGGGGAGGAGTGTCAGGTCCACTGAGAGTTGCGATCAGCCCTGCCTTGCCTGTGGACTGTCTGCTCAGTAATGACCTCGAACATACCGCCTGGAAGGAAGTGGAGTTTAAGGCCCACACTGAGATGCTGGGATTACCAGGGTAGACTTGAGTAGTCACGCGGTCCATGGCTGCCCCGCAAGAAGCTCATCCCGGGTTGGAGCCTGAAACAACGGCCCAACCTACTCTCGGTCCAGAGGAGAGTTTGTGGAGGACACACCCCGTGTGATGGATGGGGAGCCCGCGGAGGTAACCCCGGAGTCCGTGGAGGTGGATGTCGTTCCCGTAGGGGACTTGCCGACCCTTGCCGAGTGGCATGTGGAAGGAGGTCCTACCCGGGAGGATTTCTGTCGGGCACAGAAGGAGTGCTCCACGCTTGAAGGCATGCGGCGACAGGCCGAAGCCCAAGCGTTGAATAAGGAGACTGGCAGTTACCACGTGTATTGGGAGGATGGCCTCCTGTACAGTGAACCAAGGGTTCTGGTGCATGGATCTTCGAGGGCCTTAGTTGTCCCCAGTGCTACCGGGCCTTTTTATTGGAACTGGTGCATGAAATACCCTTAGCTGGACACCTGGGCCAGGACAAGACCTTTGCAAGGCTAGTCCCACATTTTTAGAGGGCTAGGATGAGAGTTGCCTCTGACACCTATTGCAAGACCTGCAAGACTTGCTAGGCCAGTGGCAAGACGGGGACCAAATTGAAGGCCCCATTAGACCAACTCCCAGTGGTCGGACCCCTTTTGAGCGGGTCGGTATTGACATCATTGGGCCATTGGACCCTCCGACCTCTGCGGGACAACGGTTCATTCTGGTGTTGGTGGACCACGCCACTCTGTACCCTGAGGCCATCCCTCTGAGGACCGTTACTGCACCTGTGGTGCCGCGGGCCCTGATGGGGATATTTACCCGAGTGGGATTCCCCAAGGTCGTGGTGTCGGACAGGGGCACAAATTTCATGTCGGCCTACATGCAGGCCTTGGGGAAGGAGTGCGGAGTGACCTATCTGTTCTCCACTCCTTACCATCCCCAGACTAACGGGCTCGTAGAGCGCTTCAACAAGACCTTGAAGGGGATGATCCGGAGTCTGCCAGAAGACCTGAGGCGGAAATGGGACATCCTCCTCCCTTGCTTGCTGTTCTCGTACCGCAAGGTACCCCAGAAGGGAGTCTGGTTCAGCCCCTTCGAATTGCTCTATGGCCATCCCGTTAGGGGACCCCTCAGTCTGGTCAAAGAGGGGTGGGAGAAGACTTCGAAGAAGCTTCCCCATGATGTTGTCAGCTACATGCTGGCATTCCGCAGCCAGATGGCTAAACTGTGGAAGGAAGCCTCAGACAACTTAGAGGCTAGCCAAGCCGTCATGAAGGAGTGGTATGACCGCAACGCTCGGATGGAAGAGTTGGACGTTGGACAGAAGGTGTGGGTCATGGAGCCTGGGGAACTTAGGCCTAGATGTAGGTAATAGCAATTTACCGAATGGTAAATACTGAATTGTACAGATTCGGTATTCACTATTCGGTAATTGCTATGTAGGTAGAATATTCTGTAAAAATACAGAATCTGTAAGATTCGGTAATTACCGATTCTGTAATTTTTGCCATTGATTCCTATGGGCCTTGAAGCCCATAGGAATCAATGGCAAATACCGATTCTGTAATTACAGAATCGGTAAAATTACCGATTTTGCAAGGGTGACAGGGTGTCACTTTGACACCCTGTTGCCCCCCTGTTTCTGGCTTGTGTGTCATGTGGCACACAGACATGCCCTTAGGGCATGTCTGTGTGCCACATGGCACAGGTGTACATGCACAGATGTGCATGTACACTGGAATTCGTTATTTACCATGGAATAGTATTCCATGGTAAATAACGATTCGGTAAGGGCCTGTGACACTGATTACAGTGCTACCTACATCTTGATTTACAGAATCGGTAAATTTACTGATTCGGTATTTTACCGATTCTGTATATTTACCGAATCGGTAAATATACCGATTCTGTAAATAAAATGCCCCCTACATCTCAAGAGCCAAATACCGGTGGGAAACGGCCGATTACGGCCGTTTCCCACCGGTATTAAGGCTCCTACATCTGGCCCTTAGTGCCCTCCAGGACCGGTGGACTGGTCCGTACGAGATTGTGGAGCGTAGAGGCCAGACCACCTACCTAGTTGACTTGAAGACCCCTTGTCAGCCCCATCCGGTGTTCCACGTCAACCGCCTGAAGCCTCACCATGAGCGATCAGAGCTCGCTCTCCTCATGGTGACGGATGGGAGCGAGGAGGAGGTAAGTGAGCCTCTTCCTGACCTTCTAGCGGCTCAAGAAAAGTATGGTTCAGTGGAGGGAGTTGTCTTCTCCCCATCCTTGACACCAGAACAACAGAGGGACTGTCGCCAGGTCTTGGCGCAGCACGCCTCGTTGTTCTCCCTCACACCTGGAATCACCATCTGTGTACCCATGATGTGGACACAGGGGATAGTCCGCCAGTAAAAACCAAGTCTTACCGGCTGTCCGATAAAGTAAAGAACAGCATTCAGGGTGAGGTGACCAAGATGCTGGAACTGGGTGTGATCGAACCCTCCAGCAGCCCGTGGGCTAGTCCAGTTGTGTTGGTGCCGAAAGCGGCTCCACCGGGCACCACCCCAGAACTTCGGTTCTGTGTGGACTATCGGGGGTTGAACTCTGTCACCAAGACAGATGCTCACCCGATACCACGGGCAGACAAGCTGATTGACCGGCTGAGAGCAGCCAAGTACCTCAGCACCATCGACTTGACATCAGGGCACCGGCAAATTGCCATGGCAGATGGAGCGAAGGAGAAGACAGCGTTCTCCACCCCCGAGGGCCACTCTCAATTTCGAGTGATGCCCTTCGGGCTCAAGAATGCTCCGGCCACCTTCCAGCGGTTGGTGAACCAGGTGCTATCTGGCCTGGAGTCCTTCTCAGCGGCGTACCTGGATGACATAGCTGTCTTCAGTAGCACCTGGGAGGACCATCTGCAGCATCTCCAGGAGGTGCTGCGGGCGTTACAACGTGCTGGCTTGACCATCAAGGCTAGCAAGTGCCAGATTGGACAGGGTTCTGTCGTGTACCTGGGACACGTGGTGGGCAGAGGTAAGGTGCAACCCCTCCAGGCCAAAATTGAGACCATCATGGCCTGGGAGCCCCCCAAAACTCAGACTGAGGTCTGAGCTTTCCTCGGCCTCACTGGCTATTACCGCAGGTTCATCAAGGGTTATGGCACCATCATGGCCCCCTTGACCGAGTTGACGTCCAAAAAGCAGCCACGCAAGGTCATCTGGACGGCTGCTTGCCAGGAGGCATTTGAAACACTGAAGCGCGCGATGTGCACCGCTCCGGTGTTGGCCACTCCGGACTTCCAAAAAGAATTCATTGTGCAGACGGATGCCTCAGAGCATGGCGTAGGCGCCGTGCTGTCGCAACTCAATGATGATGGCCAAGACCAACCTGTGGCCTTCATCTCCAGAAGACTCCTCCCACTGGAACAGCGATGGAGTACCATCGAGCGAGAAGCCTTCGCTGTGGTCTGGGCTTTGAAGAAGTTGAGGCCATATCTTTTTGGCTCTCACTTCCTGGTTCAAACCGACCACCGACCCCTTCGCTGGCTCATGCAGAAGAGAGGCGAAAACCCCAGGTTGCTAAGGTGGTCCATTTCCCTACAGGGGATGAACTTTAGGGTGGAACATCGGCCCGAAGCTGACCACACCAATGCTGATGGTCTCTCCCGGTTTTTCCGCCTTAGTGACGAGAACTTCCTAGAGGTTGGGTAGCTCTCCCCACTTTCAGCTGGGGGGGACGCATGTTAGACCTGTCAGCCCTAGGGTGGTCTTTCCCTGTGATTTTTTGCCCTTGCCTCATTTTTCCCACCTACTTTTTGTTGGCTTTAGGACTCTGGGCACCCTCCCATTGCTAATCAATGCTAGGGTGCAGGTGCTCTCTTCCCCCAACATGGCTGCCACTGACCCCTGCAACTGCAGCGTGGTCTGTATAGGCGCACTCTAGTAGCCAGGAGCTGTCAGGAACCCTTAAACAATGTTGCCATACCAGCCTGCCAGCCTGCCCATAGCTAGAATGAGGGAAGCTCCTGGAACCTTCCAGAATAGGGGAGGCGACAACTGCCACTGCCAACTGCCAACTGACGCTATATAAAGAAAGGGAGGGAAACTTTCTAGTCAGTTGGGGCATCACTGACCTGGGGAACCCACGCAGGAGTTTTAGGTGGGAGGGCCTAGTTAGGAACCTATGCTACTGGGAGTGACAGGATTTAGGTGCTGCCTCTTAAGCTGGGTGAGGTGTCCTAAGCTAGCCCCCTGATCTGGCCCAGTGGTAGGGAACCCCAGGGTCCATCTGCAGTGACTGAGGAAAAACTCATCAAGCCTTCAACTCAACCCCCCCCCCCCCTCTTCAACTTCAAGTAACCAGCATCCAAGGGCGCAGAACTATCCAAGCGTCAAGAAAACTGTTTTCCTGTGACCAGGGACTGCTAGGGGGATCGACCAGGTACTGGACTGTGCTGCCCTGCGCACACCCCCTGCCTCACTGGTCTCCCCCATGACTGAATTGTTTGCCTACCCTCCTGCCAGCACTGTCTGCTGTTTATTTGGCCACGTGCTGTATACTGTGGCCCTGCACAGCGCTGAGAAGCATCTCCCCAAAGCTCTGGGCTGCCCTGCACCAAGCGCTCTCCTGAGCTGTCTGATTTGCCACCTGAGCGAGCGCTGCAGTGCCTGGGCCCTGCCTTCACGAGGCACTAGCATCCCCCCACTCACCGCCACGGCCCGGAGCCGTCTGCGCCCCCCTGAGGCATCAAGGAATCTCCTCAGAGGGCGCGGGAACTTCCCCCTCAGCAGCCCCCATATGCCAGGAGAGGGCCGCCGGAAACCCTGAGAGGCCCGCTGGGCCGGAAATTGTCCTCGTTTGACTGTCCCGGCGTTCTGGTGAAGGGACACGCCATTGATCCCCCCTCGGCGGCCCCCGGTGTCAGGAGAGGGCCGCCGCATCGTAAACACCAGGCCGCACTAGGCCTGAAGCCTCCCCCTGCCTGCAGCACGTGACGGGCGACTCCGGCCTCGTCATTGGCCACGCCCCGCCAAGCCGCGCAGCCATTGGCTGCCCAGAACGAGCCTTCTGCCTCGAGGCCCGGCACCCAGGGAAGCGCTGACTCTTCCCGGAGGGGTTCGTGGAGCCCTGGAGCCCCCCTCCGACCGGCCGCCCCCGAGCGCCGCTGCCCCACAGCTGTCCGCTTTCCTAGAGCCAGGCCGAGTGAGGCTACGGGAGGGACGAAGCCCCTCCCGCCTGCAGCCGCATCTACGCAAGGGCCCCGGAGGGCTGAAGAAGAGAGGTAACCGCCTGGGGAGGAGGGCAGTAGGCCGAGTTGGCCCGAGGTCGCCCCTCTCCCGGGTTTAACTGAGCCTGGGCCCTGTTGGGCCCCTGCTAATGTGCCTCAAGAGTTTGGAGGATTAAACACTTTCCATCCTGCACCATATTTACAAGCCTGAAATGTTCATAGTGCACCATATTTACAAGCCTGAAATGTTCATAGTGCACCATATTTACAAGCCTGAAATGAGAGGGAGATTCACTTCACTGTACTGAATTTTCTTACAGGGGTGGACTTCTATGGTATTCTGATGGTCTGATCTAGGTCGCAAGCCGACCTGTATTCACAAGAAGAAAGGCTTGTCAATTATTAGAGGCTGTGTTCTTTGGAGTTCCTTGTTAGACCGATAAGTACTTGCCGATATGTTTTATTACCTTCAAGGAAAAGCGTCCATGAGAGGTTTGAAGTGTTACTTAAACGCATTACTATAGTCGCTTCTTGTAGGATCCTCCAGGTTAATACAATTACCCCTTTGCCTGTCAGAGAGTCTGATGCGACAGGCGGGGTTAGTTAGTGTTTCATTGCTAGATGAGCTGGTTATTATTTTAATGAAATGTTCACCCATTCATAGGAAATGCAACCTGAACATGATTCATGAAATGTCATAATGAAATGCTTACCTGAAATGCTAATGAATTAATAATGCATCGCTCTATTTGAAAGCCTATATAAAAGATCTTGATTTCTTTCAAATACAACTACTGGTGTGATCTCCATTATTGCGCCACTGTGTGTTTCATTGGATGAGTGTGTTAAGTAGCTGCTTTACACGCAAGCCCCTGGCTGCCTTCCTGCTCGAGCCATGCTACCCCCTTGAGAGCTGGTGGTCCCAGTTCTCACAAGCACCTTCCCTCCACTACTAACCCGACTTTCTTCCCTCACCTCTGAACCTTCTCAGAGGTTCCTGCATACATTCAGGTGGTAAAAATATGCATTAAACCCCAAAGAACGGGGAAATTTGTGTGGTTTTAGAACCGAAAAAACTATTGGTTGAACGTGGTAATTCCTCATTCCAGAGGGCTTAGCTTGTAATGTCATAGCACTGGCGCAGCTTTACTGCATAGTAACAGTAAAATCACAAGGAATTTTACAGTGAAACCTGTAATCAGCTGCCTAGCCTCTTGTTTGTCATTACAGAAGAGAGGTGTCTGTGGGTTCCAGTGCAAATTCGCTTAGTGCATTAAGGACAATGAGCCTGATTCACAAAGCTATTAGTGCACATCTGCAGGAATGGTGTGATCATTTTTGCTTCAGGTGCAGCATGGAGCACTGCCCACACATTAAACAAGCACTTGCAAAGCCAATAGGTCTGGTGTTGGCTGCCAGGCTTTGGCTTTCTCAATGCTTCTTTTTTTAATGGTTTTTAAAGAAGGTTATTGTTGGGGATGATGCTGGGCCCTTGATTATCTGGAAAGAAAAATGACCAAAAGCCAATATGTTTTTGGTCTTAACAAGCGTGCGTTCTCATAAAGTTCCTGGTACTGAAGGGAGCTCCTTTATCTGTGAATATGCTTTTGTGAAAGGGCAGAATGCAAACAATCACAGTCAGGGTAGCAAATCACTTTAGTAGGCTGAGCTAGACTCCTGTACTGTATGCTGTAGTTGAAAGAAAAATGTGAATGACACAATAACAGACCAATGGATGAAGAGGGCTGGCTGAGAGTCCCTTTAAGCTTATTATACATACAATTATAGTAAAATCAAATGGTCTTGGATAATGCAAACCTAAAAAAGGCACTTTTAGAATCCTTTTTGCAGTAGTTTGATACCACCTAGGTGGCACTCTAAGTCTGATGCCAACCTTGCCTCAAGGAGGTGCCAGACATGCATCACACAACACTTGGGTGTACAAATGCATAAAGAGTGCTAATTCAAGTCTATGAATTTGTACTTGTAATTTGATTTACTCATACCTAAAATGATCTATTGGTGCTTACACAGTACACATGCCATTGTCAATGTCTGGTATCATCCTAAAAATACTCCTGTTGTGGAATGGAATGGCCAAAGGCACAATATTTCACTGTGTCCATTGACAACACCTAGTTCTGACTACAGCAAGGAAGCGTGGCTTACCATAGCTTGTGGCCGGAGCGTGGCTTAGGAGCTGATGGTGGTGGACGCGTGAGCTGAGAACTCTGCGCCAGCAGTGCCGATTATCCTGCAAATCGTGGTGTCCGCCGGGGCCCGGGTGCGCACTGTTGGATGGATGCCCGACCCCCTGGAGGTACCCGGGACCCTAATCTCGCTTTTCTGAGGTTTTAGAGCGAGAGGGGAACAGCGCCGGGACGGTATGCCAGCTGCCGGAGCAACATGGTGGCCTGAGGCGATCCCAGAGCAGAGGAGGAGGTGGCGAACTACGGTCGGTGCTCGGGAAAGAGGAGGGATGGTAGACAGCAGACTAAAAAGCGCGGATCAACTATGGCAACCACTGACCCACATACTGGCACTGGATGACTCCGGGACTGACTGTGCCGACAGGCATTGAGTCATGGGGTGTGCCCCCAGTTTGTGGGAACCAGCGGTGAACTGGAGGAGCTATGAACTAGCCAGGAGGCACTGTACCGACCTGAGAACCCAAAGGGTCGCCCACACTGGACGTTGAGGACGGTGGTGCCACAGGGCACTTTGGGGACTGACTAAGAGGAGGTGAGGAGCAGGAGCGGGGGCCTCGGATGGTGGCAGTGGATACAGGCGTGGCTGGGGTCCAGATAGGCCGGAAGGGGGAATTTCAGAATGTGTGGGACCTCTGGACAGCCATATAAACTACGGTCTGGGCACAGAAGAGCCAAGATGCACTGTGGAGTGACACAGCCTCCTCAGGACTCTCTAAAGTTAAGAACCACTGCATGGGCGACGGGATCTAAAACCAGGGGCACACATGCGGGACTTTGGGGCAGGGTACATTTGGCCTGACCTGTTGTTTCTTAACCTGTTGCGGGGAGGGGCTGTCTAGCAGAAGGCAGTTGAATAGGCAGGTGAGCTGCGACATGTGGTGCTTCAGCCTAACTCTGGCGTGTTGTGGGGACAAGATCCTGGCAACCAGTCCCCGACCACCTAGAGAAGGGCATACCAGATTCTCGGCTGGAGATCGCACCCCCTCCCCTCCCCCTGGTGATATGAAAGCTTAGAGGGAAGCAAGTGGGGCCTCCCCCGGAGCAGGAAGACAGTGCACCTGACCAGATGCAAAAGGAGTCAGGAGGTGAACCCTTAGAAGTACTGTGGCCGGGGAGGGGTCTCTTTATCTGGCCTTCATGGACCTCTCCTCGGCCTTCGATTTGGTTAATAGGTCCAAATTGTGGTTAATCCTTCTTGAGATGGGGATAGACCTTCCCTGGTCACTTTTATGGCCTCTTTACATCAGGAGCTATTCGCCAAGGTTAGGGTCACAAATGAGGGGAGGTGTACGGACACTTTTAGTTCGGAGAAAGGGGTCCGCCAAGGGTGTATCCTGGCCCCCCTCTTTTTCACCATTTACATAAACGGGTTGGGAAAACATCTGGAGGAGGGGGGGGGTAGACGCTCCGTGTGTGGGAGGACTGCAGGTTCTGGCCCTCCTAAACGCGGACGATGCCGTACTGATTGCCCGCACAGGTATCGGTCTACAGACATTGTTGGATCGTTTTGGTTCCTTTATGGAAAACCTTGACCTGTAGGTAAATGCTAAACAATCTCATTTTATGATAGTGGGTAAACAGAGAGGAAAGTTTAGAATTAAAACCTTTATATGTAAGGGTGAGGTGGTTTCAAGGGTTCCAGTCTTCCCTTATCTGGGGGTCCTCTTTGATGAAAGGGGGTCCTTGGCCCCCCAGATAAAGGTGAAGAGTTTATCCCTGGCCCGTTCGACATCTGCACTGTTGGGTTTTACAAAAAGGTTGGGGGCTAGGCCTATGGAAGAGTTGTTAAAGGTTTATAACACCAAGTGTATTCCCATTGCCACCTATGGGGCTGCCTTGTGGGGCTACGCTACCCAAGATAAAATCCAAAGGGTAGAAAATGGGATAATCAGACAACTGCTCCCAGTCCCCAAATCGACTCCTACCTTTTCCATCCACGAGGAAGTGGGTTTGCCTTATATGGTAGATAAGTTGAACCTGGCACCCCTCCTATTCTAGGCAAAGACATGGCTAAATCCAGAGTTAACTTTGAACCATCTTATTCTGGAGGATGTCACTTCTTTGGACCATGCCATGAAAATACCATGGCTGAAGTATCTAAAAAACTAATTTTTTGCTCTAGGTAGACCGGAACTTTTTTCAGCTCCATCTAATATCAGGAGAGAAGATGTAAAGTGGATCAAGGTCCATTTTATGGAGAGAGTCCGTCTTAATAGAGAGGAGAAGGAAATAATGAAACCATCTGTAAGAGCACACTCTATGTTAATCACTACTCCCCGCCTGGAACCATACCTTATCTTATCTTATCTTATCTTAATAGTCATTTGTTGAGCGCACGTACACCCTTGGGTTTCTTGGCGCTATAGAGTCAAGACAACAACACCATTCTTAAGCGTAAGCCTGTTGGAATAACCACGTTTTTAAAGATTTTCGGAACGTCAGTAGATCCTTGCTGAAACATGTTACAAGACCTCTTCATAGATTCCTATTAGTAAGATTCAGGTTTAATTTGATTCAATTCTCTTTAGGCTGCTACCCATCATGGGACAATTCAGAAGATGCCCCTCCTTGTGAGTGTGATAATTTTTCAAAGCAAGATACCATGCATTTTATGATGTTTTGTGGGTTTTATACTGCCGCTAGGAAAAAACACCTGTTACCTGTTTTGAGGGAGGCTGGCTTTATTCAAGTCAGACCCGCATTAATCTACCTCCAGATGTTGGGCAATATTTACATTACTTTTAGCGTTGCCAGCTTTCTAGCGGAAGCTTTTAGAACTAGGAATAAACGTGTACCACTGAACATTTAATTGTAAATATGGTATCGTTTTAACAGATCCTAATTTCATGAGCCAAACAAGATGCAGTAATTATGGCTTTCACTGATTTTGTACATAAATGAACTGTGATTTTAATGTATATGTATTGTATGTGGCTTTTATGATTTTTTTTAAATCGAATAAAGTGTGCTTTGACTTGACTTGACTTTGAAGTACCTGTCTATCAGCAATTGGCGAAGATATTAGAAGCTATTGCCGACACTAAAGCGACACTACACCAAGATATCAGCACTGTCGCAGTGGGCCTGGGCTTGCTGAGGACGGAGCATACTAAATTAGCAGACAGGGTGAAACAGACTGAATCCTCCCTAACGGTTCTTACCCCTATGCAACAAGCCCTGATTGGCCAGGTCAGGGAATTGTCCAGCAGCGTTAACTTTACTGGAAAGGAGAGCTGAAGATGCGGAGGGGCGAAACTGGAGGAACAACGTGATGGTCTTGGGTCTCCCGGAAGGAGTGGAGGGAAATTACATGGTAAAATATTTGGAGGGTTGGCTTTGTGAGGTGGTGGCGCCAAAAGGCCTGTCTCAGTTCTACACATTAGAGAAAGCCGACCATGTGCCCGCCAGGCCACTGGTCCCGGGGAGGCCTCCGATCCCTGTGGTGGCCATACTGCTTCACTTCAAAGACAGGGACATGTTACTACAGAAGGCTCACTCAGAGGGGCCTTATGAGGTTGAGAACAGTAAGGTGTCACTGTTTCCAGACTATACTTTGGAGGTTCAGAGGCGCCGCACCTCCTTCCTCAAGGTCAAGAGCAACCTGCGGGAGGAAGGGATCTAGTATTCATTGATGTTCCCGGCCCGGCTCCAGATAATGTTATACAGGAAAACTCACTTTTGCGAGGACCCCAAGTCTGCTTGGGAGTGGATTGAGGCCTACAAAGCCGAGGGTCTGTCTTTGTCGCAGAAAGAAGCAGCCTAGACTAGAAACAGGAATCTGTGAAGAGACTACGACAAATTCAAAAGCGAGGGACTGCAAAGAAACCGAGCCCGTCACTTACTGAAAAGGAGAGAGCAGAGGAGCTGCAAGCAGTGACAGACATGATGCAGGGACAGAGATTGGCATTGGAGAGAGGCTCAGGAACGAAGGGAGGGACTGATGGACCGGAGTCGGACACGTCAGTGTACAGCTGCTTAATCTGACTCCTCAAACGGCCGATGGGCTAGATGATTTGTGGACTGCCACTTCCATCTCCCTTTTACTTTCTCCCTCACTTGCTCCCCTGTGTGCAGCGCCCCTCTTCATGCTCTCCCCCATCTAGCCTTCTCTTTTTCTCAGCGGGGGACCCCGAGGAAGGCGGGGAGGGTGGACGGGTGAGCGTCTGTGTTTGGGCTGGAGCAGCCAGCCAGGGCTGTGGTACCAAGAGTGTATGTATGTACCTTTGTTGGGCACTTGCTGTGTTTGCTGCGCTCCTGCTTAGGTCCTTGTGCTGGTAGCTTTGGGCCTTCACTTGTTGATGCAGTTTTGTCCGCGGTTTGGGTGGATGGTCGTAGCTAGACTGCTCTGGGGTTGGGGGATTGTCCTAATAAGGTGTTAGTTGTCAATTTTTGTTTTGTGCATGCGGACGGGGTGGAGGAATGAAGACTGGAATATCAGTTGACAGGAGTGTGGTGGAGGGTCTCTGAGGGGGGGGGGGGTTGGATTACATCCCACTCAATGCATAACACATTCAAGTTCATCACATGGAATGTGAGGGGGATGGGGTCCATGGCCAAACGGTATAAGAGTTATGCATAGCTAAAGAGGAGAGATGTACAGGTGGCCCTCTTGTAAGAGACCCACCTGACTAGTGGTGAAGTGGATAAACTACGCAAGAGAAGGAGGGGCCGAATACACTACTACCTACTCAGCTTTTGATAGGGGGGAATTGATATGGGTGAGACCAGGGGGTCCCTTCGATCACGCCCACACTAAAGTGGACAGCAGGGGAAGTTATGTCCTGGTGGCAGGAAGAATGGCTGGATAAGAGGTGCTGTTTGGGAGTGTGTATGTGCCTAATGTGGATCACGTGATATTCCTCACCACCCTCTCAGTGCTGCTGGTTGACTACATGGGGGACAGGCGCTCACTGGCGGTGATTTTAATTGTGTGGCGGACACCAGAGTGGATATGTTGCACCCTCCCCTCCCGGGTTCACAGACACAGTAGGTGGCAGCGGGGTTCCGAAATTGGATGAGTCACTGGGGCCTGGCTGGAAGATATCTGGAGGATGCAACACGCGACGGCTAGGAAATACTCAGATTTCTCCCCAAATGCACCAAGTACATACCAGACTGGACGCCTTTCTGTACACACCAGACTTTAGTGCATCCGTAACACAAACAGAGTATCTGGGTAGGACCCTTTCGGATCACAGTCCGTTGTTGCTGACCCAACAACCAATAGGGAGACGTCCCCCGATTCTGCTGTGGAGACTGAACCCCCTTGTATTGGAAGATGGGCCCTTCCGGGACTCTCTGAGGGCTCTTATTGAGACTTATTTCCCAATTAATGCCCAGTCTGCATCTTCAGTGTTGGTTGAATGGGAGGCATTCAAGGTGGTAGTGAAGGGTCACTGCTTGAGGCAATCCATTGGTGCGCAGCTGGAAATTTGGCAAGAACTATTGGATATTGAATCCCAGATTAGGCAGCTGGACAATGTTCAGGGTCAGGGAACTGATTCTGCCGAGCTTTTACAAAAGGCTCACGCTAGCTATAGTGACGCGCTAGAGAGGTTGCGGTGCCACAGTTATAGGGACTACTTAGAGTGCGGAAAGAGGAGGGTAGGGCCGGCCAGCTATTGGCTTGGTTCATTAAGCTGAAGGTAGTGGTGCACCTATCATGCAGGTCCAATCAGACTCCGGGAGTCTGTACATGACCCTGATGCCATCAATGACCTGTTCCGGACCTTTTATGAGAAATAATACACCAGCCCTGGGCCGGTCTCTCGTTTGGAAATTCAGGACCTCCTGGAAAATCGGCCATTAAAGGTGCTGGATGAACAAGTGCAGGATGACCTGGGAGGACCTGTGACCCAACATGTGGTCAGGGCTGCTATTGCAGCCATGGCAAAGGGGAAGACGCCGGGGCCTAACGCACTCCCGGTAGAATTTTGCGGCGCTTATAAGGACTTATTGGCACTCAAACTAGTGACTCTATATGCTGAATCCCTACACCTTTGGGTCCTCTCCGAGTCGACCCAGAGCGCGTTGGTGATACCCCTTCCTAAGTCCAAAGATGTGACTGCTCCAGTAAAAGAGTACAGGCCGCTCTCTATGCTCAAACTTGATTTTAAAATCCTTAGTAAAATATTAGCACTGCGACTACTCCCACATATACAAGACGTCATCCATGCAGACCAGAACGGGTTCATCCCCTCCCGTAATACATCCTATAATCTGCATAGGTTGTATTATGTCCTGTTTCATGAAGAGCTACAGTCCATGCCCTCATAGCTGCCTTGTCAGTCGATTTAGAAAAGGCTTTCGACACAGTAGGATGGGAGTACCTTTTTGAGATTATGTTACAGTTAGGCCTTGTGGAGGGTTGGGTGAAGTGGGTTCGACTGTTGTATATATCGCCGATGGCGCGGGTCAGAACCAGGGAATCTGTGTCCTCTCAATATCTGATACAACGGGGTACACGGCAGGGGGCCCCCTGTCACCCCTTTTATTTGCCCTGCCGATTGAACCATTTGCGGAGCTGATCCGGCAGGGTGGAGCGGGGATAGGACTTAGATTAGAAGGACGGATGCATATGATCTCCCTGTATGCAGATGACCTGCTGGTTTACTTGGGGAAGGCGGTACCAGGCACCTCAACTGCGCTTACACTACTGAAGCGATTTGAGTCATTGTCGGGCTTACGGGTGAATAAGAAAAATACCTACCTATTCCCCCTGGTGGGAAAGGGACCCCGGCACGAGATGCTGCAGATCGACATTAATTGGGCTCCTCACTCATTCAATTATTTGGGAATCCATGTTTTTAATTCGCTAGCAGACCTACGGGAAGGGAATCTAGATAGGGGACTGCAGTCACTCCGGACCTGTGTATACTTTTGGCGCTCACTGCAATTGCTGATCATGACGCGAATCTCCCTCCTTAAGATGGTCGCGCTGCTGAGACTTTTGTATTTTTTGTTAATCTACCGACCCGGATGCCAGAGGGTGGTTTAGACCTTTGAATGCCCTGGTGAGGCATCTGATATGGGGGGTGATAGACAGAGGGTCTCCCAGCGGATGTTGCAGCTCCCATCGGCAGAAGGAGGTCTGGGTGTGCCGATCTTTGAATTGTATATGTTGGCCGCCCAGCTGCTGTGGCTGGCACAGTGGGTGGAGGGAGTGAATGAGGCAGGGACATGGCTGATGGAACCTAATGGTAAGCAGACACATTTCTGGCTAAGTTACTGAGACCAGCAGTTACTGTCCCATTTGTAGGTATTGCAGCATGCGGCCATACATACCTGGCAACGATGATTTCGTAGGTTGGGTGAGACTCCGTGGTACTCCCCCCACACTGCTGTTGGTTGGGCTCCCACATGGGGATCCGGTGACAGTATTCACAGCGGAGAAGATGGGGTCATGGACAGAGGTGAGCTTAGATACTGTGGGTGATTGCTACCTCGATGGCTCCATAGTCTCGTTTGCAGACTTGATGAATAATTATGGCCTCGCACCCAGCCAGTTCCTACAGTACGAAGCTTTGATTCGCACCTTTGGACAGCTATGGGGTGGATGTAGAGAAGAATCACCAACTCACCCAATGCTGCGTGCGTTGACCACTTCGGGCACTGTGGGTCACCAAGTGACGTGGCATCACGAGGCTCTGGTCTCCGCGTCCGTTAGGCCTATGGCGGCTCTCCGAGGCAAATGGGATAGGGCGATAGGTAGGGAGCTCACTGATGGATAATGGAGGAAAGTGATGAGGTTCCACAAGAAAATATCGAGGATCACTAGACTCAAATGTACGTAGTTCAACTACCTCCATATGGTTTATATGACCCCTCACAGACTCAATGTTAAGTATGGTGGCAAGCTGAGTAAATGCCCGAGGTGTGCTTATGTGGATGCTTGGTTTGTGCATGTGACCTGGAGCTGTGCAGTGGTGCAGGGATACTGGGCGGCAATCCTGGATAAGATAAAGAATGGACTAGGGAGGGAGCTGGCGCCGACTTTAGAAGTCGGTTTGTTAGGGCTCTTCCCCCTCCCAAATGTAAGGAGGGGAACTGATTTATTGACCGTGGCCCTGGGCCTAGCTAAGAGATGGATAGCGTTAGAGTGGAAATCCCCCATTGGACCACAAGTGGCCAGTTGGAACAGGGAAGTTACTGGTTGGGCAGGAGCGGAGGGCAGAGTCCTGAGTTGGGAGGAAGCGAAAGGCATTAGGAAACGACCGATAGCAGACTTACGGAAAGAAGTGCTGGCAAACTGGAAAACCCCAGAGCAGGAACAGGCAATAGAGGGGGAGTCTGGGAGTGACAGTGAGTGACCTACATGCTCCCACACGGACGACTTTGGATACACAAGGCGGGGCATGCCCAGTATATCCACCACCATAAGGGGAACCAGTAGACTTGGTGAGGGGACAGATGGATGGTACATGAGAGAGCGAGGTCGGTGAATGGGGAGACGGCACGCTTAGGAAACGAAGAACTTCATGCAATCTTTTTTAAAAAGCACCCCCTGGATTCCTATAAGGCCATAATAAATGATGGGCCGTATTTATATTTCGGTGGACGACCCTTTGCTCTTCCAGAAGAATGGAGTAGATTACTTCATCCCCGTTGTGATGGAGTATGCTTACCGCCAAGATATAAATCGGGTCCTAGGTCCTGACATCGGCTGCAGGGAGATTTCACTTACATCTGTTTAAGCAGCAGACACAATTCGGCTTTGTCTGAAATGGCTATGCAGACCAGAGAAGTCACATGGGGCTGGGTGGAGCTATAGGCGGGACCTAGGATGAAAACAATGGCAAAAGGGAAAAGTAGAAAAATCGAGTCTGCCAGGATAAAGGGTAGAAACAGATTTTGAACTTCATGAAATTCAGACAATCATATTTTTTGTGCAAGAGTCTCATAAGAGCAGGTTGTGGGCGTTTTTGGTGGGCACACCCGAAAAAAAAGGTGAACACTCAGAATCTCACAATTTTACATTAACCCCTTCGCTGCAGCGGGAATTCCGCCGCAGCGCTAAGGGGGCGGGGGGGTCGAGCGGCGCTCGCATGCTCATGACGGAGCCGCTCCGTCACGAGCCGCGGTTGAGCTGTGCTCGTGACGGAGCGGTTCCGTCACGAACGCGCCCGCTCAATAGAACGCTCAGCGCAGGCGCGAAATTCGCGCCGCGCCGAGCGGGCCATGACGGAACCGCTCCGTCATGAGCACAGCTCAACCGAGGCTCATGACGGAGCGGCTCCGTCATGAGCATAGAACGGGTTAATGCACACCTCTGGTTTCTGAGCCTGAATTAAGGTGCAAACGTACTCTCAAAATTCATCAGTTTTAGTGATAGGAAAGGGAGATTGCCCCCAAACTGGCAGCATGTACAGTGTGCTAATTCCTGAGGCACTCACAGAATTTTCTTAAGAATTTCAAGAAAGTCAGAAACTTGCTCCAAAAGTAGGAGCAAACTTACAGCAGAAGATTTCAGGCCCTGAAGATGGTTTAATTTGCCCTTTTAGAATCTTTTCTAGAGGTTGCACTCAATTGAAAAGCCCTCCAGTGTATGTTCATACGTCCTCTATTTCCAGATCCTGCGAACATCTGAAAGCATTGTTTAAACCCTTGTTTAAACCGTATTAGAACATTGAAATGTTGGGAGTCTACAATGGAGTGCTCCATGTTTCTATGGGCCGTTGAAGGCCCGCAGAGCAACATTCCAATGTTTTACAAAGCCTTCTCGGAGCTCGAGGGGATTTAAATCCCCTTTAGCTTCGAGGGGCCTTTGTTTTATTTGTTAGAACATTCTACCCTCTAGTGGCAGAATGTTCTAATAGCCTTATAGCCCTTCGTAGCAGGGCTATACCGGCTAATAAAGTCCCGGTCCTTTGTTAAAGTCTCTTGCTTTCGGCTCGGGTCTTTAACACGGAAACAGGACTTTAATAGCCTGTAGAGCCCGCTACGGCGGGCTATAAGGCTATATTAGAACATTGGAATGTTATGGAGATGCACAGAAGACAATGGGGTGCTCTGGGCTTCTAATGGCTGGTAGAAGCCCAGAGCATCCACATTCCAATGTTTTTTTTCATTTCACAGCTGTTGCTGTGAACAAAGGCATCTCGAAGGCCTTTGGTTTTACAAATTAGAACATTCAGCCCTCCAGGGGGGGAAGTTCTAATAGCCTTAGAGCCCTCTGTAGTGGACTCTACCGGTCATTATAGGCCCGCTCCCTTGTTAAAGGCCCTCGTTTTTGGCACGGACGCTGGAGGGAACCTTTAATGGCTGTTAGAATTTGCTACGTCGATCTAGAAGGCTATGGAAATATCCCAATGCTGATGAACTACACTGAGAGACAGTCTCTCTGTTAAGAGTGAAACATAAATGTTCTCACTCCTCACATTTTCGGCAAACTCTGAAAGGACATTCAATTAAAACCAATATACAAAAACAATTCTTACCTTTGCTGCAGTTCTTGATTTGCAATTCAGTGCCCAGTCTCTCAAATGTGTCAACATTCTGCAGAGATGAATCCATCTCAATTCTGATGCCTTAATTTTACCGTAACAGGCTTGCATGTCCTTTGTTAAAGAATTATCAATCACAAACATACTCAGGTTTTACCTCTTTATTTTGACAGAAAAAAATTATTATACAAATCAAAATTTAATAAATAACCAATAAATTAAGCATGTTGTCTGAAATGCAGACTCCCAATATTTCCCCATAAAAGATTCTAAATAATAAAATAATAAGTAAAAACTCCCCAAGAGAGAAAAACTGTCAATTTCTAAAATTTAAATAGATAAAATGGCAACAATTTCCCATATCATAGCTAATCTGAACAAAATTATTTACAATTACATGATAATTAAAGAGATTGTAAACATTTTCTTTTTTTCATATGGTAAAAGTTTGATTTTAAAGCATCCCTTGTGAAAAGAGGTCAGAGGCCATCACAAGACGGAGATCTGTGTGAGCTCACTTCCTGTGTGTCAGGTGGCTTCCTGTCATTGGCACAACAGCCTCTTTTTTTCAAGAGCTTGACTTTACAACTTTTTATTTCTTTCTTGATTAGAAAAAGGAAAAGCTTTTTTTGTCTTTTTTTTTTTTTTATATCTTTCTACAGCAATGTTACTTTTCAGAAATCGAGAGGGGAAACAAACCGTGTAGACTTTATCTTACATTTTTTCAGTTTAAAGTGATTCTTTTTTTCTGCGAAAAAAAGGGGTTCAAGAAAAAAGGCATTGCAGCAGCTGGCAAGAAAAAGCTTCTTTTCCCAGTTTCCACCTGTAATTTTGAAATAAAGAGGCTGTGCATTTACTTAAAAACACACAGGCCACAGTTCGCTTTGAATTGCACGGCAACCCTTAGCGGAATTGCTCCCTTCCCTTCTCAGGTTCAAACAGTAAAAACGGCAGGTACAAACTTTGAAAAAAATGTAAATACCGTACTCTACATAGAAAAAGAGAAAAATAAATATACTACCAAGTGCAAAAAACTACCCTGCTAAGGAGGCGGAATAATACAACTTACTAACTTCAAACTACCAACAGCCACTATTGAGAATTAACAGGCTTGCAGCAAAAAGGCCAGGAGCTATTTTTTGTTTTTATATTTTTTTTTTAGTTCCTTATGGAGGGACACTAGCTCCGTGTAGCCATTTAGTATGCTGGCTTCTCGTCCGAAGGGGTCAAAGGGTGCTCCGTTTAAAGCAGGGATGCTCTGTTTGAGTGTTTCTTTTGTGATGTTGAGAGAATCATGGTCGCAGGGAGGGGAAAGATGAATTTGCAGGCCTGGTTCCAGGACCATTTTGGGAACATTAACTAGCCCTGGCAGACTGCTGCTCGACCGGCCTTGGGGGAGAAGGTGGGAGGAGTGGGGGCTAGTAAAAAGCACAGCTCCAGCTTTTGTTACAGGGGGCCGATATTGTCAAGCCATACCTGGTTCCCTGTACTCAGATGGTCTTGGTACATCCAAAAGGCCATGCAAGGCAATTTATTTTAGGGTGCAGAGTTGGCCTGGCAATGACCAGATATATTGTGGCACTAAATGCTCGTTCCAGGAGTGCGTTTGCCTTCGGGCCAGCGAATCGGAATTACAAATGTATGACTGGGACGAACACTCAACTGGAAATCTGATTTCAGGTCACATTCATTCAGAACTTTTGAGTATCACAGATTGGGTGATAGTAACGCCTGCTTGTAACAGTGCTTAGAAATGGCAGCAGTGTGTTACTAAGCACTTTTTACGAACACGTTACTGTTTTATTACCTACACTCCAAAGTTTGGGGCACACATTAAACTAATTCCAAATAGTCCCAAAGTATACCCCTTATTCCAATTTAAACAAAACGAGTCAAAGAACATGGCTCTACCCTGTCTCTGGTGGACGTTTTCTTTAGTTTGGGCTCCTGGGTGCGGTGGCGTCATTATAACAATGCTATCATTCAAACCATGATAATGCCCCTTCCCAATAACAGCAGGGGGCAATCTGTGGGAATCTGCATGGATTCTAGGGGTAGGAGTGAGGGGTGGGGGCATTGAGTCTTCTCTCAGTCTGTAACCCTATGCACTTCATGACATCATGCATGCGCGAGAAAGCGACCTGCGGTCACACTAGTCCCGCGAGACTTGACATAGACAAGTGCCCCGCCTGACACATGTGACACCAACAGACTCAGGACAGCCACAGGATAGGGCAGGGTGATCTAGGGATAGAGCTGACTTGGTTACTTGAAGTGCACTACCCCTATGCTAAGCTGGAATAGTGCATGCGGTTACAAACTATCGTACTTGTGATGAGTACATGTGAGTGTTTGAAAGTGCTATCCCTGTAGTATCCAACTGCATTCTTCTTTGTGTTGCTATGCTCTTGAGCGGTTCGAGGCGTGATCTCTTGTATTCTGCAGACTAAGCGGGTTGCCTAAAAGACTGACTCCAAACACTGGAGTTGCAGTTCTAACCTAAGGCTAAACCTGCCTGCTGACCCCAACTGTGACCCACATCCTAACCCATAGCTAGGGCCACTGGAATTATGAGGCAGAAGGGGAGAAAATTATGTGGGTCTGTTGACTAAATTTTGTGGCAAAAAATGCAAATTATGTGGCACATTTTATGCCAGTTTTACCTCATTATTAAGGTATTTTCGCAGGTAGTAACACTGGATGTCTTTTGATAGTTAATTTATTGTATGTTTCATGAACTAATCGTAGGTTATGTAATAATTTTTGCGTCCAGGAATGTAGGGAAGAATGTCATTTTATTCAAGTATTTGAGGACAATTAAATTAAATTAAATGTTTTATTGTGGTTATTGAAAAAATCCTGGATTATTGTTTTCTCTTGGTAAGAGTACAATTGATAAGTAATAATTAACTCTCCATAATAAAAATATAGTATCACTATGGGTTTTATTGTATGGAAAAGGTTTAATTTTAAACGTCTCAGTTAAATATCTAAAAATAGCTATCAGGAACTGAAAAGTGAACAGTGAACTTTTGCAAAGGGGCTGCCATTGAACACAACTCATTTGGCAGTGGTTTTACTAACTTTTGAGCCGCTTGGAAATAGAAACAATTTTGGATGTTAAAATTTGCAAATTATGCATATAATGGCGGGTTATGTTGCAAGTGCAGCAAATCCATAATAATGCGGGATACTTTGCAGCATTACATAATTCCAGTGACCCCATTCATAATCCTGACCCTATATACTACCCATAAATCCTAACCCTCAATCCGACCCTACACCCCATCTCTGCATGCTAACCTTGACCCAAACCCCCAAGCCTACATTTAAATCTAAACCAAACCCTAATAACTTTTTAATGCTTTGTTTTCTTTACGTTGCTCCCCGTGATTTCGGGGAAATATATGTTTATTGTTTAAATTGGGAAATTTGAAGGATGCGAGATTAGACGCAGTTTCTGAACATGGTACACCCCGTCCCCTCCTGCCCCGGATGATTCATGGCATCTCCCAAGGGCTAAGAATGGCTTTGCTTCTCTCCGCTCACTCCAGAGGGAAGGTTTGTGTTTTATGGGTGATTTCAAAGTAATCTGAAATAAATATAACTTTATGTATATCAACACACATAAATGCCAAATATAAAAATTTACTTGAATAATAACTTAATGTTAGGATTAAAAAGAGAATTTCAAGCATCACTCCATGCCCACACACTAGAGCGATTAGTTTTGCTTTAATTATTAGGAAACACTGACACCTTGTGGACACAAGCTGTAATTAACACGTACATTTTTTCTAGGGAAGTGTTGAAGTTGGTTGTCTAGTGCTTCTTTGATTGTACTAAGAAGAAAGATGCGAACTAATCTAAAATATTCTGGTGGAGGCAGGAGACTAGGCGGTGTCAGTGCAGGGGTGGCTTCTCAGCTAAAGTGGAGGAGCGTCGCCCCACAAGAAAAATAAAATTATAACGCCATGTTATTATCATTTTATTTTTCCCTAGGGGCTCTGTAGGTGCTGGGCGGGGCTGCCCACAGGGCAGGGGAGGAGTAGTAGGCACTCTCCAAGTGCGCATGACGGTTTAGCTGGCCGTCTTGGCCCGGCTAAACAGTCATGCGCACTTTGCAAGTTCTCCGCCAACAGTAATGCTCAGCTTGGGTGGAAAACATTCACAGGCCCCTAGTACCCATCTGAGCTGTGAACCACAGTGCTCTGACCAATCGTGACATTGCTATCAGCAGCACCGTGATTGGCTAGAGGAGTGTGGAAGCCTGGGTGCTTCCAGTTCCTGTGACGTGGCAAAAAATATGGTGGAGAGGCAGCCGCCGGTAAGATAGGTTTCAAATAAAACATGTTAACCTCCCCCACCCCTTCACTGTTGCCCCGTAGCAGCCGCTACTGTGTCAGTGTCATGTTTAAAGCAGTCTCTAAGAGCACACTGCAGCTGTGTGGGGAATGAATGATGTGTCGGGCGTTATTTCAAGGGACAGTTCTAAAGTGCTGTAAGGGATGAGATTCGTAAATGAAGCGGCTTAAGAGGCAGAACGCCAGTTATTTAGATAAGACCCCTGCAGACGCGCCAGTGCAAGGACATGGATGCAGGATCCAATCCTGTTAGGGCTGAGCCTGCTGTATTTGTCACCCTGGTAGATTGCAAGGGACCCTAGCAGCCTTCACAATCTTGTGATGTCCCCCAGGGCAGTCTCCCCCCGGCATTTGGAAACTATTGTAAGCAGTTGACGATGAATATCATGAACTAAGCAAATGGTCCTTTCCCAGCAGGCTGCAGTCCCGCCTTCTGCTGCTACGCTGAGTAGGGTAGCTAGCGTGCCAAGGGGCCTACTGCAAACAGGGAAGTGGCTTTGCACAGCCTTGTTTGGTAGTAAAACTCAATCACTGACTGGAGTGGACACCCCTCTTATCCCTGGACCCCAGTGCCACGACCCTCCCTGGAGTCCACTGAAGAAATGCCAAACGTGCATCCTTCACCAGAGACCACTGCACTGGCTGGAGCTCCCATCACCTTTCCTTCACCCCCCCCTTCCAACACAAAAGGTTTGGCAAAGACCTCCCCTCTTCCCCAAATTCTTGCACGGAAAATATTAACATTAAACAGAGCAAAATACTAAGAAAGGCTACTTCTATCTACAAGAGCTTTCCATCGACGCATCATCTCGGAGCTCCCCGGCTGCAGGAAGGGGTAGAAGGCTGATAGGATTGCCGGATGCCCCCCTTTCATAGGTGACTTGGTAGCCCCCTGATTTAAGACCTGGCCAGCCCCATACAATACAGTAGTTCATACCCGGTGTCTCTCTTCCGAGACAAGTCTTGGTCCGCAAGAGGATCCTGTACTTATAAGATAGTCTTTTCTCCTCAAGGTCCGGTTTTGTGGTCCATGTTTATAGAGGTGTCGCGAGTTGAGACCTTCCTTAAAGAAACCCCTCTGGAAAAGTCCTCAGCTATAAGGATACAGCAGCATTGCTGTCCACCCTCCAGTTCAAGATCTTCCAACGCATTTCTCCTCCTCCTTCCCCTCTTGACCTGGACTCATACGTTCTTTAAGGTTTTGCAGGAGAAGCATTGCATTTTTGTGTTTTTATGTGTTTTTTTGAGAGATGGGATGGGTAGCGAAGGTCATGGAGGGAGAGTTAAGTGAAAGCCATTGCGCTCCCCTCGCCCCCTCAATGGTTTTGAGGAGAGCAGAAGATCTCAGTTTAATTTTCTGTAGTCGTATCTTCTTCTCTAGGAGACACTGATTGTTTTTGTCGTCTCTTGCTTTTCTTCTTGTCAAAGCTTGGCTTCGCAAAGAACAGTAGCCAAAAAAACAGATAAGCAGGTGCGAAACACGCCTCATCCGATGAACCAGAGAATATGATATGCAGACGGAATATGGTCATGTGGGTAGGGCGAGAGGAAAGTTCCACACAAACTCCTCCTTCGGTCAGCTCCAGACCTGAAATTTAGAAGAGAAGGGTCAGTATTTTTAGGTATCTCGCTTTTATAAAGCTGCTTTTGTGTTTGTGCACCAGACAGCGAATTTGCCACATGCACAACATCTGTATCTACTGATAACACGTGTTCTGGCACCAGCAAGGAAACATGCTTAACAAAGCTTGAGCCATCAAACCTGAAAGAGGAATCAGCCCTTGATCAGTCCTTGGCATGCTCAGGAAATGATGCAATCTTTTCAAACATGCACCCACTGGGTTTTAGGGGTGTGGTTAATTTGACTTTGTGTAATTACGTGAAAGTTTGCAAAAATTGCTCAGCATTAGGTGAAATGCAAAAACCAGCATTTCGCACTCTGTTAGTGTTACACACCCTCCCATCCATTTTGGATGCAAGAATACAATTTGAGCCAAAAAAGCACAAAACCTGTGAACAACAGCCGCTCGCGTTGTTGATGGGCTCCAACCCTATCATTTTGCATCAAGTTTCCGGCCTATGGTGTAAGGATTTATTTTTTTTAATTTTGCATAACAAGCGTAACCTGAAATTACGGACATTGCTCGTGGTTATGTTGGCATAATGAAAATGTTGCCCAGGCCTTGTTCCTAATGGGCCATAAAACTATGTCCTGGCATCTTGTGCCGAGAAAAGATTTCATTTGCTTCCATCCACACATCAGACCCTGTTCAGTTTATTGTTTTACAGCTGTGTAATCCAAGGGAGGAGCCTGCCACATGGACGTGCTGTAGGCGGGGCTTAGGATGAAATGGCAAGGGTCAAAGTGGAAAAGTCAAGCCTGCCAGAAGACAGACTGCATGGACAGTGGGTAGAGGCCGGTTTGAACACCATGAAATGCAGGCAGTCCTGTGTATTTAACCATACTGCTTGAAACCCGAGTGAAACAAACTTTGCAAAACAGAAAGAGGAGCTCTTATTAGCTCCCATTTTAGGTGGAGAGCTTCTTACTTTAATGGGGGCAATCAACTAGCGGGGGACATTTTTTGACCATTCAGAGCTCACTTCCTTCACACCATTTCCACTTCCTTTACTAGTAGTGTGCTTTTTCTGACATGCACTACGCACAAGGATTTCATCCGTTTATCACAATTTCCTAAAAGTCTCTCTTGAAAAAAATACAGGACTTTTACAGACCGTTTACCTACACCCTTCTTCAAGAAATTTGCTGCAAGCGGTATTTTCCAGGTGCCTGTTTAAAATCACTTTTATTAATTCTAATAATGAGACGGAAGGAAAACCAAGTAGGCTTCCTGCCAGTACGCTTCCCTTACGATGACCGGCAGCGTGCTTATTGTGACGCAAAGAATACTTCCTGTGCACGTCAGTGTACTTCCGGTGACTTGCAAAACCCTCCCTATAGCGAGCTCTACCAATGAAAGGAAACCGGTTACTGGTGACAGACACTGTATTCCCTCTAACAAAACGTTTTTCAAAAATGTTTATTCTTGGCATCTATACACTCAATTATTTAACTGCCCCACGCTAAATGACATACAACTAACAATGTCTTACAGTTACAATGTAAAATGTAACACATGAGTAAAAGATTACCGTGGCGCTTTAAGGGCATTCCTACACGAACGGTGGACAAAAAAGATATTCTGTGCTGACTTTTTCCTCACACTTACAAGTGACGTAAAAGACTGCAAGTGGACAATTAATTTGAGAGTGTTTAATGAGGACTACTTAAAAAGAAATGTCCAAAAGTAATGGTCTGCATTGTTTTTACCCCACTAAATTATGTTTGTAAAATGAAAGCGTTGAGAGAGCAAGGAAAAACGACTGTGGAAATTTGGAGCTCAAGAGGGTAACTGGCCCCCAAGACATTTTGACAAATTGCTGCTTTTTACTTTCTGTCAGTAAAATATTTAGCATCATAAACATAATGATTATGTTCAGTTTTCCCCTTTAAAATCAATTTTTATCTAAGCAAATTGACAATATAGATTGGATTTTCAATGAAAAAAATAAAGTTTGAGGCAGCCCCAATCCTCTGTAACACAGCGACTGTCCTTTAAGGGATCCCGCCACAAACCCCTCCGGCCCCCACACACTATGGTTCGAAGACCATTACCCTAATCAAACGGCAGAGAGGGGCCTTAAGTGGTATAGCTGTGGGACTCCTTCGTCAACCGAATTCAAAAGAAAATTCAGGTTTTTAGCAATAGGATGCCATTTTTGAAGGGTCTGTGCGAACCAATATTACAAAACATATTTCTAACAATTTTCTAAAAGTATTCAGAATGCAACAGAGATATGATTACTATATTCAAATGTTCTTTTTTTTAAAGAACTAATACAACAGATTTACTTAGGTATTCGTGCGATGCAATACAATTTTGCCCTGCACTCGGTGGCTAGTAAATTGACGATGCATTTTGCATTGCCCCATTCAAAAATTAAGTAAATCTAACCCAGAGTGTAATCTGGAAAAGCAATGCCTTTCAAACATTAAAATTTTATATAGGAAGAAGATCACTACAAACCACTGCTCTCTATATGTATTGCCTCTGCAATATTTACCATAGGAAGCATTTATAAGGATAGCTTTAGATTGTGTATTTCAGGGAACTAAACTATGATCATGAAAAGCATGCACCTATCGTTGTAGTTTGCTTCAGAAGCCACGCACACGAGCGCTTTCGTACCATGTAGGAAATATTATAATAAAATGCTGTGTTTTTATGGTCTGCCTCTCATGCAAAGACTCAGAGGAGTTGATGGTGGTGTAAGCTGTCTCTTATAGGAGCCATGTATTGCACAATGAGCTCAACTTGTTTAGACCTGTGACTTCATCACACAACTCACTGCAGTAGCCTGGATCCCTAAAACCCCAGGAGAGGGACTGCAAGCAATGAACAGTGGGGTAGAGGGTTTTAGTAAATTCATGAATTTGATCACTGTTATTTATAGATGATGATGGAAAAACAGCCATGAATTTCACAGTACTCGCCTGCTCGTCTGGCATAGCGAGTGTGCAAACTGCTCTTGTTCTAGGACCCATGAAAATATAATCTTGGACACCAATGGGAAATTGCACATGAAGTGGGTTGGGAGAGGTGCGGTAATTGTGAAGGTGTTTGCTCACACAATTTCCACCAGGTACAACCTTGCATGCGTTGTGGGGGCAAACGGCACACAATCCAAGTCTATGAACCTCGTAATGAAGAAAAATACATGCCAGGCCAAAGTTGATCACCATTCGGAGGTCTGAAACTCAAACTGGTGTGGTAATTGCGCACACGCAAGAACCAAATCTAGTGGTACTGGGATTCACCAGGCGTGCAATTACCAGGACAGCACAGATCCTAGAATGAGGCCTAGATGTTCTAGCATGCAAGGAACCTTCCTGTTCTGGCATTTCACAATTCATTCCCATTGTTACTACAGTTCTCCTAAAATGTTGTGCAGTTAATGAGTTGGTCACTGGCCATCCTCAAACACTTCTTGAATGGTGGCCATTTGATGGTAGATCCTAGGGACTAGGATTAAGGTAGTCCCAAACAAAAATAGACGATGCGGAACGATCCTTCAGTATTGCTTTGCCTCAAAGAAGATCACAGCAAGTCATCACAGCTTCTTCGCAGGAAATGTATTTTAGTGCTTAAGGCTTCAAATGCAGAATCAGGAGACCTGAGTTCAAGTCCTGCTTACTCACTTAAAACATGAGTGGGTCAGCAACGTACATTTGGGCCTCCTTTAGAGTTACGCGAGGTGGGGCATTGACAAGAAAGTGGTGGAACTACTGTTCACCATATTTAAAGGGCCACTGACACTCATGCTCAGTTACTTAGGGGTATAGTTTATACGAACACAGTAATGAATAGGATCAAATGAAAGGATGAGTCTAATAGAAAAAACATACATTAATCTATATTACTGGATGTCACTATCCAAAGCAGCATTAATATATGATTCTTAAGTCATAAGCAAACACTAGTTCCAAGTATCAGGTGTTATTTATCAGGCAAACAAACAGTTAATACATTCACAAAACACAACAACACATGATATTATAAATACATGTAGAAAAACATATCAATATACTTATTTTCTCTTCCACAACAATATTTTTTTATATATATGGCTGCAATACTCAATAGTCCATAGCAGTCCGTAAAGGGGATAGTCCAATACAAATACACACAGGCCTATATAGATGGGCCGAAACATGTCGGCTCTTTGGATCGGAGGAGTCCAAAAAATCATAACAGTGTGCATTTATTTGGGATACACACTACTGACGTTTGAGGGTTCTGTTGTTCCCTCCTGTGTGTATTTGCATTGGGCTACCGCCTTTATGGACTGCTATGGACTATGGAGTATTGCAGCCATATATATATATAAAAAATATTGTTCTCTAAGAGAAAATAAGTATATGGATATGTTTTTCTACATGTATTTGTAATATCATATGTTTTGTTTTGTGAATGTATTAACTGTTTGTTTGCCTGATAAATAACACCCAAGACTTGGGACTGGTGTTTGCCTGTGACTTAAGAATCATATGGTAATGTTGGTTTGGATAGTGTCATCCAGTAATGGAGATTAATTTATGTTTTTTCTATTAGAGTCATCCTTTCATTTGTTTCGATTCTTTGCCATGTTCATATATCCTATACCTATTACCCAGGTGTGGTGGGATCAATAGGGCGCACCCATAGATTGTGGAGCACTTACTTAAGGGGGCACGACACCCACCACTTTTGACAGATATACTGCATTCACCCAACTCCAAACAAGGCCCTTTATCTTTATTCTTCTTACTTCCTTTACCCCCTAAACTAGGAAGATGTTTGAAATATTCATTTTACACCTATTAAATGCTATAAAGAAAATCTCTATATATTGCTCAAAATCACATATCACTACTGGAGATAATCCTAAGGAATGCAGGGTGGCCAAAAGGCCAATCTATGAGCATCCTGTTTGCTTGGACATCATTGGTAATTCAATAGAGATCCGAGCTTCCTTTGTTGCTATGCTCACATTAAAGTAGTCAAAAGCTGGCTTACAGTACTCCACAAAAAAACTAAATACTTAAAAAGAAAGTTTAGCTTTTTAAAATAAATAGGACAAAGGTGTGGGATTTTGCCCCAGTCTATGTTGTTGGTAAGCATGAATATATGGATACAGCATTTCCACTACTGGATCAGCGTGCATTCGCCACGGATGGGTGCCAGTGCATGAACACAAAAGGTGAAGGGACAATGGAGAAAAAGTTTCAGACAAAAAGGAAGAAGTAAAAATAATGTAGGTTAGTGTATGCTACAGCGAGATCAAACAGTAAAGAGTAGGAGAACGTTCTGCTAAATGGCAACCCCACGCGAACCCACACACGAACACCACGGCACAGGCAACACGAAAAGGGTTTCCACAGCACAATCAGGGTCACGAGAAGTCTGCAAAGATCAAGACATAGGAAAAGAGAATGCCAAAGGGGTAGAGTAATACAGAGAAAGAATAATATAGAGATACATATTTACATATGTATTTTGGTAAATGAACAAACTACATGATCACTGAAACCATAGGTGAAAAAAATAAGAAAAAGGAAATGCACGTCACGTCTAATACGCCACAACGTCATGCAACGCAGCGACAATAGTCACATGACGTTACTCTTAATTCTTTGGTTTGAAAAGAAAGGCTTGCTCTAACAACAACACAACCATTCAGTTTGGATGCAACTTACAAGGGCGGAGCTAACTCTGCCATGACATCGAATGGTTAACCTCGTAGTCACAGCGAGATATGACGCGCCACTGCCGGGAGATGACTTGTGCGGCAAGGAAAGAAAATATATGTTTTTTTTTGTTGCATGAAAGTTCAAATATGTCTACCAAAATATTTTTCTTCTGGAAAAGAAAACAATGAATAACACAAAAATATACGACTGTTAGGCTTCACTTGCAGAATGTACGTAACAGGCGTGATCTCGTCTTTACATAATAGTTGCAGGGATCATAAGTTATCCCAGCCATGTCTAAGTAGTTTTTGTCTGTTGTTGTACTTTTAGTCCTGAGTTTTAATAGGAAAAAGTAAAATAAGTAGTCTAGCTCACTGGATATATGGATCTAGGCAAAGGATGTCAAGTGTAGGTCCAGAAGGGAAGTATCCATGCCAGATTTTCAGGATATCCATATAAGATCCATTTAAATAAAACAGTTTGAAATATAGCTCATTCATACAGTAAGTGGTTATCAAGCCAATCTGTCTTGGATCCAGTTTTCCATGTTCTAAACAGTGGACACCTCTAATCTAGACCCTTTCCTGCAGGCCACATTTCATAGTGAATGTCACCCTTCTAATACAACTGAGCAGCAAAACGACAAGTCAGATGGCACTTTATGTATTACCTTCCTGTGGTGTTGGTGCACAGAATAAAGATGTGCTCTGGGGAAGAAAGCCACCACAATAACAGGTTGGTATGTGGTTACATGATGAATTCACTTTATGACTGGCACTGTATCCATCTTTTAAATCATTGGGTTAGCATTAGGTCTGACAAAAGAGGGCTACTTTCCTCTTCAACCAGACCAAAAATGGCATGCTAGGGCTCTCTATCACTGTGTTAGCACAGATCTGGTTAAATGGTGTGAACCCTCACTTTTAAGGCTGGTGATGATTAACATCATCAACTTTAAAAAGAGGCAGATGAGGTAGGAAAAGTTACATTTTTCTCCAACTCAGAGCTGTCTTTCAGTCCAGCACGCCTCCTAGAGGATCAGATGTCAGACAGCAGGGGTTATCCACTGGCTATCTGAGACTTTGAAGGCATATAAACGGAGACAGCACAACAATCCTTGCGAAACACAGATCTTGTACAGGTAGGCCTTACTGCACAGAGCTATATTGTATTGTATTGTAATTGCATGTATATAGCGCTTGCTACCCTTGATGGGGTGTAGAAGTGCTTTTTCGACAAGTAGCATGCTACTTCGGAACCCATAAAGGATTAGTGGTGAATTAGTATAGTGAAAATATGAAAGTAATTTGAGTGGTGGATAGGTTAGTCAGTTATTTGGATTGAGAAGAATAGCTGAGGGGTAGAAGAAGAGCTCTCCCACAGGTCGAATGTTTTTCCACTACGCTGATATCAGACAGCGATTCTAAATTTAATAACGAATCAGTTGGCTCTGTGTTCAATAAGGTCTCCTTTCTGAATCCGTGAGCGGCTTCTGTTCTAGCTCGCAACAGAGGCTGTGTCATGTGGCAAGCAAGGGTAAGGCTGACTTTGTGAAACAGACTTTCTGTTTCTTAAAAGGAATAAATGCAGAGTAGCTTGAAAGAAACAGTGTCTCAGAGGGAACAGGTGGCACACTGTTAAAAATAGATAAAAGAAATATAGGGGTCTGAAATAAAAACAGACTAGTTAATGCTAACATGTGACCACATGGTATGACATCTTGAGACATCCACACTTTGCGGTTTTACCGCATAGCTTCCATGAGGTCCAAGGGAAGGTGGCCAGGCCCTTGGCCAATCAGGTGAAGGTTGATGATAGCTCCCTCCATTGGTAGCTAACTCACCAGCAAAAATGAAAGCAACGTCTTCACAGAGGCCGTTTCCACACCCAAGGACATAACAGATTAATCTTTGTTGTGGCACAATGAGGGCTGGGGTTAAGTTGCATGATCACAATGAAACAAACATACAAATGGGATGAGTCAGGGTATAGGTGAAGTACTAAAAAGAAGAAGCAACTTACCTGTAACACTGTTTTACAGCATGGTACCTGCAGGAATTACACGCTTTCAGTACTCCTGCCTACTACTGCTTGGATTTTCAGCAGCAGTGGCGTAACAGGCACCCAAAGCCCCATGGGGTGGGGAGCCCCCGAGCTGGAGGGGGTCCCCACAGCACAGTACTCTGGCCTGAGAGCTCTGTATTAAATCCAGGGTGGGGGCTCCTGCATGTAACTTACAGGGGGACCCCTCAACTTTCGTTACGCCACTGCTCAGCAGTCTGTAAAAAGTCTGAAAAGCATCCCACGGCATTAGCAGACAGTGCCAGGAATACGTAAACACCACATCATTCTTTTTTTTAACCATCCATGTTTAGAGAGGGTGTGATCTAATTCCAGACCTTTTTTCCAGTGAAAAAATTGGTTGGGTCACATGTGAATCTATAAAAGATGCCAAGGCTACAGAAATACATTGTTAATACCTTCTTTTGAAGCAGTGTTTTTTTGTAGATTCGCAAACATTTTGCATTGAGTAGCAATTAGTATAGTTTGGAAGAGAATGAATGGATAAAGTGCAAGTACGTAGGCAAATTACTTCTTGACCTGCTTGTGCATATCTGTGTCTAAAATCTGTAACTACTGAAACTCAAACTATATAGCTACATACTGCCAGGTCTGCATGGCTTGCATTGCTTCTAGTGACCAAAAGCATTCAGTCTCTTCATACACAGCATTGCATTTTCCATGACTATGGTCCTCTATCCCAGAGGAAAAGCTTCCTGAAATTACTCAATTAAGAGCCAAGACTCAGTGATCCTTTTTAATTCCTAAACACCACTGTGCAAAACCGTAATGTTGCCATAATACGGCACTCCTTGCTTTTTTATCGCCCGAGATTCAGATGCTCTGGGGTCAGGACTTTAAGTGGGATGAATAAACTGGGGGGTCTCTCAAATGGGCGTGGCCAATGTAATTAAGGGCGTGGCTTAATAACATGAAAGCTAAAAATCTGTGCTTAGTATTGGGTGCAGCCCGACGTGTATTTTGCTGTTTCTGTCCTTGCATCCAGATATATGATACAACAAGTCACATCATACCTACAAGTCAGGACTATTGGCTTTCTCAATGGTTGTTAGTTGCATAAGATAAATAAGCAGCAACTATGGCATGTATATAATATTTAAAAATCTTCCACTTAAAGCCCTGGTGACACCACAACAATGTTGCTGGTCCTGAGTTTCAAAAAGAGCAGGGTAATCCAGAGAGAAAATTACTCTTTTTAAAGGATTTCCCTTCCCCAACAACGCTCACCTGGCATGACGTCATGCCGTAATGTCTCCACTAGTGAGAAATGAGCAGTGTAAGCACGCACACATGGAAGTGCCTGCTGTCACTGCAGTCCGGAAAAAGCGGACCGCCTATGCCAGGGCACAAAACAGAGCCTGATAGAGACCTGTTTTGAGGCCTCCTTTAAAAAACTGGTGGTGCTCAGCACCGGTGAGACCCGGCCCACTTAAAACCCTGTCTGGAGTATCCCAATGCCTCAACAGTCTGGCTATTCAGACAACAATAGTGTCTCCCACATCCTCTGTTCCGTTTGAAAGTTCCTGACGGTCATTAATAATGCTCCATAAAAAAGTAACATGGAATACAATATATCATTTCGCTTCATGGATACATCCGCCATCTGGAACCTTCAATGACCATGCTGAAAAACCTCAAGTTGTAATGTTCCAAACTCAACACTAGATGGCAGGAGTGTGCAAAGCAAGTGATCTACAGGTACACATGCTACAAACAGTTCCAATAATGAGTGGCTTAATGTCTATTCCTTGGCTCCGGGAGCTCATTGAGAATTTGATGTTGAAAATGGGAATTTCTCAAGATTTCTCTATATAGATTTTGACACTGAGAGCATGGCCACAGTGGAAGAGGTTTTTCCTAGATAAAACTCATGCTTGTGGGAAAAGGACTTTCTAATTTCACGTCTAGGTATACAGAGGTCTTTTTTCAGTTTATAGACATGCAGGCAAAACATTAACTAAAAAGAACATCTTAAGGCATATAGTCAAACTTGAATATGGGCTGACCACAACAGACGTCACGGGACATGACATATCTTATGACAGGAGACCCCCGGTGATGCTGTTGGTGATAGAAACCTTCATGGAATTATGTCTAACAACAAAAGCCAACAGAGCACTAATCCTTGGGGGTTCTACACGATGTAGCGCCTCCAAGACAGTCGTACAGGAGGAGCTAGTGGTTTTTATGTATTTTTGGATCCGATACGGTGCACAAGAACTATCTTGTGAACATTAGGGTGTGTTCCCCTTTTTGAGGAAAGTTGTGCCGTAAGTGTATGGTTGCTCTACTGACACAACAACCTCATGGCATTAAATGTAAGAATTAAGATTTCACTGGAATGTTGTCCTATATGGAAAGTATCCGCCGAGGCTTTGGATGATGGTTACAACCCTATGGGCTTATTCACTGACAACGAAATACCTTATGGTATAATTGGACAAGTAACCAACAGGCCTCTACTTTTATCTGACTCCAGTTCTTTACCTTATACAATTAGCAGATGATTTCCAGGGTGTAAATTGAGCAGCACATGTGGATATGTTCAGATCATACATAGATGATTGAAGATTTGAGTGCTCTAGTCACTTTACATTGGATCACACGCCAAGGACGAAAGTGCCACGTGCTGCTAAGAGGATTTTCCAACTTGTCGTAAGTGGTCTGGTCGAAGAGAAACATGAGAAGTGGGTGGAGTCAGACAAAGTGGGCTACAATTAAGAAGGTACTCTTCCTCCATCAAAAGATAGGGCAGATCATGACTCGATCAGATATGCATGAGGAGTGAAGGATACATTTATTTTTATTTTTTTGTGAACACTTTTTTTTTTGATATGGCACAAACCTAAAGGGAACTACAGGAGCTAATGTTACTAGAAGCAGCATGAAGCGCGGTGAAAGAGTCCGCACATTCACTTGTCGTCAGTATCTTAAGCTCTGCCCAACAAGCGCGATGAGGGAGTTCCTGGCACCCTTCCCTGTCCTTTCCAGGATCCTTCCTGTGAGAAAAATCCCACTTTCTCTTACTCGCCAGATAACAATCACAAATAAAAGTCCCACCCTCCTATAATCACTGGGCAACATTCAGCAATGCAAGTCCCAGCTATCCTGAAACCAAGCAGTGCTCAGAGATGCAAGATCTCTTGGCTCACAAGACAGGGTTCAGTGACTGAAGTTCATCTTCCCTCTCCCACCAGGCAGTGGAGTCTAGACAATCCGTCTTGTCCTAGAACCCTCTTTCCATCACTCGCCACGCGGCACCACCCACACTCACAGTGCAGAACTCAGCTAGGTCTGCTTCGCCGTCTCTATCCCCAGACAGGGCCCTGCGATGGAAGTGCCACCTCTCTTCATTGGCCAGGCAGGTTTTAGCAATGTCAGCCATGCCGCCCCTTTTCAAAAGGCAGCACTCAGCGACTGAAGCCCCATCTTCGCTCTTTTTCTGACAGCGCACAGAGAAGGAAGTCAAACCCTTCCCACACTCACCTCTTCTTAGTATGGCCGGTTTGCGTCCTTCGGCCTCTTCAGCTGCACCTTCAGCCTCTTCATGCCGATCTGGAACCCGTTCATGGCTTGAATGGCGGCTTGTGCGCTGGCAGGATTGTCGAAACTTACGAAACCTTGAAACAACATTGTGAAAGAGGAAAGTTCAGAGAATGCTGAAAAATACTGAGTATTCCAATGCATAGTCAGACCCTGTTATCCATATGGCAAAACCATAATGGAGCAGGGTGATATTCAGGAAGGTGACTACAACAAAAGAAAGCTACATATCACCTAGGAGTTGAGGCCTTCCAACCACGGAAGGGTGGCACACCAGCGAACTAGCTAGACGCCCAGATGTCAATGTGGAGTAGAGGAGGTGCTACCATTGGCTTCCCCTTTGTTTCCCTTGGATCTGCCTTTGTTACCCCTGGCCAGAGAGTCATGAAGACAGTGACAGAAAGGAAGCAATACTGTCGGAGTAGCCGGCTCCAAGGGGACGGATTTACTTTCTGCAGCTTTCCACTCTTTGTTCTTAACCCATTTCCTCATTAACCTCTTGGCTGCTAATGACAAGGGTAACTCGTCATGGACTTTCCATTGATTTCAATGGAAATTAAAGAAGAATTCAAATAATGGCTTAGCAGCCAAGAGGTTAATAAATAGAAGGCTGATGAATGTCTAAAGGTAGAGCAAGAAGTCAAAGGTGTAAAGTAATCGGGGCCCAAGTACACCCAGTGTCACTTCCATAACCCCTGGTTTTCCCAACAGCGAAGCTGGTGATTGCTTCATCATCTGGAAACCTTGGGACAGATTTACCACTTACTCACGCCGCGCAGCAGCTGCAAATGCTGTGCTGCAAGACAAAAGGAGAGAGGAGATCGCCATGTTTAGATGGGACTCTCCTCCCCTCTCCCTGGCGCCGGCATCGGCTGCTGTGCGCCATAGAGACACCTTTGAACCCTAGTGCAAGGGTGTTTCTGTGAGTCTAGCATAGGTTTTGTACTGGGAGGATAGCCTTCCAGTACGAAATACTATACTTAGACTAACTTTAACCTTTTTCCCTCTTTGTATGTGTGCTGGAAAGTGTGGCACACGTACAAAGTTGGAAAAAGAAGGAGAAATGAAAGCATTTCTCCTTCCTTGCACCTACTTCAAAAGGGCACAGTTTCTGACGCTAAACCGGTCTACATTATTTAATAAAGAGGATTTTGCGTCAGAAACCTTGAGTGGTTGCATGGCAATACCCATGCACCACCCTTGGTTACGCCTCCTTGGCGTTAAGTACTTTCACGTTATTTTCAGCATTACACAATATTAGGTCTGGAAAGTAAATCAGAAAAAAAAGATTTTGTGCTGATTTGTGTCACTTTTGTGATGCAAACACAGCGTAAAATCTTATTAAACCTTCCACAAAGTTCTCTCAGCTCCTAAATAAGATGGTGGAACTGAGGAGTCGGGAGAAGGGACCTCTGACAATTTCAAATGTCTCTTTGCTGCCCCCACCCATGAAAAGCCCTATGCGGAATCAAAGACTGAAGTATTTGTTAAGTTTTATAGATGATGCCTGCAGAGTCCGGTGAGAAGTCACTCAAACAGTCATTGTCGCACCAGGACACATGGCTGCCATCTCTACGCAATTAGTCGAAAGAGCTACACTTCAACTTCACAGCTGATCTGTTCCACACAGGACCATCACAGGCTCTGCATAATTCTGCAACAAACCCTAGACCGGGACAATTCCAGGAAATGTGACACTGCACTGCAGTCCCTGTCTTACCCAGTTCAGCTACATTAGGGTTCTTCAAACAGTAGTACATTAGCCCCTGGCCAAGCTGTGATGTGGCTCTCAGGAAGAGCACTGATCTACATCTCGGTAAGACGCAAACAACGCAAATTGGCTACCCCTTCCTGAAGAAGGCTGCCTATAGACCCATCTAATTGGGAAAAACAAATGTTGACCACCCCTTATAAAACTGTCCTGTTGTCGCATTTCATATGAAGGTGTCTGCGATTTCTCAACAGCCTGGCGTGAAACACCCAACTTACACCTATGAGTCACATACCCAACTTACACCTATGAGTCACATCACAAGTCTATTTTTGATCTGTTGCTTTACGCTGCATGATTTAACGCAAGAGCTCTCCTCTCGCTACATGTGTTCTTCACAATTTTCTTATTAACTGCGCATACATTTAACACATTTCTGTTTTTCGAGAAATGTTGTAATATAACAATGTCTCTCTTGCTGGGCCAAAAAAGCACTTTTTTCTTTGAAACTCAACTCACAGTTTTTTTGTTAAAAATAAAAAAGTGTTAACTACATTTCTACCTCCAACAACAAGGAGTGGACCCAGTACTTTCTTGGCTCCTTCGGCCTCTGCAGCTGCGCACCTATTGCCCTTCTCCAAGCACTGGAAACTAGACGTCAATCGATGCCAGCCCCTGGCAGGTGTCATAAAGACTAGAGCGGCCCCTCCACTATCAAAGCATGTCGATATTGCTAACTCACACAGCACGGGTGTGCTGATAATGTTTTGGCTACTACATGACTCTAAGCAACTGATAAGAACTTACGTCAACCATTTCAACGCCACTACTGGTGTCTGTGCTTAATTTGAGCAGGTGCTTTCCGGTGCTTCACACTGGCACCTTATTGTCAGGACCGGGGCTATGACAGTCTGCCACATGGTGACACTGTCCTGCTAATTTCGGTATAAACACAACAGCGGTTTATTTGTTCAAATTACATTAATAAGGACTAATATCTGCCTCCCAAGCCATTCTTCTGGCTTTGGGGTCCTGGAATAGTCTGACTTGTCACACCTGTAGGAGTGTGAAGGTTAGTAGCTGTGTATGTACTGTCATTGGCAGCGCTGGCATGGGTTATGTGAGGAGAGCAAGCTGCAGTGGGCTCCGGACGAGAGCCCCGGCACTTATCCTTTTACAAATTAAGAACTGACTGGTGTTAACACTTAGTACTCCCACTATTAGGCAAAGAGGTTTGAGTCAGCCAAAGTGGCATACTGCACTCACATAACCACTAAATTAAATTGATAAAAATGTATTGGTGGGAAAATGGAAACATTGACGGTGGTTCTTACCAAAACATTTGCTCTGGTTGGTTGCCCGGTCCACAAACACTTTGGCGGAGATGACGTTTCCGAAGGGGAGGAACATCTGCAGGATCTCCGAGTCGGTGAACTCCTGAGGCAAGTGGTAGATGAAGATGTTGCATCCTTCGGGCCCTAAAAGAAGAATACCATTGAAGAGGTGAGGCCAAGCTTCAATGAACTTCGTCGTGATTCTTGAATACCACACAAATCATATCCCCCTCAAGCGAGGCAAAGAAAACACAAAAAGGGGTGCACAACCTTATTGTGTAACCCAAAAATTGCGATTTACAGAATTAAATAGAATTAATCAGGCTATTTCAAAGGCCAGTTACTAAACATAAAATTCACCATTGCTAGTGCTTGATCCAGCAGCTTTTCCAAAAGTCTGATGTTGACCAACAGTGCACTCCTGGAATCCAGCACCTCTGTCGCTCTCTTGCTCAGTCCAGTAAATTGGTAATCGACAGTCATTGTACTGCTATTTCACACTCCAATACATTACTAATCAACAGATCAGTGTACTCTACTCTGCAGTCCTGTGTACTGTCATTAAGGCTCCCTGTTTTCTGTTTTTACAGATAAATACAGACAGAAAACAATGTGTTTTCTGTCTGCATTTATTTTTAAAAGTGGATAAATACAGAAAGTTTGCTCCTTTTAAGTGACTCTCCATGCTGTCTTTGATTAATTATAGGCCAGCAGCTGAGCAGATAAACAGCATGGGAAATTAAAAAAACAGAATGAAATGTATTTAAATAACGGCATATGCCAACATACATTTATGGTATAATGCTAGTATTTACCAGTGGATGTATTGTTATGTAATATTTGACAACTTTTAAATAGCAAAAATACAACAGACATCATAGTATGAGTGCGCGTCTATCAGTGAAATAAATATGGAAATGTACAGTTTTTCAACTACATTTAAACGCAAAACACAAAGTAAATATGGATAAATACAGATGGAAACGTTAAAAAAATAAATACCATAAAACCTGGGGCCCTAATTGTAATCTGCAGTCCATTGCATTGCTGATCTGAAGCTCAATATGTTGCTAATCTATAATGCTACATTCAAAGACTGCTAAATTCCAATCACCAGGGCAGAACACAGAGGGTAACCGTGTAAAATGCCATGGAGTTAGAGCCCCCACTATTGTACAGTCCGGTGTCTCGTCTCATTGGTCACTGCACTGCTGTAGATTCACAACCCTGATTCCAGAATTCTTGAGATTCACCACCCTATTCATACACATGTAAGCCAATTTACTGTTAATACACAGGTCCCCACCCGTACAATAAAACACAGGTGGCTTCGCAATATTGTACACCTAAAGTCTCTTAGGCGGTCAAGTTAAATGGTCGATTGATTACAGTAAAACATATCGTACAACTCCTGGTTGCATAACGACACATGATGTGAAGCCAAGACTATCCAGTGAAAGCTGTGGAAGCATTGTAAGGGAGCTGATGGAAAGGGATCTCTCTTTACAAGGGATTACAAGGGATGGGGCCATTCCAAGCAATGGAAAGATGTATTGTGATACACCCATCCAGTGAACACACCACACATGTCTATGAGTTAATACAAGGAGTTAGATTCCTCCTTGTAGTCCGTGCAAGGCATTTGACACGTCCTGTCTAGTTCACCTACGTTCAGCATCCTCTGAAGTTAACTCAACGACTGCGCTCCAAAGGCTGGAATGTGACACTTCTTTAACATTGAAAACCTTGAAGACGACACTGCCCTGTGATAGTAACATGTGAACAGGTGGACTATGAAAAATCATTGCAGGTGGGCAAATGCTATAGGACGATACTTTACAAGTGAACTCACACGCCGTTCAAATGGAACCATGGGACGTCATGGAGCACTACACGTGAACACCTAGGGCTCCATTAGGATGACGGGCGGGCTTTGCCCGCCCGTCATCCCATCGTAAATCGGGACCGCCCGCCATAAGGGCGGGGTACCAAGGGTGTTATTAGGATGTGCTCGCCACAGTGGCGGGCACATCCTGTATTTTCAGCATTGTGGCGGGCGGTGCTCTCTGCACCGCCCGCCACAATGCTGAAAATGAACTTTAACATTGTCATGTGCAAAGCGGCAGGCACCGCGCGGTGCCTGCCGCTTTGCAAATGACAATGAAGGGGATTACCACAGGTACCCCCCCCACGTGCAACCTCCACCTGTACTTCACTCTGGGGGTCGGCAGGGGGCCCCCAGAGCGAAGACCGCATGCCTTTATGTGGCGGCATTGCCGCCGCGGAAAGGCACTGCACACCATCAATCATAATATGTCTGGCGGTGTCTATTAGACACCGCCACCATATTATTCCTTTTCCACCCCGGCCGCAAGGCGACCGGGGCGGAAAAGTGGTGGGCGGTGTTTCCCTCCGTTGCGTTCCCCCCCGCCATTGTAATGTGGCAGGGGGGAAAAGGGTGGCGGGCGGGCATTTATGTCGGGCGGATCGCCACCGCCACCATGGCGGTGGCGATCCGCCCGACATCCTAATGGAGCCCCTAGAGTGTAACACATCCTAACAAGTGAACAAACACAATGCGGCACATCCTAACAACTGAATGTATGAAATGTAAAATATCCTTACAGGTGAGCACCTTAATGGTGACATCTCAGTACAAGGGTGCACAAGGAATCGAGCACATCCATGCAACTGGACACAAGACATGCGATGTATGTGCACCAGAGGTCACAAATTCACAGAGGCTCCGCATAACACATAAGGACCCTAAATATACACCTAAAATAGCATGGATGTAAACTGATGCACAGAGGCCATTTAAAATCCACAGGTTCAAGAATACCAACAGCACTCACAGGGACCAGACTCGTGGCCATCAAGTAGAGTACGACATACAAGCGCGCATGAGCACGCAGACAGGCAGGTGCGATCTTGAGAGCTCTCCTGCTCGCTCTCTCTCTGTAACTCAAAGACTCAGTGAGATAAACACTCATGAGAATACCCAGATGTCAGGATACAATGCCTGGGGTGCACACATGGGCATCAAGAGACTACAGGGCAGATGCTACTGATGACACAACATACACAAGGACTCTTTGGGGTACACACAAGCTCGCTCTCTTTCTCCTCTTACGGTCTGCACCCCTCCCTCTATAGGACTCAGGCTCCGTGTGGGACATGGAGAGTCCCAGGAGAATGAAAAGATGCGAGGATCCATACAATGCCGGGGATGCACAGAGACTCCCTGGGATACACACAGAGCCGCTGGGATAGACACAAGAGCTAGGGGATGCACACTGGCTCTTGAGGATACACACCAACCAGCTCCCTCTCTGTCTCTCTCTCTTTTGACCTCTTCTCCCATCTCTCTCTGTTTCTTTATCTCTCTCGCGGTCTCTTCTCTATCCCTTTCCAAATCTCTTCTCCAATCTCTCTTTGTCTCTTCATCTCTCTATTACTTTCTCTCTCTCTTTGTCTCTTTATCTCTTCCCTCTCTCTCAACCTCTACTCCCACCCCTCTCTCTTTGTCTCTTTATCACTCTCTCTCTCCATTACTTTCTCTCTTTCTCTATGGTCAAGGTTGCCTGTGGGACTAACAGTCTCTCTGTAAGAAACAGTGACTGACAGGCGAGCACAAAGGTTTCAGGATACTTGTGGTGTCTGGCATACACACAGACTCCCTGTGCTACACACAGCTTCTCTAGGATACACCCAAAAGATACACACACGACTCTTTAGGATACACACTACCTTCACTCTCAATCAACTTCTCTTCTGTCTCTTTTCCGCACTCTGTCAAGTTGAGGTTCTCAGGGGAACAGACAGACTCTTGATAAGGGGCAAAGAGAGTTATCATGCCAGGGAGGGACACAGACTCCCTGGGTAGAGCACCAGCTTCCTGGAATAAACACAGACTCCAGTACACACACACACAGATGCAATAAGAAACACCAAGACTTGACTCCAGGATACACACAGTACACCCCCTCCCTCTTTCTCTCTCGCTCCTTCCAGGTTCTCTGGGGACATGAGGCTTCAGTGAATGTAAACACACATTATATAATAAGACACAGACCTTCTATGGAACATGAACCTCAAGAGAACAGCCAGGCTCTCTTGGGAACACTCCAGCTCTACAGAAACAGAGACTCTGGAGAGCATACAACATCTTTGTTGTACAAAGCATGACGCCGCCCATACCTTCTCTTTGCTGCTGTTGTTGTTGTGGTGGCGGCTGTTGCTGGGGCACCAGGGTGGGCTGCTGCGGGAACCCTGCACTCACCAGGCCGTAGGCTGCTGGGTATGCTGCTGCCGGAGACCCCCAGGACAGGAAAGAAAAAAACATATCGGTAAGACATAACCAAAGAAAGCCCCCTTGGTCCCATAAAGTCTGCAGATGACCCATAAGAAGGAGGCCTTTAGAACACACACCCCTTCTAAGTGGGTTAGGAATGCCATGTTCATGTCAGGTTTTAAATCCCTTGTTTGTTTTGTTTCTTACACAGTCGCTAGTATCCACAGAATATAGCCGGGCCAGGTGTGCCACGGTCTTGGAATGTTGTAGGGCGTGGCAGTGTGCGAGACCGAGGGTCGTGCATTATTTGCACCTGAAAGGGTCAGCGGTAAGATATTTGCCATTGTTACTGACTGCTTGTAAGATTATGTATGGGTTAGGTTGTTGAAAAGCATCACATTGCGATTTCTAAGGCCTTTGGTGTGGTGTTGTTTGCGTGGCATTTTTTTGTGTGTGTTTTCTGCTGGTGAGTGGTTGGATTTTACAATCTGGTTACCTGCACAACAAGGTGTGATGTGGCTACCTGTGTGGCTTCTGGTGGATGGTCGTTTTATGAGGATGTGAAAGCCTCTGTGTTGTGTACTGTTGGGGAGCCACAGAGATTTGTCTTGAAGACTCCAGTTCAAACACAGCAAAGATGGAGTCCAGTGAGACTGTACAGCTTTAAAGACAACGCCCAGAGCAACAGCGCCGTCTAAAGGCTTGTTCCAATTGCAATGTCTGGTGGTAACATTTAGTGTGATGTCACTGCAGTCATTACAGTTCCCAGTGTGCAGTCAGCTCACTAAGTGAAACTCCAATTGTGATGTCACGGCATTGTGTGAAATTCCCAGTGTGATGCATCAGGAGTGAGGACTTCTCCTAGTATGACGTCACAGGTGTCAGAGCACTTCCCAGCATGACATCACTATAATGATTGTGGTTCCCATGGTGTTGTTATTGTACGCCTCTGTCACAAGGCTCACCTGGCACCATACCGTACCTGTGTAATGCTGCATGCCGGCGTACGCCTGCTGGAGTGGGTCCAATTGGGCGGCGGGACTCTGAGCTAAAAACACAACAATAGGAAAACAAATGGCACAAGTGAAATCTCTGGAGTGGGCACCGGCGGGGCCTACAGGCGACAAAGGAAGGGCTGGTTCTGGTGACTTTGACTGATAGAGCCCATATCTTTGGGGACTGTGGGGGGTATACACAGGGAACCACAATTGACAAGGGACTCTAGATATCTTAACCAAAATACCCAAAAATATTGTTTATTTAACTTTCATACATTTATAAGGCATAAACACATTTATGAGAGATTTAGTTGTGATTGTTATCCGTTTCAAGGAGCCACATATCCTTTATACTAGTGATCTTGAATGTAATAATATTTATTTTCCAAATACTGACAAATGTCTTAAGACCTGATCTAGAGTTTGGCTGATGGGTACTCCATCTCAAAAGTGACTGATATCTAGGCCTGGATGGTGAACTCTGTTCCGTTCGCGGAGTTTGCAGAGATTTTCGCACTTCACACTCCGTGAAGTGTGAAAATCTCTGCAAACTCCGCGAGTTCTGAAAACGTCCGCTCTGAGAAGCAGAGCAGAGTTTTTTCCTCGCTTGCCAACTTTAAGTTGGCGAGTGCGAGCGAGGAAAACGTAACGCTAGACCACCTCCCAGCGAGATTTCTCAACGCAGGGCAGTCACGGATGGTCAGGACGCTTGCGTAGAGAAACCTTCCGTTCGCATTGAGGAAGCTGCCATTTGAGTAGAACATCTACTTGATCGGCAGAAAGAAGCAGCGCCCTCTTGTGGTGTGAATGGTGCCATTTGAGCTGATTTTCCAGCACAGGACAAACATCCAGTGCTAAAAAAATCAGTGCAAATGGTGCAACCTAACGTAATCCGCTGCGTGCGCATATTGCGGCAGAGTTTTTTGGTCACTCCGTGAACTCCGCCCAGGCCTACTGATATCCCGTCCACCTTATTATAGGTGCATTTGAATATAACATCCTTTGCCTCTACCGATTTCCACTTTTTCCTAACTCTCGTCTCTTGATTTTCAATTCTGCCTTTGTTCCTGTCTCATGATTTCTCATCTTCCCTCCCTCACAGTTCCATTTTCCAGTTCTGCCTCCTTCTAAGTCGTTATGTTTCCCCCTGCCTCCATTCACATTTCCCAATTCTCCGTCCTACTTAAATCTCATCTCCTGATTTCGATTTTAGGATATGTTGTGTCCTTCTAAGATCTTTCCTGCCTACCTCAGGTCATTGCCTTTCAATGTCAAGCCCATCTTCTTTTTTCTCATTGTACATTTCTGCCTACGCTATCAAGAAATGGTCAATCTGTTACTCGCTGGTCTGGCATCCATCACATCCTGAAATATTAATGTCTGCTTCCCCCAATGTCTGTCCATGCCGCCGTAATCATTTGGTTGGATTTCCAGTTCATTTTCCACCAGGTCCCTCCGATTTTCATTCCTGCGTCCCTCATCTTGTCCATAGAAAAGGGAAGAAGCCCCTGGATTCTGGTATTGATGTGATCACACCTTCAAATTTCTAGTCCTAACCTAATTGCGTCCCACATTTCTTGCTCTGCCGCTCTCAAATTACTTTCTAGTTTCCCTATTCTTTGTCTTTGAATCCTCACATCTATTTTGTATTGCCCTGCTTCTACCGTGTACCACGAAATGAAGACATGCTTTACTCGTGCCACTAACTTTTAAGCTCTGCCACTTCTCTCAATTTACACTCCGGCCGGCCTATGATATCCCCGATTCCAGGCCCCCATCTCACCTGTCATTTCTGGATGTCTTATTTGCCCTCTACATTCCGCGGTCCAGTTTTCCTAGAATTTCCCGTTTACTGATCCCCTTACCTCACATTCCCAATTTGTATTTGCACCTCGTTCACATTCTCCATTTTTTTGTTCCACGTCTTTCATCCCTGAGATAATGAAATAGTCGCCCTTTAGCCTTGCCACCAGATAGGTCTTGGTTCTTGCTGAAGTGTCACCTTAACAGGATACTCCAGAGAGAAGCTTGAGGGGTGCAGAGGTGCTATACCTACACAACTCATAACATCTCTGTTAGACCTATCAGGAAGAGTTCGACTTAGAAACAGCTGTGACAGCAAAATTCAATTCAGTGGTTTCCTGATTATTTGAGAACGGAGTCGTCATAAATTACATCACGTTGGGATACAAATCAACACCAACCACATGGAAATGACTCTCCAGCCCTGATGGAGATGTTCAAACCGGAGCCATTGACCTGGCGTGGGATGAATTTGTAACCATGAACTAAAGCATGGGAGGAGATGTGGCATAGCAGCTTGAGCTGCCGCCACTGGTATCTAGAGACCCCGGTTCAGATCCCGGCCTCTGAGATAGGCTAAACATTGTGTGATTCTGGGCAAATCACGTAATCCCCTGTGCCTAAATGTGTGTAAAATGTATTTGTGTAACCTCCACATGAATTTACACTATCTTGCAGATCGTCTTCAGACCACTCAAATAATATACAATGCTGGGTTGCTTCACAGCTAGATTTGCGCTATACAAATACCAATACATACATACATATAAACAGTAAACAAAGCCGCTATGACCCTCAGACAGCAGGAGAAGACGATGGATGTTCTGGTACCTGGGTAGGGGTGAACTCCATTGGTGTAGATGGCTTCTGAGGCCGGCTGTCCACCGGTTTGCGTCGGCACGGTGCTGTACCCGTTTACCCCCAGTGCACCGGGAATCGCTGATACCGGAGTGGCGGATAAGGAGGGTGGTGTGCTGGTCCCTAAATCAGCAGAGCAAAGAAAGTTTCCGTGTAAACATGATGGTTCTACAAGCGAGTGCTCTCCCGCATTAGGGAGTATTTAATAGAGCTCTGCAACAATACGGAGTGAAGGATACGGACTACCATGATAATGTCAATGGAAGTATACATAAGTAGAGATTTACTACTGCCTTCATGCACTCCTTTATGAATGAGCAATGCACAAAGCCTCCCACTATCCTCTGTTGACTGAAGCCTTGCTTTGTAGAAGTGCACAGATTCCTGGTGGGATGGAAAATGTGTTGTAGAGACCAACAAGGGGTGTGTTCAAAGGGATCCTTTCCAACAGGTGTGGCATAGGTGATGTAATTAAGGGCCTGCATTAACACAGGTCAACTGCAATCCTGTGCTTCATGCAGCGGGCTATTGACCTGTCTTTGGGCGCTTCTACGAGTTTTCCATAATGGGATTCGGACATTTATATCACAGCAACAAGCGTATCTCAAAATAAGCAAGACTTGTTGAGTTTGCCAGTGCTTGTTATCAGTATTAGATACATGAATAACAACAACGATGATTTTGTTGCAAATAATTAGGATTGAAAAAGTTTTCATTCCAAAAATAAGAGTCTGTGAATTCAGCATTGCCGTGGTCTGTTGAATTGGTGGAGGTCTTCGGAACGCCTTAATCACCCCCGTTCACCACTTTGCTCTCTAAATCTCTGTTAGGTACTTACAATCTTTTCTCTACACCTTTCTGAAATGTTCCATGTTTATATCTCATATACTTCC